>NC_143505.1:39985681-40288712 GCF_051622355.1 Phaseolus vulgaris
ATGTGTAGGTGAATGACCTCTCCCTTCATTAATAAAAGCCTCCTTTATTTGATTCTCATCATACTCCTCGAGTTGGAGAGAATTTGTCCACGAATTCTAAATCCCTGCATATAACAAAGTGAGGCGGCATTCCTCAAGCTTAAGGAGTACCTGGCTGCTCCTCCCGTGCTGTGTAAGCCATAGACGGGCGTGCCCCTCCGGTTGTATTTCGCAGTGACCGAGCGGGCGATCTGCATGGTACTTGTTCAAGAGCAGGATCAGACGCAGAAGCCGATATACTTCGTGAGCAAGGTCCTGCAAGGGCCAGAAGCGAGGTATCAAGCTTTAGAAAAGGCAGCACTGGTCGTAGTGTTCTCGGCCATGAGGCTCCGTCATTACTTCCAAAGCTTCATGGTGGTGGTGATGACGGACCTCCCTATCCGGAAAGTACTGCAGAAGCCAGACGTGGTAGGGAGGATAGTTCGCTGGGTGGTAGAGATATCAGAGTTTGATGTCCAGTATGAGCCTAGAGGACCCATAAAAGGCCAAGTCTACGCGGACTTCGTGGCGGAGCTTTCACCAGGGAGCGCTCAACAGGAAGAGGAGGTTAGTTTCAAATGGGTACTCTCGGTGGATGGGTCCTCCAATCAACAGGGGAGTGGAGCCGGCGTAATCTTGGAGGGGCCGAATGGGTTGTTGATCGAACAGGCTCTGAGGTTCTCCATCATCCAAGTTTCCCAGGGACTCTTGCTGGATGCCCCTCATGATGTGCTGAATTACCCGTGGAAGCTCCGGAGCAGGTGCAGGGGTAGGCTCTGGAGCAGTCTCAGCTCCCTCCTCAAGAGCGAGATACCTTGGAGGTGACGAGGCACTAGGAGGATGGTCCTTAAAAGACGTAGGATGTTTGTCGAAAGAAGAGTGAGAGGTGGCTACTGCAGTGGTCGTCCTTCTCTTGAAGACAGGGTCATCCACAAAATCTTCATCCTCGTCGGAGGGGATGAGTACCACCCCCTTGTTTCTCTCTAGGGGGGCTGGAGAAGAAGAAGCCCTAAGCGTGGGTAGAGGGATAGCGGCGATGAAGGTTGGAAAGGTGGGGACTGGCACTGTATGTGGTTGAAGGGGGTCAGCAACAGGGTGTGGAGAAGCGGGATTTGGTGTTGGTTGTGGTGAAGCAGGCATTGGGGTGGCTTGGGCAGGAAAGGCAAGAGCAGCGGTAGGAGAAGCAGAGGGGGGTTGGTGTGTAGAAGGGTCTACCTTGCTTGGAGTGGCATTGCCACGAATAGACAAGACCCCAACGAGTCTTGCCCGTCTCTCCTTGGTCATCACCATGTCTGCACCAAAGAAGAAGAGATGAGAACCAGTTAAGCAAGTTAAAACATTCAAGCAAGCATTAGTTAAGCACGAGTATGAGTAAACAAAAAGAAGAAGAAGCATAAGTAGAGTAACGTGTGAAGAAGGTTAGAGAAAGGTTCCTATTCCCAAATAGTTCGAGAGGGCGGTGGGATCATTCCCACGCTTAATGAGCTTTGCGGTGTTGAAGACCACACCCAGACTGCCCAAGACCTGGCTGACCTCGCAATCAGCAGAGGAAAGCTCATCCAAGGTTTTGGCCTTCTTGAGTTTGAGCTCCTCCACCCAGTATAGCGGGAAGCCGTCTAGGGCTGTGCGATCCTGATCTGAACACCACGCCCTAAAGAATTTACCCTTGAATCCCTTGTAGGACTGCTGGAACAAGGTGAAGATGACTCTCCTCGTCACCTCGCTCAGGCTTACCCACAAGTTGTTCCCAGGGCTTTTTGCTTCGAAAAAGTGTAGAAAAATGTCCACTGAGGGGACATGGCCGAAAGAGCCACAGAGAATGGAGAAGGCCCGAATAAAGGCCCAGCTGTTGGGATGCAGCTGGGCAGGGGCCACGTTGAGCTCTTTAAGCAGCTCCCTTTCGAAGTTGTTGAAAGGGAGTTATTGCCCGATGCGCTGGAACACCGTTTGATAGAAGAAGAAGAAGGGCTCCCCATTGTTGGAGCGGTTATCGACACATACCGATTCG
Source organism: Phaseolus vulgaris (assembly GCF_051622355.1). Lineage (NCBI taxonomy): Eukaryota > Viridiplantae > Streptophyta > Magnoliopsida > Fabales > Fabaceae > Phaseolus > Phaseolus vulgaris. Next base: position 39,987,708 of record NC_143505.1, read on the forward strand.
CCAGCTATACAGGGGCGGATGGATATGTAAGCATCGTGTACCCTCCCGAATGACTCTCCTAGGGGTTCACTATCCAGGTGAGCCCTCCAGTCGGTGATGGTAATGAGGGAAGAAGTTTCTGCGAGGAGCCTATCAGAGGCCCAAGAATACGAGGCTCTGTAGTTAATGCTAGGAGGTGGAGGATTGGCGATGACTTTGGTTCTCGCCATGGTCGAAGAAACTGGTAGGAGAAAAAGCAAAGGTTCAGCAAATAGGGCTATGGCGTGAAACTAGGGAGAAACCCAGGAAACCCTACCCATGCGAGAAAACCCAGAAAGCAGGGGAGAGAAGAAATGCGGAGAAAAACGTAAATGCGAGAATCCAAACAGTCCCAGGCAGTATATCAATGCATGGAATCAAGAGTAAAGAGCTATCAATGCATAAAAATCATACCTTTTATGGTTGATCAGTGAAAGTCTTGATTTTTGCAGAGAAAAAACCAGAGAGAACTCGAGGAAGAAGATGAAGAGTGCAAGAACAAGCGCAAGTGATGGAACAATGACTGAAGCGCGCGATTTTGAAAGGCTTAACGTAAACTTGAGAAGCGCAAGCGACGTTAAGTCCCAGCCACACGATAGGGCCACGTGTCGGTTGATTACAATGTGAGTAGATAAGCGTCACTTTTGAGCACTGTGGATGTCTTGTCACAGAATGCCACGTAGGACGGTTGGGCGAGGCCATAGTCTTTTTGCTAAACAAGTCGTGATCCTGCCTGTTGACCGAAACGCTGGAGCTTTGCCTCGTCAAACTTGGATCGACGTATGCGCCGCGTCAGCCTCCGTCCTTCACCGCAATCCACCTCAAGAACCTGCAAAAGATGAAACGGCGCCGCTGCGGCCGATCGCGCTCCGACGCCCAAGTCAGCGACTGAACCACCAATTACTTAAGAGTAAAACTCAAGAACTCTAAGGAACCGTGACCAGTTCTCTCTCAGTATACTCAAGAACTCGCAAGCGTAAAGAAGACAATCTGAACGTGCGTACCTCAGAAGTTCGTTGGAAACTCTTATATACCTGGATACTTTCTCTCTCCTGGCAGTTACACATCTGGACACGTGGCTCGCATCCAGCTGTACATGTGCCTTCATCTGGAGCATCCTTGACTTGGGCGTTACTTCTGACTCTTCTTTGGCTAAGTTACTTATGCATGATACTACTCAGCGCATAGTTGCCTTGGAATGCGATCTCTTCTGGATGGCGAGTTCGGGTGCCTTCGTACACACCTTCCCTGTGGTCTCGCCGGCCGCCTTCATGATCTGCACCACCTGTTTCACCGTATATGCTCAAGTAAGCTATCCCCCAACCTCATCCTCTGGCCAGCTGGGAAATGACCATTTGCCTTCATCTTCGGCGATGTCCTTGTTTCGGCGATCTCTAACCACTAGGTCGCCTGGGTTCGCATCTGGCGACTTCATCTTCAACTCGGTGACCGCCGGTTCTGGTGTGCTGGAGATCGGAGCACGCCAACTTAATAACTGGCGACTACACGAGCCCCCCGACTTCCTTCCCTTCTGCTAGCCAGGCGTCCCATCAACACGCCTATACAGTAGCTTGATGCCACGTCATCACTTCCGACTACCAGGGTGGTACACAAGCCCCCCAGTCTTAAGCGAAGACTTGTCCAGCGAAAAGACTAAAGGAGTCGCGTCAATACCGATCTACGTGGCGCTGGCGCAGAATTCCAAACGTTTGTACTTTCTGCTTTCCTGACGCTCCACCAAACACTCTTCCAATCGCTCGACACGTGGCTTCATCAACGGTTACCTTTAATTGTCGTTTGTGCTTCCAAAACCCATTCGAAAAACCCTTAAAACCATTTCACTTCTACTGTTCCATCACTTCTTTGCTTTCTCAAACGCTTCAAGCTTCTTCTGCAAAAACTCACGACGCTCTTCAACCTCCTGAATCTTCAACTTTCTTCAGCAGTCATCCGATCATAGAAAGGTACCCCCTTTACTTCTTCTGCTGATTTTTCCTGCATTTTAACCGATTCGCATCATCCATTTACTGTCTGGTGCATAAGTTGTGGGCTGTTTCTTCCATTTCTCCCTTCTCATAACTTAGGGCTTCGTCTTCGTTACAACGAACCTTCGTTCGTTCATTTTTCACCCTTCTTTCACGATCGAGTCAGCCTCTGCGAACCCTGCTCACCTCTCCTTTTCTTTTTCCTTTGCAGTTTCCGCGATGGCTCGAACAAAGACCACCGCGAATCCTCCTCCCTCGTCACGAAACCCTTCATCTCAAGCTCACAACCCACCACGAGCACCTGGTGCTTCTTCTTCCCAGGCTGAGAGGCCTGCAACCTCCCGCCCTAACCTGGCTCAGGCTACTCCACCAGTCGCCGGAGGAGCCTCCATTCCTTCCCCAGACTTCAAAAAGCTATACCCATGGGCCAGCTCGGCACTGCTTGATGAGAATCAAAAAGATGTTCTCAATAGAAGCAATGGACAAGGGCCAAAGCATTTAAAGTTCTTCTTATTAGTCTTTGCAAAAGATGAGGCCCAAGCCCAAAGCCCAAGCCCAAGAAGGCCCAAGCCCAAGAAGCCCAAGTCCAAACCATGAGGGGCAAGGCCAAGCATTAAATAAAAGAGCATCATTTGAATGACTCTTGTAGGAGGTGTGGATATTAAATAAATAGGTGTGAATGTATTAGAGAGAGTCACTTTGTCCATGTGTCTTAGTAGGGGGGTGTAAGTGTAGTTTTTAGGAGGTGTCATAGTAGAAAAAGGTCACACCTCCCATGTGACTTGTTTTTGGTGGGAATTTCAAATGAGTTTTATTTGAAATTTCCCACCTATTTTTCAGCACCTCTAGGCTATAAATAAAGGTGCTTAGCTTGTACAATTCAGATTGGAATTTTATAGTAGAGAGACTATACTCAATTTTGGAGAGAATTTGTGAGTTTTGAGTCTTCCTCTTCTTTGCCTTATCTTGTGAGCTATGGTGAGCTTCAAGTGGTGGCACTCCATCACTTATCTTGGTTCAAGGATCCAAGTGGCGTGAATGGCTTATTCCAATCCTCAAAATCCAGCAAGCATCTTCATATAAGTGTCTTCTTTCCTTTCTTCAATTTTTCCATTCGGTAGTTTAATTTCCTAATGTGTTTCCTTCATTTTCTACCGTTTACATTCTGTTTTCCAGCTTTGTGTTCTTAATTCCGTTTTGGTTCAGTAGCTATCATTTAAATTCTGTCCAGTTTTAATTCTTGTTCTTCTTTCCTTTTGTTTTGATTCAATTTGACAATACATGGACTTCAATATGAGTCTTGGTTGATGCTTATTTTTGGTAAGTTCTTGAATTTAGAACATTGATCCAATTCTAAAGTAGAGTGCCTTTCAAATCCATCTCAAGTTGTTCCTAAGAATGTCAAGAATCATGTGTTCTTGTAGTTACATTCACATCACTGCTGAAAGAAACTTCTTCGATAAACTCTGAAACGGCGATACTCCGACTAAGGAAAGGGGACCAGTCGGATCTTTCCTTTCACAAGGAGCACGATAGCAAGGTGACCGTGCTGCCTTGCCACCCTGAGGAGCCGATCTGTGTTGACGACAAAGCGAGCGGTGGCGAGTCGTTCTGCTTCCTCTACACAACGTTTTTCAAGAAGGTGAAGCTCCGACTTCCCTTCACTCGTTTCGAGCGAGAGTTGCTAACCGAGCTCAATATCGCCCCCGCCCAGCTTCACCCCAACAGCTGGGCGTTCTTAAGGGCGTTCCAAATCATGTGCGCGCATCTGGGGCTGCCAGCGTCAGTGGACGTTTTTCTTTTCCTTTTCGAAGCCAAACACCCGGGAGATCGCCTGTGGGTGAGTCTGAACGGGATTGCTGGGAGGTCGATCCTCTCTATCTTCCAGCAATCCTACAAGGATTGGAAGGGCAAATTTGTCCAAGTACGCCAAAACGACTAGGATGCCTCGATGCTCGACGGGTTTCCCTTGTACTGGGTAAACAAGGGAAATAAAGACGCCAAGGGAAGCTTCAGGAGGCCAAGAAGTCCTGACAGCATGGGTGCTTTGGACAAGGATCTGTGCCTCTTCTGGAAGAGCGTGGCAGACGCCAATATCACCTTCCTCACCACTGCGCTCATCTCCTTCGAGTTCTTCGAAGATCAACTCGAAGTTCGCATAGGTTAGAGCTCACCTCAGTGTCTAAGTCATTACTCTTGGCGATACTTCTGCTAACTGTTTCTGGGCGTCTTGTCTGTTGTGCACTAGACTTTGGTTTTATTTTCTGCACCACTTATCTGCTTTTGTTGCATACTGACTTATGTGCTTATCTTTCTCTCTGAGCTAACCCATGTACCTTTGTATTATGCATATCATATGTTGGGCAAGGGAAAACTGGCTGAACTGAGGGCGCTCGCCCGAGCCCATGGGTTGGCGTCGGGTTCCCAGACCGTGCCAAATTCAGTGGTGGAGATCGCCGCTGCCCAGGGCAGATCGCCCCCTAAAGGCCCAACTCCTTCAGAGGCCCAGCCCGCCCAACAGCGCAAGAAGCTCATCCTCAGGAAGCCAAAGAGGAAAACCCCTCAGGTGGTCTAAGAGGATGACGAAGAAGACGATGAGGCGACTGAAGATGGCCTTATCACCAAGAGGAAGAGGGTGGCGCCTTCTTCACCACCTGCTCCACCTCCTCCTCCAACATCAACACCACCTTCCACACCAGCTCCACCTCCAACACTGCTCCCTCCTCCAGTTCCCGCATCACCAGTCCAAGCAGTTCCTTTGGCAGTTGCATTCCCTGTGGTTGAGGCTGCCGAGCCCAACTTTATGGAGAACCCCCCGAGCGCCTCCACACCCTATGTATCAGCTGGAGGGGGTCCTCCTTCAAACGCCTCAACTGCAGATGCTGCACCAGGCGGGGATGAAGGTGCTCACAACTCGCCTATCATCATCACCGAATCCCCGACGTCGCCACCACGCCAAGAAGCACCCATTCAACAACCAACTCAAGAAGGTGGTGGCGAGAACCAACAACAAGCTCCCCTGGTGCCCCCACGAGCAAACCTCTCCCTTGAGGTAAAAAGGGTGTGGGAACCCTTCTCAGCGAAACTCAAGATGATGGCGGAGGACTTCCCCTCCATCATATCCAAAGCTGTGGAGAGTTCCAACAAGAAGCTCCAGGATGACATCTCCGTGCTCCAAGAGGAGAATCGCACAATAAGGATCGAGGCGGAGAAGTTATCCTGCAATCTCATGCTCGCGGAGATCGATCACTCCCGAGTGGAGGATGCTATGAGCACCGAGCTTCGGGAGGCACGCAAGGAGGCCACCGATCTACGCCATAAGGTGCAGCTCTTAGCTCAAGAAAAGATCGAGCTGGAGAGCAAGCTGGTCCCTTATCGCGTCAAAGTGGCTGACCTGGAGGCGTTGATCAAAGCAGATGCCGCCAAGGTAAAAAACCTCGAGAAAAGGTCAGCAGATCGGGAGGTCTTCTTGGGGAAAGTCGAAAAGGAGAGAGACGACACCATGGCCAAACTCGCCGAGGCCAAAGAGGAAAATGGGAAGGTCGCCGCAGAGCTGATCCAGGCGCAGGCGGAGAACAAGAAGGTTACTGAAGACCTTCTTCAAGCTCGGGAGGGAGCTGAAGAACTGAAGCAACAGAATGAGGGGCTCAAGAAGCAGATTGAAGAACTCGAGCTGAGCTCCGCCCAAATTCTCGCTGTTGGGTTCGAAGCCGCCTTGGAGCAGTTCGCCTGCCAATACCCCGATCTGGACCTCTCCATGGTGTCTCTCAACAACGAAGTGGTGGACGGGAAGATTGTTCCTTCTGAAGACTAGCCGCTCGCTGCTTCCCTTCACCACTTACTCATCTGCCTCTCTCTTACCCAATTTGCTTGTAATAAATTTTCCCTTTTCTGCTCATGTATCTTGAACTGATCATACTTTATTATAAAGTCTTTGTGCTTCTTCTTATGACTTCCCTGTCTGCCTTATCTCTCCTCGTATAATTCACTTCAACGAAATTAACTTAGTAACTTCGTAAGCGCAATTGTATACTATCCGCCTCGAACCATCAGTTTTCGAACAACAACACTATATCAACTTGTAACCTCAAGGTAATGAACCTTAGTGTGAAATCGCTCTTCAAATAACGAACTTCAACCCAACTAATGGCTTAAGACACAGCTCATCTGATCTGCCTTATCAAAACGGGTCTTGACTTTCTCGCCATTGCTTGAATTTCTCCTGGTCGCCAAAGACTCTTGGCGATATCAGCTTCCTCTTGCCTTCACAACTTGGCCATTGTTCCTTTATCTGGGGGTAGAGGCGCCTTTCGGATCCTTCTCTACCTCCCTGAGCTTCAGAACAAAAGACCGGGTGGCTAGGCGTTCTCTTCGAACCTACCTTAGCCACCCTCCAAACTTCTTCCACCCTTTACACCATACCTGAACTCGTTCGAGACGAGAAGGATTTTATCTTGCCTAAACTCGCTCATCGGCGAGAAGGTCTTTAACTCGCCTGAACTCGCTCATCGGCGAGAAGGTCTTTAACTCGCCTGAACTCGCTCATCGGCGAGGAGGTCTTTAACTCGTGCCTCTACATTGCCCCAGGGGTTACATCTTCTCTCCCCCAGAAACACTGAGGACTTTTTGCTGGTGCCTCTACATTGCCCCAGAGGCTACATCTTCTCTGCTCTGGAAGCACTGAGGACTTTTTACTGGTGCCTCTACATTGCCTCAGAGGCTACATCTTCTCTCCTATGGAAGCACTGAGGACTTTTTACTCTTCCTCGCCTGCACTCGCTCGACGGCGAGGAGGTCTTTATCTCGCCTCAGGACGCGCGAGGGCGTTGAGGTCTTTTAACTGGTGCCTCCGATCGCCGAAAGACGATGAGGACTTTAACTTTAACTGATGCCGCCAATCGCCGAAAGACGATGGGGACTTAGAAAATTTTTAGAGAGCATGCAACATAACTTCAACTTGCCTTAAATCACATATAAGTGACAAGGTCTTTCTTCAAAACTTTCGGAAAACAACAAGCATGCAATCTAAAACACTTTAAACTTCGAAAACTCTTCTTTATTGGGCGGCCTCATTAAAAACCCTCCTTAGGGAAAAAAAGAGTGCCCCCTCCAAACTGTTTTAACAGAAACATTGTAAAGCTCTTCGTGTTTGCTCTTACTTACAAAGTTCTTAACTGTAATATAACTTGAGGTGCGTGGCGTTCCAAGTGCGAGGAATCGCCCCTCCTTCCAATGTCTCTAAACGGTAGGCGCCGTTCCCGAGCGCCTCGGTTATTCTGAACGGTCCCGTCCACTTAGGCGACAGCTTATTCTCCATCTCGTACTGGTGGGCCTTCCTCATTACCAGGTCGCCCTCTCTGAACTGTCTTTGCATCACCTTCGAGTTATATCTTCGTTCAATCCTTCTCTTCACCGCCTCAGCTTTCAATCTCGCCTCCTCCCTGACCTCATCCAGCAAATCCAGATTCAGGCTTCTTTCCTCATTCGAGTCTTCCGCTACAGAGTTTTGGAATCTCGGCGAGCTCTCTTGGATTTCTACTGGAATCATTGCGTCGCATCCATGGACCAGGCTGAACGGGGTCTCATGGGTTCCTGACTGCTCGGTGGTGTGGTACGCCCAGACTATACGGGGTACCTCCTCAGCCCAACTTCCTTTGGCTTTCTCTAGCCTTCTCTTCAAACCTCTTAGCAACACCCGATTGGCTGACTCTACTTGGCCATTCGTCTGAGGGTGCTCGACGGATGCAAATACTTGTTGAATTCCCACCCCTTCGCACAGCTTCTTCAACAGGTGACTTGGAAACTGAGTCCCATTGTCCGACACCAGGCGCTTGGGCACACCAAACCGGCACACAATGTTCTTCCACACGAAACCCTCGATCTTTTGTGCGGTGATCTGGGCCACTGGTTCTGCTTCGATCCACTTGGTGAAATATTCAATCGCCACCACCAAGTACTTCATCTGCCTGATCGCCAGCGGGAATGGTCCCAGGATGTCGATTCCCCATGTATGAAACGGCCAAGGGCTGTAAATCGACTTCAACTCCTCGGGAGGCGCCTTGTGCCAATCGGCGTGCTGCTGGCATTGTTTGCAGCACTGCGCATACTTCTTGCAGTCTTCTCTCATTGTTGGCCAGTAGTAACCTGCACGGAGAGTCCTTGCGGCCAGAGCTCGACCCCCGACGTGGCTTCCGCATATTCGTGGAGCTCCGCCATAATTCTTGTACATTTCTCGCCGTGTATACATTCCAGGAGCGGGTGAGTGAACCCAAACCTATACAGCTCGCCATCAATCATTGTGAACTTGCTAGAATTCTTTTTTATCTTCCTGGCCTCTGTCGGATCCAGCGGGAGAAGGCCATCCGCCAGGCATCGCTTGTACTGCGTTACCCAGGTGTCTGGCTCATGTGTAGCGCAGACCTGCGTCATGTTCACCCTCTCCCCCCGACATGCTCTTATTCTCGGCGATCTCAAGGTTTCTTGAGTCAAAGACCTGTGACTCCTTGCCGCTTTCTCCGTCGATTTGCTTACCTGAAGAACCAGGTGATCTGCCACAAATGCTCTAGGCGTCTTCAGAGTTTCTTGAATCACCGTCCTCTGCGTACCCCCCTTGCCCGAACTGGCGAGCTTGGCTAGCAAGTCAGCTCGAGCATTCTGCTCCCTGGGCACATGCACCACTTCAAAGGAGACAAAGGAACTCTTCAATTCCTGTACATACTCCAGGTAAGCCGCCATTTGTGGATCTTTAGCTTGGAACTCGCCTGTTACTTGTCCCGTGACTAACAGCGAGTCACTCTTAGCCATCAGCACCCTAGCTCCCATTTCCTTGGCCAGCAAGATACCGGCGATCAGCGCCTCATATTCTGCTTGATTGTTGCTGGCCTTGAAGGCAAACCTCAAAGATTGTTCGATCAGCACGCCGTTGGGCCCCTCCAAGATGACCCCAGCACCGCTACCCTGCGCTGGCTGTGGTATTTTCGGCGAGGAGGTTGCGCCACTACTTCCATAGTTTCACAATACTGGTGATGACTGACCTGCCCATCCAGAAGGTCTTGAAGAAACCTGACGTTGCGGGAAGGATGGTGAAGTGGGCAGTAGAGTTGTCAGAGTTTGATATTAAATATGAGCCCCGAGGCCCGATCAAGGGGCAAATCTTTGCAGATTTCGTGGTTGAGCTCTCATCAGAGGCGACGCGGGTTGAAGGAGACGATTTCCGTTGGGTACTTTGGTTGGACGGATCATCGAACCAGCAGGGCAGCGGTGCTGGAGTCATGTTGGAAGGACCCAACGGCGTGCTGATCGAACAATCTTTGAGGTTTGCCTTCAAGGCCAGCAACAATCAAGCAGAATATGAGGCGCTGATCGCCGGTATTAAGAGTGACTCGCTGTTAGTCACGGGACAAGTAACAGGCGAGTTCCAAGCTAAAGATCCACAAATGGCGGCTTACCTGGAGTATGTACAGGAATTGAAGAGTTCCTTTGTCTCCTTTGAAGTGGTGCATGTGCCCAGGGAGCAGAATGCTCGAGCTGACTTGCTAGCCAAGCTCGCCAGTTCGGGCAAGGGGGGTACGCAGAGGACGGTGATTCAAGAAACTCTGAAGACGCCTAGAGCATTTGTGGCAGATCACCTGGTTCTTCAGGTAAGCAAATCGACGGAGAAAGCGGCAAGGAGTCACAGGTCTTTGACTCAAGAAACCTTGAGATCGCCGAGAATAAGAGCATGTCGGGGGGAGAGGGTGAACATGACGCAGGTCTGCGCTACACATGAGCCAGACACCTGGGTAACGCAGTACAAGCGATGCCTGGCGGATGGCCTTCTCCCGCTGGATCCGACAGAGGCCAGGAAGATAAAAAAGAATTCTAGCAAGTTCACAATGATTGATGGCGAGCTGTATAGGTTTGGGTTCACTCACCCACTCCTAGAATGTGTGCATGGCGAGAAATGTACAAGAATTATGGCAGAGCTCCATGAAGGGATATGCGGAAGCCACGTCGGGGGTCGAGCTCTGGCCGCAAGGACTCTCCGTGCAGGTTACTACTGGCCAACAATGAGAGAAGACTGCAAGAAGTATGCGCAGTGCTGCAAACAATGCCAGCAGCACGCCGATTGGCACAAGGCGCCTCCCGAGGAGTTGAAGTCGATTTACAGCCCTTGGCCGTTTCATACATGGGGAATCGACATCCTGGGACCTTTCCCGCTGGCGATCAGGCAGATGAAGTACTTGGTGGTGGCGATTGAATATTTCACCAAGTGGATCGAAGCAGAAGCAGTGGCCCAGATCACCGCACACAAGATCGAAGGTTTCGTGTGGAAGAACATCGTGTGCCGGTTTGGAGTGCCTAAACGCCTGGTGTCGGATAATGGGACTCAGTTTGCAAGCCACCTGTTGAAGAAGCTCTGCGAAGGGGTGGGAATTCAACAAGTGTTTGCATCCGTCGAGCACCCTCAGACAAACGGCCAGGTGGAGTCAGCTAATCGGGTGTTGTTGAGAGGTTTGAAGAGAAGGCTTGAGAAAGCCAAGGGAAGTTGGGCTGAGGAGGTACCCCGTATAGTCTGGGCGTACCACACCACCGAGCAGTCAGGAACCCATGAGACCCCGTTCAGCTTGGTCTATGGGTGTGATGCCATGATTCCAGTGGAGATCCAGGAGAGCTCGCCGAGATTCCAGAACTTCGTAGAGGAAGGCTCGAATGAAGAGAGGAGGCTAAACCTGGATCTAATGGATGAGGTCAGGGAAGAGGTGAGATTAAAGGCGGAGGCGGTGAAGAGGAGGATCGAACGAAGATACAACTCGAAGGTGATGCCAAGGCAGTTTAGAGAGGGCGATCTGGTGATGAGGAAGGCCCACCAATACGAGATGGAGAATAAACTGTCGCCCAAGTGGACTGGACCGTTCAGAATAACCGAGGCGCTCGGGAACGGCGCCTACCGCTTAGAGACGCTGGAAGGAGGGGCGATTCCTCGCACCTGGAACGCCACGCACCTGAAGTTGTACTATAGTTAAGAGCTTTGTAAGTAAAGACAAACACAAAGGTCATATTACAATGTCTCTGATGAAACAGTTTGAAAGGGGTACTCTTTTTTTCCCTAAGGAGGGTTTTTAATGAGGCCACCCAATAAAAGAAGAGTTTTCGAAGTATAAGGCGTTTTCAGATTGCATTTTGCTATTTTCCAAAAGTTTTGAAGAAAGACCTTGTCGCTTGTACGTGATTTAAGGCAAGTAAAGATATATCGCATGCTTTCTAAAAAGTTTTTAAGTCCTCATCGTTTTTCGGCGATCGGAGGCACCAGTTAAAGTTTTTAAGTCCTCATCGTTTTTCGGCGATTGGAGGCACCAGTTAAAGATTTAAAGTCCTCATCATTTTTCGGCGATCGGAGGCACCAGATAAAAGACCTCAACGCCCTCGCGCGTTCTGAGGCGAGATAAAGACCTCCTCGCCGTCGAGCGAGTGCAGGCGAGGAAGACTAAAATGTCCTCCGTGTTTCTGGGGGCGAGAAGATGTAACCCCTGGGGCAATGTAGAGGCAAGTTAAAGACCTTCTCGCCGATGAGCGAGTTCAGGCAAGTTAAAGACCTTCTCGCCGATGAGCGAGTTCAGGCAAGTTAAAGACCTTCTCGCCGATGAGCGAGTTCAGGCAAGTTAAAGACCTTCTCGCCGATGAGCGAATTCAGGCGAGTTAAAGACCTTCTCGCCTACATGCGAGCTTAGGCAAGATAAAATCCTTCTCGTCTCGAACGAGTTCAGGTATGGTGCAGAGGGTGGAAGAAGTTTGGAAGGTGGCTAAGGTAGGTTCGAAGAGAACGCCTAGTCACCCGGTCTTTTGTTCTGAAGTTCAGGGAGGTAAAGAAGGATCCCAAAAGGCGTTTCTACCCCCAGACAAAGAAGCAATGGCCAAAGCATGAGGCTAGAAAGAAGCTGATATCACCAAGAGTCTTTGGCGATCAGGAAGAGTTCAAACAGCGGCGAGAAGGTTAAAACACCTGTTTGATGAAGCAGGTCGAGTGGAGCGGTGTTTAAGCCAGTGACTGAGTTGCAGTTCATTGCTTGAGGGATATTTTTACGATAAGGTTAATTGCCTTAAGATTACGAATTGTTAAGTGTTTGTTGCTTAAGGCTGAAGTGATCCGAAGCAGTTAAGTCAAAGGTTGTACCTACAGTTTTCCTAAGTCATTTCTTTGAAATTAAACAAGCAAGGAAAGTTGAAGCGAGTGAAGAAGTTATAAAAGGAAAAACGTAGACCTTTGTCATTAACAGTTAACAGTTCAGAGCATATATACGAAGGGACATAAAGTTTATTACAAGTTATAATACAAGGGAAAGCACGAAGGTAGCAGATGAAGAAGAGTTGATTAGTCTTCAGCAGGAACGACTTTTCCATCCACCACTTCATTGTTCAGCGACACCATGCTGAGATCCAGGTCGGGGAACAGGAAAGCAAATTGTTCCCGCGCAGCTTCGAATCCAGCAGCCAGAATTTGAGCGGAGTTCAGCTTGAGTTCTTCAATTTGCTTCTGAAGTTCCTCAATCCGCTTCTTGAGGTCTTCAGTTTGCTCTTTCAGCTCTTTATTCTGTTGCTCCAGCTCTTCAACCTGTTTCTTGAGTTGTTCATTGGTCTCTTGAGCCTGGAGAAGGTCTTCAGTAACCTTCTTGGATTCCGCTTGTGCTTGGGCCAGTTCAGCAGCCACCTTTCCCTTCTCTGCGTTGGCCTCGGCAAGATCGGCTATGGCGTCGTCCCTTGCCTTTTCCACTAGCCCAAGGAATTTCTCTCGGTCGACTGACCTCTGCTCCAATTTCTGCACCTTAGCGGCGTCAGTTTTCATGAGAGCCTCCAGGTCAACCACCCTGACGCGAAGAGGCACAATCTTGCTCTCCAGTTCGACCTTCTCTTGAGCAAGTTGATGCACCTTGTGGCGAAGGTCAGTGGCCTCCTTGCGCGCCAGCCTGAGCTCGGTGTTCATTGCATCCTCCACTCGGGAGTGTTCGATTTCTGCGAGCGTCAGGTTGAAAGACAACTTCTCCACCTCGACCCTCATGGTGCTGTTTTCGGTTTTGAGGTTGAAGAGGTCGTCTTGGAGCCTCCTGGTTGAGCTCTCCACAGCTCTGGTTATGATCGCCGGGATATCTTCTGCTATGGTCTTCAGCTTGGCAGTTAGAGGCTCCCACATCCTTGTGACCTCCAAAGGGAGGTTTGCTGCTTGGAGAGGCACCAGGTGAGCCTGTTGTTGGTTCTCGTCACCACCTTCCTTAGCGGGTTCTTCAGTAGGCGCTTCTTGGCGTGGCGACGGAATCGGGGATTCGGTGATCGGAATCGGAGAGGTATGAGCAACCTCATCCTCGATTGGAGCAACTTCTGCAGCTGAGGTGTTTGAAGGGGGACCCCCTCCAGCTGACACATATGGTGTAGAGGCGCTTGGGGGGTCCTCCATGAAGTTTGGCTCTTGGGCCTCAACTGCAGGTGGCGCAGTGGCCAGTGGGACCGCTTGGACTGGTGAGGCAGGAGCCTGTGGGGGTGGCGATGATGGAGGAGGAGCAGGCGTCGATGGAGGTGTTGAGGTTGGAAGAGGGGGTGGAGCAGGCGGTGAAGAAGGTGCCACCCTCTTCCTCTTTGAGACCAAACCGTCTTCGGTGGCCTCGTCATCTTCTTCCTCTTCCTCGTGGATCACCTGAGGGGCTTTCCTTTTAGGTCTCTTGAGGACCAATTTCTTGCGTTGGGCAGGTTCCTTAGGTGGCGATCGCCCGTGGACGATGGTTGTCTCCACCACCGAGTTAGGCACCGTTTGAGAACCCGTCGCCAACCCGTGGTTTCGGGCGAGCGCCTTCAGTTCAGCGAGCATGCCTTTGCCCAACATGTTATCTACATGGAATGAAAATGCATGGGTTAACTCAAGGAAAAAATAAGTGCGTAAGGTAGTACACAGCAAAGCAGATGATATGTGCAGGAAAGATAAAACCAAAGTCTTGCGCATAACACACAAGACGCCCAGAAACAGTTAAACAGAAGCAGTATTAAAACAACAGTTTTTAATGTTCTAACCTATTCGAATTTCTAGCTGGTCTTCGTAGAATTCGAAGCAGATCAAGGTGGTGGTAAGGAAAGTAATGTTGGCGTCCGCCACCCTTTTCCAGAAGAGACAGAGATCTCTGTCCAATGCTCCCATGCTGTCAGGACTTCTGGGTCTCCTGAAGCAGCTCTTGGACTCTTTCTTCCCCTTGTCCACCCAGTACAAGGGGAAGCCGTCGAGAAGGGAGGCATCCTTGTCATTAGCGCGTACTTGGACGAACTTCCCCTTCCAGTCCTTGTAGGATTGCTGGAAGATAGCAAAGATGGACCTCCCAGCAATCGCGTTCAAGCTAACCCACAGGCGGTCTCCTGGGTGCTTGGCTTCGAAGAGGAATAGGAACACGTCCACTGATGCGGGCAACCCGAGATGGTCGCACATCACTTGGAAAGCTCGAACAAACGCCCAGCTGTTGGGGTGAAGCTGGGCGGCGGCAATGTTGAGCTCGGTAAGGAGTTCCCTCTCGAATCGGGTGAAAGGGAACTTGAGCTTCACCTTCTTGAATAAGGTCGTGTAGACGAAGCAGAAAGGCCCGTCGACACTCACCTTGTCATCGGCACAAACAGGCAGATCGGGGGGGCAAGGCATCACCATCATCCTTTCGTCGTGCTCCTTATGAAATAATTGATGAGGCTCATCCCCCTTAGTCAGCCGCAAAACTGCTCCCGCAGTGTTCACAGAGGATGTCTCCCTCATAAGGGTCGAGTTGGCCCAGGGATACAAGGTTTTGAAGTCTGGCAAGGGAACGGGGGCTCCTCCGGCGATAGGTGGAGTCGCCTGGGCCAGGACAGGACGGGAAGACGCAGGCCTCTCAGCCTGGGAAGATGAAGCGCCACGAACTCGTGGTGGATCGTGTGCTTGAGAAGGGGGGTTTCTTGATGAAGGAGGAGGATTCGGGGTGATCTTTGTGCGAGTCATGGTTGCAGCTGCAAAGGAAGAAGAAAAGGAAAAATGATCAGGGGTTACAGAGGCTGACTCGATCATAGAAGGAAGGTGAAAAACGAACGAATGTAGGTTCGTTGCGACGATTGACGAAGCCCTAAGTTACGCAGAAGGAGAAATGGAAAAGCAACCCACAGCGTATGCACCAGGCAGTTACAGGATGATGCGAATCGGTTAAAATGCAAGGAAAACCAGCAGAAGAAGGAAAGTAGGTACCTTTTGATGATCAGGAAGACGATGAAGGTTGATGGAGATTCAGAATGCTGGAGAGCGCTGAGAGTTTTCCACAGAAGAAAGTTAGAGCGTTCGTGAATGCGAGGGAAAGTGATGGAACAGTGTTGAGTGAAAACAGGTTTAAGGGTTTTTTCGAAATGGGTTTAGGAAGCGCAAACGGCAACTGAAGAGAGTCGTTGATGAAGCCACGTGTCGAGCGATGGGCGAGGGGTGGAGCGTCAGAAAAGCAGAAGGTACAACCGTTTGGAATTCTGCGTCAGTGCCACGTAGACCGGTGTTGACGTGACTCTTTCAGTCTTTTCGCTAGACAAGTCTTCGCTTAAGACTGGGGGGCTTGTGTACCGCCCTGGTAGTCGGGAGTGATGACGTGGCGTCCTGCTACAGTATAGGCGTGTTGGCAAGGCGCCAGGCTGGCAGAAGGAAAGGAAGTCGGGGGGCTGGTGAAGCCGCCAGTTATTAAGTTGGTGTGTTCCGATCTCCAGCATATCAGAATAGGTGATCACCGGGTTAAAGATGAAGTCGCCAGATGTGAAATCGGGCGACCAAGCAGTTGGAGATCGCCAGAGAAGGCACATCGCCGAAGATGAAGGAGAAGCAAATTATGAAGGCGGCCGGCGAGACCACAGGGAAGGTGTATGAGGACACCCTAACTCGCCAATTCCAGTAGAGATCGCACTCCCAAGTTAGCTATGCACTGGGCAGTACCATGCATAAGTAACTTAGCCAAAATGAGAGTAGAAGCAGCGCCAAGTCAAGGAGGCTCCAGATGATGGCACGTGTACGACTGGATGCGAGCCACGTGTCCAGGTCTGTAACTACCAGGAGAGAGAAAACAACCAGGTATATAAGAGTTCTCAACAAACTTTCTGAGGTACGCACGTTCAGTTTATACTCTTTACGCTTGCAAGTTATAGAGCTGACTGTGAGAGAGGATTTGCACGGTTCTTGTTCTCTTAGTATTGGGTGATTCGGTCACTGACTTGGACGTTGGAGTGCGATCGGCCGCAGCGGCGCCGCTCTGTTTCTTTGCAGGTTCTTGAGGTGGATCTCGAAGAGGAACGGAGGTGTGAAGCGGTGCGCACGTCGATCCTTTGACGAGGCAGTTTCCAGCGTTTCGGTCAACAGGCAAGATCAAAAACCTACAAGATGCTTAAAACAAAAGAGGTTTCTAATGTTTCCCTCTAAGCACCTTCAACTAAAGAAACTACAAAAAGAGAAAATAAATGTCCTCTAGCTCCCAAAGCTTTGAACATGCTTCTTGTAATCCTTTGAGGTGGACTTTGACCTCCATGGGCGTCCTCCATTTGTGCCTCCACCTCTTCTTGAGCTTGATGATTGGCCTCCATGTCCTCTTGAGCTTGATCTCGATCAACCACCCTCTTGAATTGGTTGTTGAGGTTGGGCTTCCTGGCGTAGTGGTGATGTGGGGGACTCGGTAATGATTATTGGTGAGTTATGAGCGCCTTCATCCCCACCTGGTGCAGCTTCAGCGATTGAGGTGGTTGAAGGAGGACCCTCTCCAGCAAATGCGAATGGCGTGGAGGCACTCGGAGGGTTCTCCATGAAGTTGGGCTCGTTGGCCTCAACTGCAGGAAATGCTGCTGCCAAGGGCACTGCTTGGAGTGGCGGTGTTGGAGCTGGGCGAGAGGGCGGTGTTGGTGTTGGGAGAGTAGGTGGAGCAGGTGGTGAAGAAGGTGCCACCCTTCTCCTTTTAGTAATGAGGCCGTCCTCAGTTGCCTCATCATCCTCATCCTCGTCTTCTTAAACCACTTGAGGAGTTTTCCTCTTTGGTTTCTTTAAGACGAGCTTCTTTCGTTGAGGGGCGGGCAGTGCCTCTGGAGGAGCTGGGCCTTGAGGGGGCGATCTGCCCTGGGCAGCGGCGATCTCCACCACCGAGTTTGGCACGGTTTGAGAGCCCGACGCCAATCTGTGGGTTTGGGCGAGCGCCCTCAATTAAGCCAATTTGCCTTTGCCCAGCATGAGATCTGCACAGTGTAAAAATATGCAAGTAAGCGCAAAGGCAAAAGTAAAATATATGAGTACATGTGCAAATGAGACAAACAAATTGTGCAGGAAATAAAAACCAAGTCTAGCGCGCAGCAAACAGGACGCCCAATAATAGATGACAGAGATGCAGCACAAGAGGTAAGTGCTAACCTATGTGAGCTTCGAGTTGGCCTTCGAGGAACTCGAAGGTGATTATTGCAGAGGTGGGAAAGGTGATGTTAGCGGCTGCCACGCTTTTCCAGAAGAGGCATAGATCCTTGTCCAACTCGCCCATGTTGTCAGGACTTCTTGGCCTTCTGAAGCTTTCCTTGGAGTCCTTATTTCCCTTGTTTACCCAGTACAAGGGAAAGCCATCGAGCAGCGAAGGGTCTTGATCATTTTGGCGCACTTGGACGAACTTTCCCTTCCAATCTTTGTAAGATTGCTGGAAGATAGAGAGGATCGACCTCCCAGCAATTCCGTTCAAGCTCACCCAGGGGCGATCTCCAGGATTCTTGGCCTCGAACAGGAAAAGGAAGACGTCTACCGAGGCCGGTAGTCCCAAATGCGCGCACATAATTTGGAACGCCCGCACGAATGCCCAGCTGTTGGGATGGAGCTGGGCGGCGGCGATGTTGAGCTCGGTCAATAGTTCCCGTTCAAAACGGGTAAAGGGAAGCCTGAGTTTCACCTTCTTGAAGAGAGTAGTATAAAGGAAGCAGAACAGCTCGCCGCTGTTCCCCTTGTCATCCGCGCAGATTGGCACGTCGGGGGGGCAAGGCAGCACCGTCAGTTTGTCGTCGTGCTCCTTGTGGAACGAAAGGTTGGGTTCGTCCCCTTTCT
Source organism: Phaseolus vulgaris (assembly GCF_051622355.1). Taxonomy (NCBI): domain Eukaryota; kingdom Viridiplantae; phylum Streptophyta; class Magnoliopsida; order Fabales; family Fabaceae; genus Phaseolus; species Phaseolus vulgaris. The sequence continues at coordinate 40,005,777 of NC_143505.1, forward strand.
TCAACTGTAGCACCGCCAACGCAGAGTTTACTGAAGAAGTCTCCTTCAGCAAAGTTGGGGTGGCCCATGGGTAGAGTTTCTTGAAGTATGGAGTGGGAATGGAGGCTCCTCCGGCGACTGGTGGAGTTGCCTGAGCAAGGTTGGGACGAGAGGTTGCAGGCCTCTCAGCCTGGGAAGAGGGAGCACCAGATGCTCGCGGTAGGTTTTGCGCTTGGGATGGAGGGTTTCGTGACGAAGGAGGAGGATTCGCGGTGGCCTTTGTACGAGCCATCGCGGGAACTGCAGAGGAAAAAGAAAAAGAAAGATGAACGAAGGTCGTAGAGATCGACTCGATTGTGGACGAAGGATGAAAACGAACGAACGAAAGTTCGTTATGATGAAAGTAATGGAAGACGAAGCCTTAAGTGACGAAAAGGGAGAAGAAGAAGAAACAACCCACAACGTATGCACCAGGCAGATAATGGATGATGCGAATCGGTTAAAATGCAGCAAATATCAACAGAGGAAGTAAAAGAGGTACCTTTCGATGATCAGATGAACGTTGAAGGGAGTTGGGGATTGAGAGAGTCGAAGAGCGTCGTGGGTTCGCAGAGAAAACTCAGAGCGTTTTGAGAAGGCAGAAAGATGATGAAACAGTAAAAATGAAAAGGGTTTAAGGGTTTTTCAAACATTTTTGGAAGCACAAACAACAGCTAAAGATGACCGTTGATGAAGCCACGTGTCGAGCGATTGAAAAAGGTGTTTGGTGGAGCGTCAGAAAAGCAGAAGGTACAAACGTTTGAAATTCTGCGCCAGCGCCACGTAGATCGGTAGTGACGTGACCACTTAGTCTTTTCGCTGGACAAGTCTTCGCTTAAGACTGGGGGGCTTGTGTACCGCCCAGGTGGTCGGAAGTGATGATGTGGCAGCAAGCTATTATATAGGCGTGTTGAACGGGACACCTGGCTGGCTGAAGGGAAGGAAGTCGGGGGGCTCGTGTAGTCGCCAGTTATTAAGTTGGCGTGCTCCGATCTCCAGCATACCTAAACCGACGGTCACCGGGTTTGAGATGAAATCGCCGGATGCGAACCTAAGCGACCAAGTGATTAGAGATCGTCGAAAGAAGGACATCGCCGAAGGATCAGTGAAGCTTGTTCCAGGCTTTCGAAGCAGAGGATGAAGCCATCAGATAGTCATTCCCTAACTAGCCAGAGGTTGAGGTCGGGGAACAGCTTACCCGAACATGCACGATGAAGCAAGTGAAGTAGATCATGAAGGCGGCCGGCGAGACCACAGGGAAGGTGTGTATGAAGGCACCTGTACTCGCCACGACAGAAGAGATCACACTCCAAAGAAGTTATGCGCTGAATTGTTTCTTGCGTAAGTAACTTAGCCGAAAAGCCTGAAGAGTAAGAAGTGGCGCCCAAGTCAAGGATGCTCCAGATGGTGACACGTGTATAGTTGGATGTGAGCCACGTGTCCAGATGTGTAACTATCTGGAGAGAGAAAGGGCACAGGTATATAAGAGATTCTAACGAACTTCTGAGGTACGCGCGTGTTAGGATATTTCTTTTACGCTTGTGAGAACTTGAGTACGCTGAGAGAGAATCTTACACGGTTCCATAGAGTTCTTGAGTTTTCTCTTAGTATTTGGTGGTTCATTCGCTGACTTGGGCGTCGGAGCGTGATCGGCCGCAGCGGCGCCGTTCTGTCTTTTTGCAGGTTCTTGAGGTGAGTCAAAGCGAAGGACGGAAGCTAACACGGCGCAAAGTCGATCCAGATCTGACGAGGCAAGGCTCTTGCATCTTGATCAGCAGGCAGGATCAGATTGCATTGTGATCCGATCGGTCATCGGTAGTCGATGACATCAGCATCAGAGAACCACGTGGACCACTCGCAGGGTGACACGTGGACCAGGTGGCAGAGAGGTAGGGGGACGATCGCCAAGAGAGGTGATCGGTGGTCGGTAACCAAGTTACCACCGACAGATCAGGCGGCAGAGAGGTCGGGGGATAGATCACCCAGAATGGTGATCGGTGGTCAGTAGCCAAGTGGCCACCAGCAGACTAGTTCCTAGACTCGCGCCTGGGGGCAGAGCGCGAGTAGCGAATAAACACTGATCAGTCATCGGGTGTATTGTCATCGGGGTCTCGTGTTACACGCAGTTAAACTGGGATTGAGGTTCCCAGCGAGAGCGTTACGCATGGACCTCGCATGAGCACACCTCAAGGAATCATGCACGAGAGTGGCCTGAGGGAACTAGTAAGCCGGTCAGTGATTGGTGATTCCCTCAACCCATTACGTGCGTGTCATCCAGAAGGGTAAGTCGCCTAAACAGAGAGTAACGTTCGGTGAGTGCGCCTAGACCAGCCACACCCGACGACCACTCCTAAGAGTGTGCAATTTACCCAGATAAGAGAAGCATCCTAAGTTACTCCGCAAGGGTGTAGCTTAGGCAGACAAAGAGAGGCGCTAGAGCCCTTCCAGTAAGTGACACGTGTGTGGTCAGATGTGAGTTGCAGGCCTCCACGTGTCACCATCTGAGAGGGGTGCGGTCCAGACAAAAGAGCACTCCGTACCGCTAAAGGTACAGACAGGCGCAGACTCTCACGCTCCCCATTGCTGATTCTGAAGGTACGCTTTCTCTGAAAAGCACGACAGGGTTCTGACACATGCCAGAAAAGCATAACAGAATTCTGTTATGCCCAGAAGCAGGAAAAGAGAGATAAAACGCAGAATCAGAGGGAGAGTGAAGGGGGAGATAGAAGAAAAACAGAGTGCAAGTTTTTCTCACACACACATTCTTACGGAGTTTCCAGTTTCTGGTGGTTCTGTTGAACTAACTTGATCGTCGGAGTGCAAACGGCCGCTAGAGGCGCCGTCTGTGTATTTTGCAGGTCACGTTTTGAAGACATCTGAGAGAGGGAGTTCAGAAGGTGATTCTTCAGGAGACGCAGTCGCGAAGACAGGGCAGAAAGTGTTACGAAGCGATTCACCCACGTTCAAGTTGCCGGCAGGATCATTTGGCGCCCACCGTGGGGCACGAGTGAATCGTTGTCCCATATATACCACAGTTTTAAAGCTCACCAGAGTTTTATCAGTTTCTCTGATAGAGAAGATGCCTAGAAACAGACAACCATCACCTGCGCCATCCGCTGATGAAGGAGCTGTGACAATGGCGCAGGTCCTGGAAATGGTGCGCACGCTGCAGGATAACGCAGCAGCGTCGAAAGTCGAACAAGAAAGGATGCAGACGGAGTTGGCCGCGTCGCAAAGCAGGAACGACGAACTGAATCGTGTCAACGAAGAGTTGAGAAGAACGCTGCAGGCGCAGAGGGAGCACGTTGTTGACGAAAGGGTGTCTAGGCAGCCTTCACCTCCAAGGGCATTTCCCATGCCATTATCCCCTGAGATTATGGGAACCATGGTGCCTCCCAACCTGGTGGGGGTAAAAGCGTCGTTCAAAGGGGTAGAAGACCCGGAGGCGCATCTGACGGCATTCCACACCCAGATGATGTTGTCTGGGGGCTCAGACGCTGTATACTGCAAGATGTTCATGAGCACACTGAGCGGAATCGCCATGGAGTGGTTCGTGAGTTTACCAGAGGGGCATATCACGTCGTTCTCTCAGTTCTCGAAGCTCTTCATCGAGCAATACATCATCAACAAGGCACCTGCAGTGGTGTCCTACGACCTGTTCGACGTACGCCAATACCAGGGGGAGTCGCTGAAAGACTACCTCAACCGTTTTGGAGCTCAAGTGGTTAGACTACCCAGCAAAGATGAAGACATGCTTGTGCACGCGTTTAAGAAGGGAGTGCTGCCTGGCCCTTTCAGTGAGTCTCTCATCAGGAGCCATCCCAGCACCTTTGCAGAGATCCGACGGCGTGCGGTGGCGCACATAGTGGCAGAAACAGAAGTTTCTGAGAAGAGGGGAAGTGCTGCACCACCCAGACCGCGTGGAGGGCAAGGAAAACCGCAGCAAGCGAGGGTGCATGAGGCCAAAGAGGGGAAGAAGGTGCGGGAAAAACCTCGTCCCTATGCACCAGGCAAAGACCAGAGTAAGGGGCGTGCAAGGGAGAATAACGCGCCCCCAAGATACAACTTCATGGTGGGGTTGGCGGATCTCATCACCCTTCCTGCCGTAGCAGCAAGACTACGAGTACCAGAGAAGACAGACAAGGTACTCGGAAGGAAAAAGAATGAATGGTGTGAGTTTCATCAGGCCTTTGGACATACACTTCATTCCTGTTTGCGCTGGGACACCAACTGGCAGAGTTGGTGAAGTCTGGTTTTCTAGCAGATTACCTGCGTGAGCCACAGGGTGATCGCGCGTCAGGATCCCAAACTGGAGAGCAACAGCATGAAGTCCCTGTGCATGGGGAAGTGCAGACGATCGCTGGAGGCTTCTCTGGTGGGGGATGCACAGCTTCACAAAGAAGGAGATACACTCGATCTGTGATGGCGGTAGATGCAGTGAATGAGAGTCATTACCCTGAGGTGGACATCGTCTTCAGGAAGGCTGACCTATGAGACGTTGTCCCACACGACAACGACCCTGTGGTCATTTCTCTCGTCACAGCAGGAAGACGAGTGCATAGAGTACTCGTGGATCAAGGAAGCTCGGCGGATGTCATGTTCTGGCCAACGTTCAACAAGCTACAATTGTCCCCTGATCAGTTGAGACTGTATACTGGTTGTCTCTACGGTTTTGCAGGGGACCAGGTAGAAGTGCGGGGATACATCGAGCTGAGGACAACGTTCACCGACGGAACGGCAGCCCGCACGGAAAAGATAAAGTACCTGGTGGTGAACGCCCCTTCTGCGTACAATGTCCTGTTGGGGAGGCCAACGCTCAATAGACTGGGCGCAATACCATCGACAAGGCATATGAAGTTGAAGCTGCCGTCGATGGAAGGGGCCGTGATAACCATCAAGTCGGATCAGGCTGAGGCAAGACGCTGTTATGAGAACAGTTTGAAGCAAAAAAGAAGTGTATGCCATGTCACCACAAAACCACCACCAGGCATGCGCAAAGAGCAATTGGCGGTCAGGGAGACACAAGGCGCTCAGAGGATGGAGAACGCTGCGGTGGGGGGCTCCCAGGTGGCCCAAGTCGTGGAAGAGGAGGAAGGCACGATCACTCCTCGCGAGTCAGGGATCGCGAGAGCGGTCATTGCCAGTGAGAGGAGGCCCCACCCAGCTGAAGGATGGGTCGAGGTGGACATCAGGGGAAGAAAATTCAAGTTGGGGGAATCCCTCATTGAAGAAGAGCGAAGGCTGATCATGGGTGTAATTGAGAAGCACATGAATGCCTTTGCATGGTCATCATCCGACATGCCAGGAATCGACCCCGATTTCCTCTGCCATCGTCTATCAATGGACCCCATGGTTCGACCGGTGCGACAGAGAAGAAGGAAATTCAGCGAGGAGAAGAGGAAGGTGATCCACGACGAAGCGCAGAAGCTCCTTGTCGCAGGGCATATCAGAGAAATCCAGTACCCCGAGTGGTTAGCGAATGTGGTACTGGTGCGGAAGGCAAGCGGCAAGTGGAGAATGTGCGTGGACTTCACTGACCTCAATAAGGCGTGCCCCAAGGATTCTTACCCCTTACCCAGTATAGATGCTCTAGTCGATAGCGCCTCGGGGGGAAAGCTACTCAGCTTCTTGGACGCTTTCTCAGGGTATAATCAGATCAGGATGCACCCAGTGGACGAATGCAAGACCGCGTTTATGACGGAACGGTCTTGCTACTGCTACAAGGTCATGCCATTTGGGTTGAAGAATGCGGGGGCTACCTACCAGCGGCTCATGGATAGGGTGCTCTCGCCCATGCTGGGAAGAAACGTACACGCCTATGTAGATGACATGGTGGTTACGTCCCAAGAGAAGAAGCATCATGCAGCTGATCTGGAAGAGCTATTCACCACCATTGCCAAGTATAGGCTGAAGCTCAACCCTGAGAAATGCATATTCGGTGTAGAGGCTGGGAAGTTTTTGGGCTTCCTCTTAACAGAGCGAGGAATCGAAGCTAACCCAGAGAAGTGTGCGGCGATCGTGGCGATGAGGAGCCCAACGACGGTGAAGGAGGTGCAGCAGCTCACCGGCCGCTTGGCAGCACTGTCCCGGTTTATGTCTGCTGGTGGGGAGAAAGGTCACCCATACTTCCAGTGTCTCAAGCGCAACAGCAGATTTCTCTGGACGCAGGAGTGCGAGGAGGCCTTCATTAAGTTGAAGGGATATCTGGCAAGCCCACCAGTCTTGCGAAAGCCCCAGGTAGGCATCCCTCTCCGTCTATACTTTGCTGTTACGGAGAGGGCAGTCAGTTCAGTCCTGGTGCAAGAGCTGGACCAGGCCCAGAGAAGGCTGCTCTAGCGGTGGTATTCTCAGCCAGAAGACTCAGGCATTATTTCCACAGCTTCACAGTGGTGGTGATGACTGATCTGCCTATCCAGAATGTATTGAAGAAACCTGATGTGGCAGGAAGGATGGTCAAGTGGGCAGTAGAATTGTCGGAGTTCGATATTCAGTACGAGCCCCGAGGACCGATCAAGGGGCAGGTGTTCGCGGACTTCGTAGTCGAGCTATCATCCATCGCGACACCTGCAGAAGGGCTAGATTTTCGATGGGTGTTATCGGTGGATGGCTCCTCTAATCAGCAAGGAAGCGGCGCTGGGGTCATCCTGGAAGGGCCAAACGGAGTACTGATTGAGCAGTCCCTCCGTTTCGCCTTCAAAGCTAGCAACAATCAGGCGGAGTACGAGGCCCTGATCGCGGGAATGTTGCTAGCAAGGGAAATGGGAGCAAGAAATCTACTGGCCAAGAGCGATTCGTTACTGGTCACCGGGCAGGTTACCGGGGAGTTCCAAGCAAAGGACCCCCAGATGGCAGCCTACCTGGAGTATGTGCAGCTCCTGAAGACGTCTTTCGCCGAGTTTGAGTTAGTGCATGTACCAAGAGAGCAGAACGCCCGAGCAGACCTGCTTGCCAAGCTGGCCAGCTCAGGCAAAGGGGGGAAGCAGAGGACTGTCATTCAGGAGACCCTGAAGGTGCCGCGCGCGTTTGTATCAAACAACCAGGTGCTTCATGTATACAAGTCAATGGAGCGTCTAACGATCGGTCATCGGTCGTTGACTCAAGAGACGCTGAGAGCGCCGAGGGTGAGATCGCGACCCTCAAAGATCGGTGAGTCGATGGAGGTCCACGCGGAGAAGGAACCCCATACCTGGATGACGCCATACCGGCTATACTTAGAAGATGGTGTGCTCCCGCTCGATCTGGCAGAGGCCAAAAGAATAAAGAGGGGTTCAAGTAAGTTTACTCTCATAGATGGAAGCCTATTTAGATTTGGATTTTCTCACCCTGTGCAGATCTGTGTACACGGCGAGCAGTGCACCAGACTCATGTCTGAGCTGCACGAGGGGGTGTGCGGAAGCCATGTAGGTGGTCGCGCTTTGGCAAGTAGAGTACTCCGCGCGGGGTACTACTGGCCGAAGCTGAAGGAAGATTGCATAAGGTTTGCTCAGCGATGCAAACAATGTCAGCTGCATGCAGATTGGCACAAGGCACCCCCTGAGGAGTTGAGGTCCATCCATAGCCCGTGGCCATTCCATACATGGGGGATTGACATCCTAGGACCTTTTCCCCTGGCGACAAGGCAGATGAAGTTCCTCATTGTGGCCATCGAATATTTCACTAAGTGGGTGGAGGCAGAGCCAGTTGCACACATCACCGCACAGAAAGTCGAACACTTCGTCTGGAAGAACATTGTCTGCCGCTTCGGAATACCCAAGAGGCTGGTTTCCGACAATGGCACCCAGTTCACCAGTCATCAGTTGAGGAAGATGTGTGAAGAGCTAAAGATACAACAGGTTTTCGCATCAGTGGAGCACCCACAAACAAATGGGCAGGTGGAGTCAGCAAATCGAGTGCTGCTCAGGGGGCTGAAGCGGAGGCTAGACAAGGCCAAAGGAGGCTGGGCAGAGGAGGTCCCCAGAATTGTGTGGTCTTACCACACCACCCCACAGTCCAGCACCCATGAGACACCCTTCAGCCTTGTCTATGGGACAGACGCCATGATTCCTGTAGAGATACAGGAGAGCTCCCCCAGATTTTTGAACTTCATTGCTGAAAAGTCCAATGAAGAGCGTAAGGTGAATCTAGATTTCCTAGACGAAGTGCGAGAGGAGGCCAGAGTCAGTGCTGAAGCCGTGAAGAGAAGAGTAGAGCGGAGGCACAACTCTAAAGTGAGGCCCAGGCGCTTCCAGGAAGGTGATCTGGTGATGAGAAAGGCGCATCAGAATGACATGCAGAATAAGTTATCCCCGAAGTGGACAGGCCCGTACAGAGTGGTGGAGACATTAGAGAACGGAGCCTATCGCCTAGAGACTTTGGAGGGAGGAGCAATCCCCAGAACGTGGAACGCCACCCATTTAAAATTTTATTTCAGTTAAAATTGTACGGTAATGGCGTTCTCACGCTAAAAGGCACATGCTTTGTTTGTGGTGGAAACAGTTGAACAGACAAGGGGGCACTCTTTTCCCTAAAGAGGGTTTTTAACGAGGCCACCCAATTAAAGAAAAATTTCCAGCATATAAAGTGTTCTCAAGTATTAAAGTTAAAATCCTCCTTGCCCCAGGTGCAAGTGCAGGTGATTGGTTAGGCCCTACTTGCCCTAGGCGCAAGTACTGGCACCGATCTAAGTCTTCCTCACCCCAGGTGTGAGCGCAAGCAGAAAGGTTTGAAAGGCCAGGGGTGCTAGTAAGACCAAGAGAAGGAAAGGAAAGGTTTTGACAAAACGTCCTTACCCACTTGGCATGCACCAATATTGGCCCAGTAAAACTCTCAGTCAGAAAACCTTTCTCACCCCAGGAGTGAGACAGGGAGTGAGCGACTCAACCCGCCAAAGGGTGATGACCTCGGGGAAAGGGAAAGGGGTTAGCGAGAAACACTTCCTCTTCCCCAAGATGAGGCCTCACTTTGAGCAATCGATGTCAAGGTCCTTTATGCACTTAGCGCTAGAGCGACAGAGAAAGCTAAGTAAGGACTAAAGAGCGATCACCGATGAGTCGTCAGTAATTGGCTAGTAGTACAAAGCAGCGCACGAGGACTGTTAAACACCAAGCTGAGGGAACAGCCAGTCGAGATCAAGCAGATCGCGCTAAGCCTGAGTTGGTTAACACTTAGTCGCGCGCAAAGAGTAAGAGAAGCAGATCGTGCTAAGCCTGAGTTGGTTAACACTTAGTCGCGCGCAAAGAGTAAGAGAAGCAGATCGCGCTAAGCCTAAGCTGTTGACACTTAGTCGTGTGCGAAAGGAAAGGTAAAGCCCAAGATCGCGCTGAACCTAAACTAGCTAACAGTTAGTCGCGCACATAAAGATAAGTGGAGTCCAAAGAAAGTACAAAGAGAAATTGAGCAATTGAAACCAAGGTATATCACCAAAGATGTTCATACAATTGTCAGTTACAAAGAGTTGAATGGTGCAGAAACATAAGGTTACAGAACGAAACTTTGTACAGAAGAAGTCAAAATTACAAAAGGAAGAGATTCAGGGAGTAGGAGGCCTAAGTTTCCCATCTACCACCGAGTGATGAATGCTGAATTGCGCAAGGTCCAGTTCTGGAAGGACGCAGCGGACTTGCTCGAGCGCCAGCTCGAATCCATCAATGAGGGAATCGGCGCCCACGTTCATCAAGTCCTCTTTCTCCGCCTCCAGACTTCGCCTCGAAGCCTCTGCAGCATCCCTCTGCGTGGTAAGGGTAGCAAGGGAGGAGGCAGCCTCAGACAGCTTGCCCACTGCCTCCTCAAGCTTCTTTTCGGCGGCAGCAGTTGCCTCCTTGGCGGCCTTGAGCATCTCCACCCGCTGAGAATCCTGTTGGCGTAGGGAGGAGTTCTCAGCCTGTAACTCCTCCACCATCTGACTCCGTTCGAGCAAAGAGGAATTCTCAGCCTGTAACTCTGCCACCTTCCAGTCCAGAGGACCAACAGTCTGCCCCATCAAGATCTCCATCTTGATGGTCTCCTGGACCTGCAGCAAGTACTCCCTCCTGGCCTTCTCCACCATGCCTCGCATCAGCTCGACAGACCCCTGAGCGGCTTCAAGGTCACTGTGCAGCGACTCGTTGTCGTGCTCAAGTTCCTTCACCCTTTTCTCCAGGGCCTTCTGCTTGCGATGCTGGGTGGAGAACTCTAGCGAGAGCACCACCTGCTTGGCAAGGTGTGCGTCTATCTCCTCCCCGCTCCAGTCGACGAGCTCCCCATTGCTGATGTGCTGTCGCACCATGGAGATAACTCTACTGAAGTTCTCATGGTTGGCTCCAGTGTTGCTTGGGCGCGAGCCAGACCCACCATGTTCAGCATTGGCGGTGGAGATTGTCATTGGAGGCGGGGCACACTCTTTTTGAGCAGAAACACCCCAAGCAGGGTGAGCGGATGGACCAGGTGATTGGCCTGCTGGGGGGGAAGTTGGCGGTTGAGAGGTTGGGGGCGATTTTTGGCCAGGAGAAGGTGGGCATGCGGGCTCTGGGGTCGGTCGGGTAGAGGGAGAGGGAGGTGGTGAACCTTCCTCTACCTCTACCACCTCTATCCCTCCAGGCTGGAGAGACGAGACCCCCTCAGCCACTGCTTTCTTCCTCTGGCGGTGAATGAGGGGGGAGCCTGAGCTTTCCTCTTCCACTGAGGCAGCAGCAGCAGGTACCAGCGAAGAAGCCTTCACCAGTCTTTTCCTCGGCTGGCGCGACCGAGAGCGGAGGGGCTTCGATTGGCTCGGTGGTGGAAGAGGAAGAGCCAGTCCCTTTGGCCGCTCGGCGTTTAGCGAGCTCCAACACCGCCAACCTCCTATCTTTCCCTGACATTGAATCTGCATAGGCAAGAAAGAGGAAATTTAGACAGCTAAGAGACGCAAGCAAGGTGAAAAGTATGAGAGCATGCATGAGGAGGTATAAATGTCCTAAGGGGCGGCAGAGAAGGAACTACCTATATATTTCTTCAGGGAAACCACATCAAACTCATCCTTGATGAGGCGAGCGGAGTCATACTTAGCCCCCAGGAGCAGCCCACACAGCTCGCGCTCGTAAGGGGCCATGGTCTCGAGGTCCTTGGGTTTTTTAAATTGAACCTGGGGAACCCAGTAGAGGGGGTACCCCTCGAGCAGATGAGGGTTTTGTGGGGTGGCGGATATCATATAAAATCTGCCCTTCCAGTCTTTGAAGGACTGCTGGTACAGGCCCAAAAGCACCCGTCCAGCAACCCCGTTCAGGCTGACCCAAAACCTATCCCCTGGTTTCTTCACCTCAAAGAAGTAGAGGAACACCTCCACCGAGGCGTTGTGCCCAAAGTGGTTGCACAGAATCTGAAACGCCCGGATGAAGGCCCAGGCATTGGGGTGGAGTTGGCAGGGCGCGACGTTCAACTCCATCATCAGCTCTTTCTCGAAGAAGGCGAAGGGGAGTCGCAGCCTCAACCTTTTGAAGATCGCGGAGTAAACAAAAACGAAGGGCACCCCATTGGTGGCCCTGTCGTCAGCGCAAATGGGCATCCCTCGGGGAGGGATGCGGACTCGGATGTGGAAGTCGTTTTCCCTGTCTATGGAACACGAGGGTTCGTCCGGGTCGTGGCTCAGAAGCGAGTTAAGATGGTCCTCAGGTAGCAAGATGGACGTTTCAGATAGCAACGCCAGAGGGGCCCAGTCATAGACCTTGGCGTTGTCATGGAATGAGGTGACAACAGGCGGTGGCGAAGCTGGTGCACTCGCGGAGGGCTGTGCACCAGAAGAAGAGGCAATGACACGAGCGGTCTGCTTCAAGCGAGCCATCGAGAGATAGCTGCAATGGAGGAAAACGAAGGGTCAGAAATAGAAAGGGAGAGAGTGATGGATGGTTCGGTGAAAAACAGAGAGAGGGAATGAGGAAGAAATGCCCAGGTAAAGGAGAAAGAAGGGGGGGGGGGGGGGCAGAAGTCAAAGCGGAAACATGAGAAAAACCCTAGCGCGGGTTGAGAAGAAGAAAACAGGGAAGATGGATGCATGATGACTAGAACGATAAATGCAATCGGTAAAGATGGCCAAAAAGGGGCCAGTGAAAAGAAAAACCATACCTTTGAATGATCGTAGGAGCATAGGATCACAGAGAATTCGAAGAAAGATGGGTGCGCAGAAGAAAGGTTCGCAGAGAGTTTGGGAGTCAAATGAAGAAGATGAAGGAACAGTGGAAGGGCGCGCCATTTTGAATAAGAGAAGCGCTAGCGACGCACAACGCTGGCCGTTGATGGTGCCACGTGTCGCGAGATTAAGGAAGGAAGCCCAAACGTTAAAGAAGCAGCACGTGAGGTGGCACGTGAGGCGGCCCCACTTGCCACGTGGACTGAGGGCACGACCACTTAGTCTCTTCGCTGAGAACGAGTTCTCGACTCGAGACTGGGGGGCTTGTGATCCGATCGGTCATCGGTAGTCGATGACATCAGCATCAGAGAACCACGTGGACCACTCGCAGGGTGACACGTGGACCAGGTGGCAGAGAGGTAGGGGGACGATCGCCAAGAGAGGTGATCGGTGGTCGGTAACCAAGTTACCACCGACAGATCAGGCGGCAGAGAGGTCGGGGGATAGATCACCCAGAATGGTGATCGGTGGTCAGTAGCCAAGTGGCCACCAGCAAACTAGTTCCCAGACTCGCGCCTGGGGGCAGAGCGCGAGTAGCGAATAAACACTGATCAGTCATCGGGTGTATTGTCATCGGGGTCTCGTGTTACACGCAGTTAAACTGGGATTGAGGTTCCCAGCGAGAGCGTTACGCATGGACCTCGCATGAGCACACCTCAAGGAATCATGCACGAGAGTGGCCTGAGGGAACTAGTAAGCCGGTCAGTGATTGGTGATTCCCTCAACCCATTACGTGCGTGTCATCCAGAAGGGTAAGTCGCCTAAACAGAGAGTAACGTTCGGTGAGTGCGCCTAGACCAGCCACACCCGACGACCACTCCTAAGAGTGTGCAATTTACCCAGATAAGAGAAGCATCCTAAGTTACTCCGCAAGGGTGTAGCTTAGGCAGACAAAGAGAGGCGCTAGAGCCCTTCCAGTAAGTGACACGTGTGTGGTCAGATGTGAGTTGCAGGCCTCCACGTGTCACCATCTGAGAGGGGTGCGGTCCAGACAAAAGAGCACTCCGTACCGCTAAAGGTACAGACAGGCGCAGACTCTCACGCTCCCCATTGCTGATTCTGAAGGTACGCTTTCTCTGAAAAGCACGACAGGGTTCTGACACATGCCAGAAAAGCATAACAGAATTCTGTTATGCCCAGAAGCAGGAAAAGAGAGATAAAACGCAGAATCAGAGGGAGAGTGAAGGGGGAGATAGAAGAAAAACAGAGTGCAAGTTTTTCTCACACACACATTCTTACGGAGTTTCCAGTTTCTGGTGGTTCTGTTGAACTAACTTGATCGTCGGAGTGCAAACGGCCGCTAGAGGCGCCGTCTGTGTATTTTGCAGGTCACGTTTTGAAGACATCTGAGAGAGGGAGTTCAGAAGGTGATTCTTCAGGAGACGCAGTCGCGAAGACAGGGCAGAAAGTGTTACGAAGCGATTCACCCACGTTCAAGTTGCCGGCAGGATCACATTGCTAAAAACATAATAACCTCTGCTTCGAATTCAGATGAGTTTTTCAAGGTCTCTCAATGAAAATATGCAAAAGAAATGTGGGACACCTTGGAGGTAACTCATGAAGGTACAAATGAGGTGAAGAGAGCTAGGAAGCATACTCTAATCCGAGAGTATGAGATGTTCAGAATGCTCAACGGTGAAACAATTGCTGAAGTGCAGAAAAGATTCACGCACATCATCAATCATCTCATGAGCCTTGACAAGACCTTTGAAGAGGAAGAGCTAAACATCAAGATTTTGAAATGTCTTGATAGAGCATGGAAACCTAAGGTAACTGCTATATCCGAATCTAAAGATCTAACATCCTTGAGTATGACTTCTTTGTTTGGCAAGCTTAGGGAACATGAGTTAGAGATGAATCGACTCAATGTTCAAAAAAGTGAAGACAAACACGTAAGGAGTATAGCCTTAAAAGCTTCCAAGCACAAAGGCAAACAAGAATCCAGCGATGATAGTTGTACCGCCCTGGTAGTCGGAAGTGATGACGTGGCACCCAGCTACAGTATAGGCGTGTTGACAAGGCGCCAGGTTAGCAGAAGGGAAGGAAGTCGGGGGGCTCGTGAAGTCGCCAATTATTAAGTTGGCGTGTTCCGATCTCCAGCATACCAGAACCAGCGATCACCAGGTTAGAGATGAAGTCGCCAGATGTAAACTCAGGCAACCTAGTGATTGGAGATCGCCAGAGAAAGCACATCGCCAGAGATGAAGGTGGTGCAGATTATGAAGGCGGCCGGCGAGACCACAGGGAAGGTGTACGAAGGCACCCTAACTCGTCAGTTCCAGTAGAGATCGCACTCCCAAGTTAGCTATGTACTGGGCAGTACCATGCATAGGTAACTTAGCAAAACGAGAGTAGAAGCAGCGCCCAAGTCAAGGAGGCTCCAGATGAAGGCACGTGTACGACTAGATGCGAGCCACGTGTCCAAGTCTGTAACTGCCAGGAGAGAGAAAGTAACCAGGTATATAAGAGTTCTCAACGAACTTTCTGAGGTACGCACGTTCAGATTATACTCTTTACGCTTGCGAGTTCTAGAGAACACTGTGAGAGAGAATTTGCACGGTTCTTGTTCTCTTAGTATTTGGTGGTTCGGCTACTGACTTGGGCGTTGGAGTGCGATCGGCCGCAGCAGCGCCGCTCTGTTCTTTTACAGGTTCTTGAAGTGGATCTTGGAGAGGGACGGACGTTTGAAGCGGTGCGCAAGTCGATCCTGTGACGAGGCAAGCTCCTACGTCCTGGTCAACAGGCAGGATCATCAGGCGCCCACCGTGGGGCCGTGTAAAACTTGCTCCCATCCACAGCGTGAGTTCTTGAAGGTTTTTCGAAGTTTTCTGCGTGGTTGTATGCTGGTGCAACCATCGTTCGCTATTTGCTTGAAATTTGTTCGGTGAATTCGCGTTTTATACCGTTCGTTTGGGTTTTCGATCGGTGAAGGAAGGTTTTCCTGCTGTTTACGCGTATTTTGTTCGGTGGAGTTGAGTTCTTTCGCTCGTTTGGTTATCCGTGGGAAGAGCAGTGGTTTCCGGTGGAGTTGCAGGTCTCTTTGGAGGTTGCGGTGTTCTTGAGTTTCCTTGCGAAGTTTCGCACAATTTCTTCCGATTGATCGCTGAATCGATCGTAGCTGAAGTAAGTGTTGTTCGCTGCATTCTGTGATTCGTTAATGAGAAAAATGAGAAGCAATCGTTCAAGCCCCGTGGCGCCTGTCGGGAGGGTCCAGAGGCTCATCTGACCACGTTCCATACGCAGATGATGCTGTCGGGAGGGTCAGACGCCGTGTATTGCAAGATGTTCGTAAGCACGCTCCAGGGAACGACGTTGGAGTGGTTTGTGAGCCTACCTAACGGTCACATAACCAATTTTCAGCAGTTCTCGAAGGTCTTCGTCGAGCAGTACATCGTGAACAAGGCACCACCCAGGGTGTCTTATGATTTGTTTGATATAAGGCAGTACCAGGGAGAGTCCCTCAGAGACTACCTGAATCGCTTTGGAGCGCAGATGGTCAGATCGCCGGCCAAAGATGAAGAAATGCTGGTCTATGCATTCAAAAAGGGCGTGCTGCCAGGACCGTTCTGCGAGGCCTTGATCAGGGCTCACCCTGCAACGTTTGCTGAGGTCAGGTGACTTGCGGTGGCTCACATCGCCGACGAGAGTGAGGTCGCTGAGAAGAGAGGGAGCGTGGCTCCCGCTAGGCCACGCGCCCAGACCAGGATCTAGCCGCAAAGGGTGCTGGAAACAGCGGTGGCGGCCAGGATGGACCAGAGGACTCGTCATCCTTATGATAGGAGGAACAAGGGGAAGGGCCAGGGACGCCAGCAACCAGCACGCCGGGAATACAATCGCCCGCCTAAGCACAAGTTTGTTATGGGATTGGCGGACCTGATCGCCATTCCCAATATATCTGCCAGGTTGAAAGCGCTTGAGAAGGTGGGCAACAAGGTGCTGGGACCAAAGCCAGACACCTGGTGTGAGTTTCACTAGGGCTTTGGCCACACTTTGGACTCGTGTTTGTCCTTAGGGTATCAGCTCGATGATCTGGTTAAGAGCGGGTTCCTAAATGACTATCTGCTGGACAGAAGAATGGGGGGAGCGTCGAGTTCCCAGCCAGTAGGTGGAGAAGCCCAGCAACACGAGATGCCCATCCACGGGGAAATCCACACCATTGCAGGAGGCTTCTCAGGGGTGGATGCACCGCATCGCAGAGGAAGAAGTACGCGCGGTCGGTGATGACGGTGGATATGTTCGAAGATCACTCGCCGGAGGTGGACATTACGTTCACCAAGCAGGATCTTAGGGACGTTGTGCCCCATGACAACGATCCCATAGTCATTTCGTTGATTACGGCGGGAAGGAAGGTCCACAGAGTTTTGGTGGACCAGGGAAGCTCGGCAGACGTGATGTTCTGGCCGACCTTCACGCAGCTGGAGTTGCCCCTTGACCAACTAAGGCCCTATGGAGGGTGCTTATATGGGTTCGCTGGTGACCAGGTGGAGGTCAGGGGGTACATTGAGTTGAGAACCACGTTTACAGATGAGGCTGTTTCGAGGACGGAGAAAATCAAGTACCTCATTGTAAACGCCCCTTCAGCATATAACATCCTGTTGGGAAGGCCCACGCTTAACAGGATAGGCGCTATACCATCGACTCGGCACATGAAGGTGAAGTTGCCATCTATGGAGGGGGTGGTGATCACGATCAAGTCTGATCAGAAAGAAGCAAAAAAGTGCTATGAGAATAGCCTAAAAAACAAGAGATCAGTGAGTTATGTAACAACCACCCCACCTCCCGGTATGAAGCCCAGATCGACGGTAGCAGAAGAGACCGCCGGAAGGGACGTGGAGATGGTGGACACTGAGCTGGGGGAGGGAAACGCAGGTTTGGAGGAGGAAGAGGCGCGGAATCGCCCTGAGGAAGCGAGAGAACAGGGAATCGCCAGGGCAGTAATCGCCAGAGAATCCAGGCCAAAACCTGTCGAGCAGTGGCTCGAGAAAGAGATCGGGGGAAAGATCTTCAAGCTGGGAAGATCTCTGGAGGTCGAGCTCCAGGACCAGATCGCCAAGGTGATTGAGCGGCATCTGGACGCGTTTGCATGGTCCGCTTCGGACATGCCCGGAATTGATCCCGACTTCTTGTGCCATCATCTGGCGATGGACAGCTTGGTGAGACCAGTGCGACAAAGAAGAAGAAAGTTCAACGAAGAAAGGAGGCAGGCAATTAGAGATGAGACACAGAAACTCCTTGCTGCAGGCCACATCAGGGAAGTCCAGTACCCTGAATGGCTGGCGAATGTCGTGCTGGTGAAGAAGAGTAACGGGAAATGGCGCATGTGCGTCGATTTCACCGACCTGAACAAAGCTTGTCCAAAGGATTCGTATCCTTTACCAAGCATAGACGCCCTGGTAGATAGTGCCACAGGATGTAAGTTGCTGAGTTTCCTGGATGCCTTCTCGGGGTATAACCAGATCAAGATGCATCCCATGGATGAAGAGAAGACAGCCTTCATGACGGAGAGATCGTGCTACTGCTACAAGGTGATGCCGTTTGTGCTGAAGAACGCGGGGGCCACGTACCAGAGGTTGATGGATCGAGTACTTGCACCGATGCTGGGAAGGAACGTGCAAGCGTACGTCGATGACATGGTCGTAACCTCGCCGGAAAAAAGCAAGCACGTTGCAGACTTGGAAGAATTGTTCACAACGATCGCCAAGTTCAGGTTAAAGCTCAATCCAGAGAAATGCATTTTCGGCGTGGAGGCTGGAAAGTTTTTGGGTTTCCTCCTGACTGAAAGGGGCATAGAGGCCAACCCCGATAAGTGTGCCGCCATCTTGGCGATGAGGAGCCCAGCTACGGTGAAAGAGGTCCAGCAGCTAACAGGACGGATGGCAGCCCTGTCTCGCTTCGTGTCAGCTAGCGGAGAGAAGGGACATCCCTATTTTCAATGCTTGAGACGCAATAACAAGTTTGCCTGGACGAAGGAGTGCGAGGAAGCCTTCGTCAAGCTGAAGGAATATCTGGCGAGCCCGCCGGTCCTATGCAAACCGCTGGTGGGAACCCCTCTCAGGTTGTATTTTGCTGTAACTGAGAGGGCGGTGAGTGCGGTGCTCGCCCAGGATCAAGATCAGGCTCAGAAGCCTATTTATTTTGTTAGTAAGGTGTTGCAGGGCCCCGAAACGAGATATCAGGCCCTGGAGAAGGCTGCGCTGGCTGTGGTGTTTTCGGCGAGGAGGTTGCGCCACTATTTCCATAGCTTCACCATACTGGTGATGACTGACCTGCCCATCCAGAAAGTCTTGAAGAAGCCCGATGTTGCCGGAAGGATGGTGAAATGGGCAGTGGAGCTGTCAGAGTTTGACATCAAGTATGAGCCACGAGGCCCGATCAAGGGGCAAATCTTTGCAGATTTCGTGGTCGAGCTCTCGTCTGAGGCGACACGAGTTGAGGGGGACGGTTTCCGTTGGGTACTCTCGGTGGATGGATCGTCGAACCAGTAGGGTAGCGGTGCTGGGGTCATTTTAGAAGGGCCCAATGGCGTGCTGATCGAGCAATCTTTAAGATTTGCCTTCAAAGCCAGTAACAATCAAGCAGAGTATGAGGCGCTGATCGCCGGAATTTTGCTGGCCAAGGAGATGGGAGGTAGGGTGCTGATGGCTAAGAGTGACTCGCTGCTAGTTACAGGGCAAGTAACAGGTGAGTTCCAGGCTAAAGATCCGCAAATGGCGGCCTATCTGGAATATGTGCAGGAGTTGAAGAGTTCTTTTGCCTCCTTCGAAGTAGTGCATGTGCCCAGAGAGCAGAATGCCCGAGCTGACTTGCTAGCTAAGCTCGCCAGTTCAGGCAAGGGGGGTAGGCAGAGGACGGTGATTCAAGAAACTCTGAAGACGCCGAGAGCATTTGTGGCAGATCACCTGGTCCTTCAGATAAGCAAATCGACGGAGAAAGCAGCGAGAAGCCATAAGTCCCTGACGCAAGAAACTCTGAGATCGCCGAGAATCAGAGCATGTCGGGGAGAGAAGGTGAACGTGATGCAGGTCTGTGCTACCCATGAGCTAGACACTTGGATAACCCAGTACAAACGGTGCCTGGCAGATGGCCTTCTTCCACTAGATCCGACTGAGGCTAGGAAGGTAAAGAAGAATTCTAGCAAGTACACCCTGATTGATGGCGATCTGTACAGGTTTGGGTTCACTCACCCGCTCCTGGAATGTATACATGGCGAGAAGTGCACGAGAATCATGGCGGAGCTCCACGAAGGTATATGCGGAAGCCACGTCGGGGGTCGAGCTCTGGCCGCGAGGACTCTCCGTTCAGGCTACTACTGGCCAACGATGAGAGAAGACTGCAAGAAGTATGCGCAGTGTTGCAAACAGTGCCAACAGCACGCCGATTGGCACAAGGCCCCTCCTGAGGAGTTGAAGTCGATCTACAGCCCTTGGCCATTTCATACCTGGGGAATCGACATCCTGGGACCTTTTCCGCTGGCGATCAAGCAGATGAAGTACTTGGTGGTGGTGATTGAATATTTCACCAAGTGGATCGAAGCAGAAACAGTGGCCCAGATCACCGCACACAAGATCGAAGGTTTCGTGTGGAAGAACATTGTGTGCCGGTTTGGTGTGCCCAAGCGCCTGGTGTCGGACAATGGGACTCAGTTTGCAAGTCACCTGTTGAAGAAGCTTTGCGAAGGGGTGGGAATTCAACAAGTGTTTGCATCCGTCGAGCACCCTCAGACGAATGGCCAGGTGGAGTCAGCCAATCGGGTGTTGCTGAGAGGATTGAAGAGGAGGCTCGAGAAAGCCAAGGGAAGTTGGGCTGAGGAGGTACCCCGTATAGTCTGGGCATACCACACCACCGAGCAGTCAGGAACCCATGAGACCCCGTTCAGTTTGGTCTATGGGTGTGATGCAATGATTCCAGTAGAGATCCAGGAGAGCTCGCCGAGATTCCAAAACTTTGTAGAAGAGGACTCGAATGAAGAGAGAAGGCTGAACCTGGATCTACTGGACGAGGTCAGGGAAGAGGCGAGATTGAAGGCTGAGGCGGTGAAGAGAAGGATTGAACGGAGATATAACTCGAAGGTGATGCCAAGACAATTTAGAGAAGGCGACCTGGTGATGAGAAAAGCCCACCAGTACGAGATGGAGAATAAACTGTCGCCTAAGTGGACGGGACCGTTCAGAATAACCGAGGCGCTCGGGAACGGCGCCTACCGCTTAGAGACGCTGGAAGGAGGGGCGATTCCTCGCACTTGGAACGCCACGCACCTGAAGTTGTACTATAGTTAAGAGCTTTGTAAGTGAAGACAAACACAAAAGTTACATTACAATGTCTCTGATAAAACAGTTTGAAGGGGGCACTCTTTTTTCCCTAAGGAGGGTTTTTAATGAGGCCACCCAATAAAAGAAGAGTTTTCGAAGTATAAGGCGTTTTCAGATTGCATGCTTGCTGTTTTCCAAAAAGGTTTTGAAGAAAGACCTTGTCACTTGTACGTGACTCAAGGTGAGTTAAAGATATATTGCATGCTTTCTAAAAAGTTTTTAAGTCCTCATCGTTTTTCGGCGATTGAAGGCATCAGTTAAAGTTTTTAAGTCCTCATCGTTTTTCGGCGATTGGAGGCATCAGTTAAAGTTTTTAAGTCCTCATCGTTTTTCGGCGATTGAAGGCATCAGTTAAAGTTTTCAAGTCCTCATCGTCTTTCGGCGATCGGAGGCACCAGTTAAAAGACCTCAACGCCCTCGCGCGTCCTGAGGCAAGTTAAAGACCTCCTCGTCGCTGAGCGAGTGCAGGCAAGGAAGAGCGAAAAGTCCTCAGTGTTTCTGGGGGCGGGAAGATGTAACACCTGGGGCAATGTAGAGGCAAGTAAAAGACCTCCTCGCCAACGAGCGAGTGCAGGCGAGAAAAAGTAAAAGTCCTCAGTGTTTCTGGGGGCGAGAAGATGTAACCCTTGGGGCAATGTAGAGGCACCAGTGAAAGTCCTCAGTGTTTCTAGGGGGGGAGGAGATGTAACCCCTGGGGCAATGTAGAGGCACGATTTAAAGACCTTCTCGCCTATGAGCGAGTTCAGGCGAGTTAAAGACCTTCTCGCCTATGAGCGAGTTCAGGCGAGTTAAAGACCTTCTCGCCTATGAGCGAGTTCAGGCAAGATAAAATCCTTCTCGTCTCGAACGAGTTCAGGTATGGTGTATAGGGTGGAAGAAGTTCTGAGGGTGGCTAAGGCAGGTTCGAAGAGAACGCCTAGCCACCCGGTCTCTTGCTCTGAAGCACAAGGAGGTGGAGAAGGATCCGAAAGGCGCCTCTACCCCCAGATGAAAGAGCAATGGCCAAGGTGTGAAGGCAGGAAGAAGAAAAGGAAAAATGGTCAGGGTTCGCAGAGGCTGACTCGATCGTGGGAGAAGGGTGAAAAGCGAACAAACGAAGGTTCGTTGCGACGATTGACGAAGCCCTAAGTTACGCAGAAGGAGAAATGGAAAAAGCAACCCACAGCGTATGCACCAGACAGTTACAGGATCATGCGAATCGGTTAAAATGCAAGAAAAACCAGCAGAAGAAGGAAAGTAGGTACCTTTTGATGATCAGGAAGACGATGAAAGATGATGGTGATTCAGAATGTTGGAGAGCGCTGAGAGTTTTTTGCAGGAGGAAGTTAGAACGTCTGTGAATACGAAGAAAAGTGATGGAACAGTGTGGAGTGAAAATGGGTTTAAGAGTTTTTTCGAAATAGGTTTGGGAAGCGCAAACGGTAACTGAAGGTAACCGTTGATGAAGCCACGTGTCGAACGATAGGTGAGGGGTTTGGTGGAGCGTCAGAGAAGCAGAAGGTACAACCGCTTGGAATTCTGCGTCAGTGCCACGTAGATCGGTGTTGACGTGACTCCTCTAGTCTTTTCGCTGGACAAGTCTTCGCTTAAGACTGGGGGACTTGTGTACCGCCCTGGTAGTCGGAAGTGATGACGTGGCACCCAGCTACAGTATAGGCGTGTTGACAAGGCGCCAGGTTGGCAGAAGGGAAGGAAGTCGGGGGGCTCGTGAAGTCGCCAGTTATTAAGTTGGCGTGTTCCGATCTCCAGCATACCAAAACCGGCGATCACCAGGTTAGAGATGAAGTCGCCAGATGTAAACTCAGGCGACCTAGTGATTGGAGATCGCCAGAGAAAGCACATCGCCAGAGATGAAGGTGGTGCAGATTATGAAGGCGGCCGGCGAGACCACAGGGAAGGTGTACGAAGGCAGCCTAACTCACCAGTTCCAGTAGAGATCGCACTCCCAAGTTAGCTATGTACTGGGCAGTACCATGCATAGGTAACTTAGCAAAACGAGAGTAGAAGCAGTGCCCAAGTCAAGGAGGCTCCAGATGAAGGCACGTGTACGACTAGATGCGAGCCACGTGTCCAAGTCTGTAACTGCCAGGAGAGAGAAAGTAACCAGGTATATAAGAGTTCTCAACGAACTTTCTGAGGTACGCACGTTCAGATTATACTCTTTACGCTTGCGAGTTCTAGAGCACACTGTGAGAGAGAATTTGCACGGTTCTTGTTCTCTTAGTATTTGGTGGTTCGGCTACTGACTTGGGCGTTGGAGTGCGATCGGCCGCAGCGGCGCCGCTCTGTTCTTTTGCAGGTTCTTGAAGTGGATCTTGGAGAGGGACGGACGTTTGAAGCGGTGCGCAAGTCGATCCTGTGACGAGGCAAGCTCCTACGTCCTGGTCAACAGGCAGGATCAATAGTGATGAAGAAAACCTTAGCTTGCTATCCAGAAAGTTTAGCAAGTTCTTGAAGAGGAACCGCAACAAGGACAACAACAAAGATAGGTATGGAAACAAGAAATCTAATGATTTTAATTCCAATAACTATACTTGTTTTGGTTGTGGTGAGTAAGGTCACATAAAGGCAGATTGCCCAAACAAAATCAAGGAGAAAAAGCCTAGCTACAAGGAAAAGAAGAGCAAGACAAAGAGAGCCTACATAGCTTGGGATGAGAATGAGGTATCATCATCAAGCTCTTCATCAAGTGAAGATGAGAAAGTAAACATTTGTTTGATTGTTGAAGATGATGATGAATCTTGCAGCTCAAGTAAGTTCTTGTGCTTTTTTCAATGAACAGAATTATAGTGAATTGCTTGAAACTTTTCAAGAAACTCACGATGAAGCTAATCGATTGGTGCTTTCAAACAACCGATTGAAAGAACTTAATAGCTGGCTGGAAAAGAGAGTGAAATCACTTGAAGATGAGATTGAAAAATCTAAAAATGATTTCAATAATCTGGAAACACATTTCAAAAATTCCTCTTGCAAGTGTGACACTCTCATTTGCGAAAATTGTGAAAACCTTGAGAAGAAAGTGCATTATCTTGTTGATACTGTGGACAAGCTTTCAAAAGGGAAATCTAACTTTGAGAATGTCTTGGCATCTCAAAGCTGAGTTTTTGGAAAGGCTGGTTTAGGCTTTAATCCACAAAACAAACAAGATAAGTTTTCAAAAATAAAATAAAAGAAAGCCAGTAAAACAACCGATTGTTAAGTCGAAACAACCGGTTGTTACATGCTTTTATTGCATGAAAAAAGGCCATTCGGTTAGATTCTGCAAAATAAGAAAGTTTTCTATTCCTAGGGGCTTCATGAAATGGATTCCTAAAGGATGTGAGGTTCCAAATGAGAAAAAGAAAGTAATTGGACCCACATTTGTGAAGGGGCCAAATCTTGTTGCTTGAACTCATGTTTGTGCATGAAATCTAAAGAAGTGTGAAGGACTGAGTCATCTGATCAAGTTCTTGGAAGAAAAAGGACAACATTGAAGCTGAATCAATGTTCTTTATCTGACTAAAGGCCCTTAACAGTTAAATGAGGCTTCTGGATCACAAAGCACATGACTCATTGAATGAACAACATAAAGGATAAGACCTTCCTTATCTCTGCTCTTAATTCCTGTTTTTAAGTTCACTTTCATGATTAAATATCTTCTTTAAAATGTTTATTTTCATCTTCTTTGAATTCTTTCTACTCATTGCTAAAAATTCAAAATCAGTTTTAATTGCTGCAGATAAACAATCGATTGTTTCCTCGAAACAACCGATTGTTTTGAGTCTGACAACACTGTGAAGAAATCAATTTAATTTCTGTACCGACCAGGTAGTCGGAAGTGATGACGTGGCAGCAAGCAATAATATAGGCGTGTTGAGCGGAACACCTGGCTTACGGAAGGGAAGTGCATCGGGGAGTCTGTGTAGTCGCCAATCGTTAAGTTGGCGTTCTCCGATCTCTATCATATCTAACCGGCGGTCACCAGGCTTGTGTCATAGTCGCCGTATGTGAGTTTAGGCGACCAAGTGATCAGAGACCGCCGAAAGAGGGACATCGCCGAAAGATCAGGAAGGCTTGTTTAGGGCCTTCAAGGGGTACGAGTACGAAGGACGAGGTTATCAGATGATCATTCCCTAGCCAGAGGTTGGGGCAAGGGAACAGTTCCCAGAACATGCATGATATGCAAGTAAAGCAGATCGTGATTGCGACAGGCGAGACCACAGAGAATGTGTGCATGGTGACACCCCATAATCGCCACTTAGAAGAGATCGCGCTCCAAGGCAGCTATGCACCGAGTTACTCCTTGCATGGGTAACTTAGTCGAACAGCCTGAAGAGTAGAAGTGACGCTCTAGTAGAGGACGCTCCAGATGGTGACACATGTACAGCTGGATGCGAGCCACGTGTCCAGAGGTGTAACCGTCAGGAGAGAGAAAATGCACAGGTATATAAAGAATTCTAACGAACTTCTGAGGTACGCGCGTTTAGAACACTTCTTTACGCTTTGAGAACACTTGAGTACGCTGAGAGAGCATTTGCACGGTTCCTTGAGTTTTAGCTTTTCTCTCTTAGTATTTGGTGATTCCGTCACTAACTTGAGCGTCGGAGCGCGATAGGCCGCAGCGGGGCCACTCTGTCTTTTTCAGGTTCTTGAGGAGAATCGAGGTGCGAAGGACGGAAGCTAGCGTGGTGCAAAGCCGATCCAGAAGGAGATACCTTTGACGTGGCAATACTCTTGCACTTGAGTCAACCGGCAGGATCATCAGGCGCCCACCGTGGGGCCGTGTAAAACCTGTTTCCCATCCACAGCGTGAGTTCTTGAAGATTCTGAGATTTTGGTGTGGTTGTGTGCTGGTGCAACCATTTTCGGCGTTTTCCACCGTTCGTTTGAGTTTTCATTCGGTGTATCGGCGTTTTTCACCGTTCGTTTGAAGTTTTGATCGGTAGTTTGACGTTCTTCACCGTTCGTTTGAGCTTTTGTTCGGTGGATTGAGGTTTTTCACCGCTTGCTTGCGTTTTGTTCGGAGAGTTGAAGTTTTTCGCTGTTAGCACGAGTTTCAATCGGTAAATCGAAGTCTTTACCGTTCGTTCGTGTTTTTGACCAGTGAATCGGAAGTTTTGGCGAAGAAGCGGTAGGTTTGTGCTGATATCGCAAGTTTCTGTGAAGGTTTTGCGTCCGAATCGATCGGCGTGCTGTTGTGGTTTCATTCTTGGAAGTTCTTGGGAGGTTGAGAGTTTTTGACCGAATGATTGCGGGATCGATCGTTTGCTGGTGAAGGTTTTGTTCGCTGAAGCTTGATCTGTTGATTTTTCATGAGAAAGATGAGAAGCACACGTTCAAGTCCCGTTGTGCCAACTGCCGCAGAAGGCGCCATGATTGTACCGTCCCGTACCCGGGCGTTGACAAAGTCAAGGTCAAAGTCAACGTCGGGGGTCAAAGTCAACATAAGGCGTAGCCTAGGTGAAGAGACGCCAAGTGCCAGCGTCGCCAAGAGGAAGCGTCGCCAAGGTCAAGGCGTCGCCTAGTTAAGGCATCGCCCAGTTATGGCGTCGCCCAACTAGGGCGTCGCCAAGGTCAAATGTCATAAAGGCGAGGCGATCATAGTGTGGCTCCCCGATACCCATGGGTAGGAAAGACCATGGAGGGAGCGACGCCGTGGGAAGGCCTCAAATCCCGATAATCCAGGGTAGTAATAAAGAGAAGAGAAAAGTGGCTTCAAGGCCATAGCGATAGCGCCAGTGTAGGGCAGCCTGACTCACGAAGTGCCCCTGCCGCCCCAGAGACGCCCTTGGGATAGATACGACTCCAGAGGAGGGTCACGCCCATGGTAGCCAGGTGCAGGGCACGAGAGGAAGGCAGATACGCTCTCAAAGTGAGTGACTAGATGTTTGGGGGCATGAGTTGGTACCCAAAAAGTCACCTCTAGCGCAGATGCACTCCCAGGTAGGAGGACTCACACGAGGAGATACCCTCAGATGGGGTCACGGCGCTGTGAGGCCCTCCACGTGTACAGCAGCCAGGTCAGAATAGAAACGCCATTTTGTCAGGTACAAGGTAATTAAAGTTATTTAATACAGTTTCCGTTTCGAGCGTTTAAGGTACTATAAATGCTCCCAAGCGTTTTAAACGTCTTAAATGCGCTACGTTTTATAATTAAATGCGCTTTAAGGCGCTTTGAATGCGGGAGTAGCTTAAATAGCGCTTTGAATGTTGGAAACGGGGTTCGAACTTTTGGCTAATTTTCCAGAAACACTCTAGTTGCTTGCTCGAGCCTTGAGGTTATGGACGAGGGACTAGGGAAGGATTTTGGCCAGAACGAGAAAATATACACTAAACACAGTTCCTTTTTGCCACCTTCAGAGTGCCATTCACGGTGCTCCGATACGGAGGTGCAGAGTTTTTGGTGTTTCTTGCTGGCTGACTTGAGCTTCGGAGTGCAAACGGCCGCTAGGGCGCCCTTTTGTCCTTCTTTGCAGGAATCCACAGGTAACCAGTGGGAAGGAGTCCCTAGCTGACGGTTGAGGTCGCGCATGAAGACGTCCCAAGTCAACCGGACGGAACATTTGCCGCCCACCGTGGGGCTGATATAAAACATTGGTCCCATCGCAAGTTTGAAAAGATCTATCAAGTCACGATAACGTCTGAGAAAACAGTGAGGAATGGCCACCACTAGACGAGGTACCGCACATGCTGCAGGAGAAGAAATGTCCATGCAGTAGGTCCTGGAGATAATGCGGGGGCTGCAGGATGATATGGCGGATTCGAAGATAGAACAAGAACGCATGCAGGCGGATCTCGATGCCTCGCATGTGAGGAACGAAGAGCTCCGTCGCGTTAATGAGGAGCTGCGCCGGGGTCTGAGGAACAACCATGGGCAACGCGAGCAAGAAGAGATGGAGCATCTCACCCCATCAAGGGAGTTTTCCACTCCCTTCTCGCAGGAGATCCTAGATGCGGCGATCCCCAACACCTTCGCAGGGCCCAAGGCGATTTTCACCGGGATGGAGGACCCTGAGGCGCATCTCACGGCATTCCACACACAAATGGTGTTAGTAGGCGGCTTTGACTCCGCAAGATGCAAGCTCTTCATGAGGACTTTGACAGGAATGGCCATGGATTGGTTTATCAGCCTTCCTAACGGCCATATCACCTCTTTTCAGCAGCTGTCACAGTTGTTCAGAGAGCAATACCTGGCGAACAGGGCCCCACCGCCGGTCTCCTACGATTTGTTTGATGTGAAGCAATACCAAGGGGAGAGTTTGAAGGAGTATACAACCGCTTCGGGGCCCAAGTGGTGAAAGTGGGCACGTCGGAGGAGCCCATTATTGTGTATGCCTTCAGGAAAGGCGTGTGTCCCGGCCCTTTTTGCGAATCTATTATTCGCAATCGCCCAAGGACTTTTGCTGAAATACAGCGTCGGGCAGTGGAACATATCGCCTCCGAAGGAGAGGTGTGCGAGAAGCGAACCAGCGTTGTGCCCTCACGCCCGAGGGCGCACACGCGGGTTCAACCCGTCAGGGTCAACGAGACCACGACGGGAAGGAAGAAGTCAGAGGGGAGACGCCCCTATGAAGCTAGAAAACCCCAGCCCCGGGGTCCAGTAGGGGGCGATCGCCCGGCTAGGGAGAGGGCAAGGCCGGCGAGATACAACTTTGTAGTAGAGTTGAAGGACCTGATCGCCGTGCCTAATATAGCTGAGAGGTTGAGGCGACCGGCGAAAACTGACAAGGTGTTAGGGCCACGGAAAGACTCTTGGTGCGAGTTCCACGAGGCCTTTGGTCATCACATTGACAACTGCCTCTCGTTGGGTTACCAGCTTGAGTGAGCCGTGGGAATCGGACCTCGTGTTCACGAGAGGGGATCTTCGAGACGTGGTGCCGCATGACAATGACCCCGTGGTCATTTCGGTTGTCACGGCTGGAAGAAAGGTGCACAGGGTTCTTGTCGACCAGGGAAGTTCAACAGACGTCATATTCTGGTCGACATTCAACAAGTTAAGTTTGTCTCCCGACCTTTTGAGGCCCTACACAGGGTTCCTATATGGGTTTGCGGATAACCAGGTGGAAGTCCGAGGCTACCTGGAGTTGAGGACTATGTTCACAGATGGAGAGGCCTCGCGTACCGAAAGCATCCGGTACTTGGTCGTGAACGCCAACTCCGCCTACAACATTTTGTTGGGCAGACCGGCGTTGAATAGGCTGAACGCAGTAGCCTCCACGCGCCATATGAAGATGAAGCTGTTGGACCTCAGCGGCAAGGTGATAGTTATCAAGTCGGATCAGGAGGAGGCGCGGAAGTGTTATGAAAACAGCCTGAAAACGAAGAAAAGCGTGTTCACGGTGTTTGAGCGTCCGTCCAATGTGGACACATCGATGATTGAGCCAACGCCCGCCGGGACAACGCTTGACGAGGCCACACCCGTGAGGGCGACGCCCGAGGTAGATACACTCATGGAGGAGGGACCTGACAATACGGCGCCCGTGGAAGAGGCGGCAAAACGGTTAAGTTAGGGCGTTTGCTGAGCCAAGAAGAGCAGAAGGGGGTGGCAGAGGTGATTTCACGCCACTTGGATGATTTCGCATGGTCTGCCTCGGATATGCCCGGTGTTCCGTCCGGTTGACCTGGGACGTCTTCGTGCGCGACCTCAACCGTGAGCTAGGGACCCCTTCCCACTGGTTACCTGTGTAATCCTGCAAAGAAGGACAAAAGGGCGCCCTAGCGGCCGTTTGCACTCCGACGCTCAAGTCAGCCAGCAAGAAACACCAAAAACTGTGTACCTCCGTATCGGAGCACTGCGTATGGCACTCTGAAGGTGGTAAAAAAGAACTGTGTCTAGTGTATATTTCTCCTTCTAGCAAAAATCTTCCCCTAGTCCCTTGTGCATAACCTCAAGGCTCGAGCAAGCAACTAGAGAGTTTCTGGAAATTTGCCAAAAGTTCCAACCCCGTTTCCAAAATTCTCATCGCTATTTAAACTACCCAAGCATTTAAAGCGCCTTAAAGCGCTTTTAATCATAAAACGTAACGCACTTAATTAACGCGTCTAATTAGGACGTAGCGCATTTAAGACGTTGAAACGCTTGGGAGTCTTTATAGTACCTTAAACGCTCGAAACAGAAACTATATTGAATGACTTTAATTACCTGGTACCTGACTGAATGGCGTTTCTATTCTGACCTGGCTGTCGTACACGTAGAGGGCCTCACAGCGCCGTGACCCCGTCTGGGGACGTTTCTGCCCATCTGGGGACGTTTCTACGTGTGAGTCCTCCTGCTTGGGAGTACTACTGCGCAAGGGGTGACTTTTTGGGTGCCAACTCATGCCCCCAATCATCTAGTCACTCATTTTGAGAGCGTATCTGCCTTCCCCTCGTACCCTGCACCTACTTGCCCTGGGCGTGACCCTCCCCTCGAGTCGTATCTGCCCCAAAGGCGTCTCTGAGGCGGCAGGGGTACTTCACGAGTCAGGCTGCCCTTCACTGGTGCTATCACTATGGCCTTGAAGCCACCTTTTACTTCTCTTTATCACTGCCCCGGATCATCAAGACCTGAGGCCTTCCCACGGCGTCGCTCCCTCCATGGTCTTTCCTACCCATGGGCATCGGGGAACCACACTGTGATTGCCTTGCCTTAGCGATATTTGATCTTGGCGACGCCCTGGTTGGGCGACGCCTTCACCTAGGCGACGCCTTGCCTTGGCGACGCTGGAACTTGGCGTCCTTTCACCTAGGCGACGCTTTGTGTTGACTTTGACTCCAGGCGTTGACTTTGACCTTGACTTTGTCAACGCCCGGATACGGGACGGTACACCCGGCATCGACCCGGATTTCCTATGTCATCACCTCAGCATGGACGCCACAGTCCGCCCCGTGCGCCAAAGAAGGAGAAAGTTTAACGAAGAGAGGCAACTAGTGGTAAAGGAGGAAACGCAGAAGCTGCTGAGTGCTGGCCACATCAGGGAGATTCAATACCCCGAGTGGCTAGCCAACGTTGTCCTGGTGAAGAAGGCGAATGGGAAGTGGAGGATGTGCGTGGACTTCACGGACCTAAATAAGGCGTGCCCGAAGGACTTGTACCCACTACCTAGCATCAACGCGTTGGTGGATAGTGCATCCGGCTGCAAGGTGCTAAGCTTCCTGGATGCATTCTCGGGATACAACCAGATCAAAATGCACCCGAGAGATGAGAGCAAAATTGTATTCATGACAGAGACTTGCAGCTACTGTTACAAGGTGATGCCTTTTGGGCTGAAAAACGCGGGCGCCACCTACTAAAGGCTGATGGACAAGGTCCTAACGCCCATGTTAGGAAGGAATGTATACGCCTACGTGGATGACATGGTAGTGGCGTCGCATGATAGGGCACAGCACGTGGCAGACCTAGAGGAGTTGTTCGTCACTATATCCAAATATCGCCTCAAACTAAACCCTGAGAAGTGTGTCTTCGGGGTAGAGGTCGGTAAGTTCCTAGGTTTCATGCTCACGGAGAGGGGAATAGAGGCGAACCCCGACAAATGCGCAGCGATTATCGCCATGCGAAGCCCGACGTCAGTAAAGGAAGTGCAGCAGTTGACGGGGCGGATGGCGGCGCTCTCAAGGTTTGTTTCTGCCGGGGGAGAGAAGGGGCACCCATATTTCCAGTGCCTCAAGAGAAATAGTCGCTTTGCATGGACTGACAAATGCGAAGCGGCTTTCGTTAAGCTGAAAGAATACCTGGCGACACCAACGGTCCTCTGCAAACCGGTAACAGGCGTGCCCCTCCGGCTGTACTTCACGGTGACAGAGCGGGCTATCAGCTCTGTGCTGGTCCAGGAGCAGGACCAGAGTCAAAAGCCCATCTATTTCGTGAGCAAGGCATTACAAGGCGCGAAGACGAGATACCAGGCGCTGGAGAAGGTAGCGTTAGCAGTGGTGTTTTCAGCCAGGAGGCTCCGTCATTACTTCCACAGCTTTACGGTGGTAGTGATGACAAACCTCCCTATACAGAAGGTGCTGCAGAAGCCTGACGTGGCTGGAAGAATGGTGCGCTGGGCGGTAGAGTTGTCAGAATTCGACATCCAGTATGAGCCTAGAGGATCCATCAAAGGACAAGTATACGCGGATTTTGTGGTAGAACTCTCGCCCGGAGGTGAACAAGAGGTGGAGGCGGGCTCGCGGTGGTTACTCTCGGTTGATGGCTCCTCCAATCAGCAGGGAAGTGGTGCGGGAATAGTCTTGGAGGGACCCAATGGCGTGTTGATCGAGCAAGCTCTGCGCTTCGCCTTCAAGGCAAGTAATAATCAGGCTGAATACGAAGCCCTGATTGCAGGAATGCTCCTAGCTAAAGAAATGGGCGCACAGAACCTCTTGGTAAAGAGTGATTCCCAACTGATTACAGGGCAAGTGTCGGGTGAGTTCCAGGCGAAAGACCCACAGATGGCGGCATATCTGCAATACGTTCAACTGTTGAGAGGAGCATTCAGCGCTCTTGAGCTAGTACATGTCCCAAGGGAACAAAATGCCAGAGCTGACCTGCTTGCCAAGCTGGCCAGCTCAGGCAAGGGGGGTAGACAGAGGACAGTGATCCAAGAGACGCTCAAAGCTCCGCGTAAGTTCGTGGAAGATAACAGGGTGGATGTCCTCCAGATTTGTACAGCAAGAGGGAGGCCAAGGAGTCATTGTTCTTTGACCCAAGATACGCTGAAGACGCCCCGCATCAGCGCATACGCGGACACGCCCGAAGAAGGGAGGCAGATGCAGATATGTGCCTTAGCCGAAGGAGACACCTGGATGACGCCATACAGACGATACCTGGCGGATGGGGCTCTCCCAGTGGAGCCTGAAGATGGTAAGAAGGTTAAGAGAAATTCCGCAAGGTACACTCTGGTGGACGAGGTGTTGTTCAGGCACGGGTTCACCCACCCTATCCTAACGTGCGTGAGCGGCGACGAGTGTACCCGAATAATGGCGGAGCTACACGAAGGCATTTGTGGGAGCCACGTAGGAGGAAGGTCCTTAGCCTCTAAGGTAGTACGCGCAGGTTTTTATTGGCCAACAGTAAAGGAAGATTGCGTGCGACACCCCCAGCGTTGTAAGCAATGTCAAAAACACGCCGACTGGCACAAGGCGCCGCCAGAAGAGCTGCGATCCATATACAACCCGTGGCCCTTCCATACCTGGGGGATTGACATCCTAGGTCCGTTCCCACTAGCGATAAGGCAGATGAAGTACCTGATCGTTGCTATCGAGTACTTCACCAAGTGGATAGAGGTGGAGCCCGTGGCACAGATCACTGCGCACAAGGTGCAACACTTTGTGTGGAAGAACATTGTGTGTCACTTTGGCGTACCTAGGCGGCTGATATCCGATAATGGAACCCAGTTTGCCAGTCAGCAGTTGAGAAACCTGTGCGCTGAGGTAGGCATCAAGCAAGTGTTCGCATCAGTCGAACACCCCCAGACCAACGGGCAAGTAGTGTCAGCAAACAGAGTTTTGCTGAGGGGGCTAAAGAGAAGGCTAGAGAAGGCCAAAGGGGCGTGGGCGGAGGAAGTACCAAGTATCGTATGGGCATACCACACCACGCCCCAATCTTCTACCACGGAGACGCCTTTCAGCTTAGTGTATGGGTCGGATGCGATGATCCCGGTAGAGATACACGGAAGCTCGTCACGTTTCCAAAACTTTGTGGTGGAGGAATCCAACGAAGAAAGGCGGGTCAACCTGGACCTACTAGAAGAAGCCAGGGAGGAGGCCAGAATAAAGGCTGAAGCAGTAAAGAGAAGAGTGGAGCGACAATACAGCTCTAAGGTGAAGCCACGACAGTTTCAGATCGGCGACCTAGTTATGAGGAAGGCTCATCCATACGAGCTGGAGAATAAGCTGTCTCCCTAGTGGACCGGGCCCTTCAGAATTACCGAGGCTAAAGGCAACGGTTCGTACAACCTAAAGACCTTGGAGGGGGTCCCATTCCGCGTAGCTGGAATGCAGCCAACTTGAAGTTTTATTTTAGTTGACTTTTGTAAGCAGCCATGTAACGATCTTGTTGAAGGGGACACTCTTTTTCCCTTTCGGGGGTTTTTTAATGAGGTCACCCGAATAAAAGAGAAAAGAAGTTCGAGAAAAACCTTGCCTTGGTTTTTAGTCTTTATCTTTTTTCTGTTCGAAGCGGCGACAGGCGTCGCCAAGAAAGAAGGCGTTGCCAAGAGAAAGCGTCTCCAAGAAGAAAGCGTCGCCAAGGTAAAAGGCGTCGCCCAAGCGCAGGCGCCGCTAGGAAACATGACGGAGGAAAAACGCACAGTATATGAGGTGTGTGCAAAAGTAAAGCGGCATTACGGAAACCAAGCATGGTATAGTAGAGTTAAATTTACAAGTAGTGTTCAAGATAAATGGGAGTAATGCGAATAGGGAAAACAATCCAAGCCCTGTGCTCATACAAAAAACACAAACGAACCAGTCTTCAGTGGCCGCCGGAGTCGGCACGGGAGGAAGACGAAGCCCCGCTCTCAGTCCGCAGAGCCCGAGTAAGTTGTGACCTCCGCTCCTGGTTTATCTTCGAACCTGCACCAAGGGAGATAAACGTGTCAGAGACACCATGAAGCAAAACACACAGTTAGAAAGCACCAAAGGCGGAAGTTTCTAGGGCAGCAACTCATACATATATACTTCTCTAGGGTTCCGGCGTTGAACTCCAAACTGATCAAGGTGGCGGAGTCGAAACCTCCCGCCTCAGCAAGGATCCGGCAAACCACCTGGTCATTCGGGGCTAGCTTCTTGAAGGGTTTGGATTTGAGGGCCCTCGTCTCCCTCACCCAGTACAGTGGAAAACCATCTAGGGCGGAGGGAACGAGATCAGAGCAACAGATTTTGAAGAACCTGCCCTTCCACCCAGTGAAGGAGTTTTGGAAAGGGGTCAGGAGAACCCTGCCAGGAACGTTACTGAGGGTCACCCAGAGGTTATTCCTTTGCCTCTTCACCTCAAAGAAGTGAAGAAAGATATCAACCGAGGGTGCACAACCCAGAAAACCAAAAAGGATGTCAAAAGCCTTGACGAAAGCCCAGCTATTAGGATATAATTGGGCCGGAGCAGCATTGATCTCTGTCAGCAGTTTCCTCTCAAACCTGGAGAAGGGCAGGCGCACGCCGATGGTCTTGAAAACCACCTGATAAAAATAAAAGAAGGGGACCCCGTCGTTGGCCCGTTCGTCTCCGCATACTGGCTCCCCTAAAGTGCAAGGGAGCACAACAATATCGTCGTCGTGCCTCTTCGCGAAGGCACGGTGATCATAGGAGCATGAATCCCCTTTGTGTTCCCTTATGGCCCGGGTAGAAAGCAAGCACGAGCACTCGTCGAGGAGCTCGCTCGAGGCCCAAGTATACAGGTCCTTGGGGTTAACCCTGGGGGGAGGAACACGAGAAGACATACCTGAACAGAATCTGGGAGGTTTGGAGGAGATTGGCTTGCTGGTAACGCAAGGGTAAAACGCTGGTCGGAACGAACACTAGAAGAACTCTTCGCGAGAAGAGAAAGGGTGCAAGTAGGTTACGAAAAGCGCAGCAAGGATGAGGACAAGTTCAAAATTTTGAAGAACTAAATATTGCGGTTAGAGCGCTAAACGACGCAAATGGATGCACCGTGCGATCGAGCCACGTGGCAGAGGATGGGAGGATGACCCTGGCACCATTGGTTAACACTCAGAAAACGTCGTATCGACAGAATGCCCGAGGGTACGATACGCCGTCGAGAGTGGGTCAGAGGCTCAGAAAATGTCAGGACCAAGTCAAGTGGCTGAACGTCCCATCAGCCATACGAGAAGCGCCACGTAGATAGTACAGGCGAAACCTTGAGCTCTTCGCTATCCCCAGGTGTCGACTAGGGCCAAGGTTAAAGTCAATGCCAAGGTAAAGTTAACGCCCAAGGCGACGCCAGCATGAGACGCCCCAGGCGTCACCAAGGAAGGCGTAGAAGGCAACGCCAGCGTGAGACGCCCAAGGCGTCGCCAGGGAAGGCGCAGAAGGCGACACCAGCATGAGACGTTGCGGGCGTCGCCAATCCAAGGATCAGCAGTGTCACCTCCCCGATACCCACAGGTAGGAAAGACTGTGGAGGGAGATGAAATAGAAGAAGCCGAAACTAGTTACTAGCGGCGTCGCCTCCCCGATACCCACAGGTAGGAAAGACTGTGGAGGGAGACGAGATCGCCAAACGCCAGTGAACCGCTGGTAGGGTTGTTCCCCGACACCCATGGGAAGGAAAGACCATGGAGGGAACGAGCCCCTAGAGGGCTCCGAGCTTTCCCAGCACTCGACGTTTTTAGACACCCTGGGGACGATACGGCGCTGCTGTAGTAGGCTTCTCCTTAGGCGTGGGCGCCGGGCACCAAGAATCAAGGGACAGATCGCTTTGGTGTCTGAGACACCCCATGGACTATACCGCTCCGTTAGGCAAGCCTCTCCATGGGCGTGGGCATCGACGCGTGACCTTGTCCCAAGTGTTTAGGACCCGGAGTAGGTCTCAACCTCTGCGTTGCGGCAATAGTAGAGCCACTGACGCCTTCACGAGGCATAGGCTCCGGACATACAAGGTCGCCCAACGCGGCGAAAGAAACGGGTAGAGTACAGGCAAAGTAATCGAAGTACGTGAAGGCGAAAAATGAAGGTAAAATCATGCAGGCGGAATTCGATAACTTAAAGGTGCAAAAATTGTCATCCATAGTTGTGACGAAAGGACCGATAGTTCAAAGAAGTTACAAGTTCATCAAGGGGGGACAAAAACAAGTATAAAACGCAAAGGGGTAAGGTGGCGGTTGAGGGCGGCGGTTCAGTCATCCAGCTCCAAGGGCACGACTTTCCCGTCGACGATGTGATGAATGGAATCGCAGTTGGAAACGTCAATCCCTGGGTTCTCACAGACGGCCTGGGCCAGAGCCTCTTTGAACCCCTCCTCGAAGGTGCCCGCCATGTCATGGATAAGCGTGTTCTTGTCCTTCTCCAACTCCTCGATGGTGGCGTCCTCAGAAGCTACCAAATTCTCCAAAGCCTCCTTCTTCAAACGGAGCCGGCTGACCTCGATTTGCAGTTTGTCATGGTCAACCTGGAGAAGGCCCTGATCCTGCCGGCAACTCGAACGTGGAGGAATCGCTTCGTAGCACTCTCTGCCCTGTCTACGCGACTGCGTCTTCTGCAGAATCACCCTCAGAACCTTTTCTTGCTTCTCCAAACGTGGCCTGCAAAACACACAGACGGCACCTCTAGCGGCCGTTTGCACTCCGACGATCAGGTTAGTCCACAGAACCACCAAAGAATAGAAAACTAGTAGTGTGTGTGAAAAACTCTTGCTCTCTCTTTTTCGTCTCTCCCTCTCACTCTCACCCTGATTCTCTCTTTTACCTCTCTTTCCCTGCTTCTGGGCATAACAGAATTCTGTTATGCTTTTCTGGCATGTGTTAGAACCCTGTCATGCTTTTCAGAGACAGTGTACCTGCAGAATCAGAGAGTGTGGGTGTCTGTGCGTGTCCGCGCGTCCCTGCGCTGGGCTGCGCCTGTCTGTACCCTTAATGGTACGGAGTGCACTTTTTTCTGGACCGCACCCCTCTCAGATGGTGACACGTGGAGGCCTGCAACTCACATCTAACCACACACGTGTCACTTACTAGAAGGGCTCTAGCGCTTCTCTTTGTGTGCCTAAGTTACGCCCTTGCAGAGTAACTTAGGATGTTTCTCTTATCTGGGCAAATCGCATACTCTTGGGAGAACGTCGGGTGTGGCTGGTCTAGGCACACTCACCAAACGTTGCTCTCTGCGTAGGCGACTTACCCTTCACGATGCCACGCACTTAATGGGTTGAGGGAATAACCAATCACTGACTGGTTTACTAGTTCCCTCAGGCCACTCTCGTGCATGATTCCCTGAGGTGTACTCATGCGAGATCCATGCGTAAAGCTCTCGCTGGGAACCTCAGTCCTAGTTTAACTGCGTGTAACACGAGACCCCGATGACAATACGCCCGATGAATGATCAGTGTTTATTCGCTCCTCGCGTTCTGCCTTCAGGCGTTAGTCTGAGAACTGGTCTGTTGGTGGCCACTTGGCTACTGACCACCGATCACCATTCTGGATGATCTGTCCCCCGACCTCTCTGCCGCCTGATCTGTCGGTGGTCACTTGGTTACTGACCACCGATCACCGCTCTTGGCGATCGTCCC
The DNA here is from genome assembly GCF_051622355.1 of Phaseolus vulgaris. Taxonomy (NCBI): domain Eukaryota; kingdom Viridiplantae; phylum Streptophyta; class Magnoliopsida; order Fabales; family Fabaceae; genus Phaseolus; species Phaseolus vulgaris. Next base: position 40,043,377 of record NC_143505.1, read on the forward strand.
CCTGACCTCTCTGCCACCTGGTCCACGTGTCACCCTGCGAGTGGTCCACGTGGTTCTCTGTTGCTGACGTCATCGACTACCGATGACCGATCGGATCACAAGCCCCCCAGTCTCGAGTCGAGAACTCGTTCTCAGCGAAGAGACTAAGTGGTCGTGCCCTCAGTCCACGTGGCAAGTGGGGCCGCCTCACGTGCCACCTCACGTGCTGCTTCTTTAACGTTTGGACTTCTTCTCTTAATCTCGCGACACGTGGCCCCATCAACGGCCAGCGCTGTGCGTCGCTAGCGCTTCTCTTATTCAAATTGGCGCGCCCTTTCACTGTTCCTCCATCTTCTCCATTCGACTCCCAGACTCTCTGCGAACTTCTCCTCTGCGCACCCATCTTTCTTCAAATTTTCTGCTTCCCAAACACTTGCGATCATCCAAAGGTATGGTTTTTCTTCTCCCTGGCCCCTTTTTGGTCATCTTTACCGATTGCATTTATCATTCTGGTTATCATGCATTCATCATCTCTATTTCCCTCTCTCGAACCCGCGCTAGGGTTTTTTCATGCCCTCGCTCTAACTTCTGCTTCTTCTTCTTTCTCTTTTCACCTGGGCATCTCCTTCTCCTTTCCCCTCTCTGTTTTCACCGAAACATTCATTATTCCCTCTTCTTCCATTCATTCTGACCTTTTCGTTTTTTCTCCATTTGCAGCTATCTCACGATGGCTCGCTTGAAACAAACTGCGCGCATCATTGCCCCATCCTCTGGTGCACAACCTTCCGCGAGTGCGCCATCCTCTGGTGCACAGCCTTCCGCGAGTGCGCCAGCTCCACCACCGCCTGTGGCTACCTCCTACCACGACAATGCCAGAGTCTACGAATGGGCTCCCTTGGCATTGCTCGCTGAAACCTCCACCCTGCTGCCCAAGGGTCATCTCACGTCCCTGCTAAGTCGCAACCCCGATGAGCCTTCCTGCTCCATCGACAAGGAGAATGACTTCAACATCCAAATCCGCATTCCTCCTCGAGGAATGCCTATCTGCGCGGATGACAGGGCCACCAATGGGGTGCCCTTCGTCTTCGTCTACTCCGCTATTTTCAAGAGGTTGAAGCTGCGCCTCCCTTTCACTTTCTTCGAAAAGGAGCTGATGATGGAGTTAAACGTCGCGCCTTGCCAACTCCATCCAAATGCATGGGCCTTCATCCGGGCATTTCAGATCCTCTGTAGCTATTTCGGGCACAACGCCTCCGTGGACGTGTTCCTCTACTTCTTCGAAGCGAAGAACCCTGGGGATAGGTCCTGGGTCAGCCTGAACGGGGTTGCTGGACGGGTGCTCCTGGGCCTGTACCAGCAATCCTTCAAAGATTGGAAGGGCAGATTCTACATGATATCTGCTACCCCTCAAAGTCCAAATCTGCTCGAGGGATATCCCCTCTACTGGGTTCCTGGAGTTGAATTCAAGAAGTCCAGGGGCCTCGAAGCTATGGCCCCCTACGAGCGCGAGCTATGTGGGCTGCTCCTGGGGGCTAAGTACAACTCCGCTCGCCTCATCAAGGATGAATTTGATGTGGTGGCGCTGAAAAAATATATAGGTAGCTCTTCTTGCACTTCTTAGGATACTTGCCTCTTCTCATGCATGTTTTTATGTGCTTTTTGACTTACTTGCATAACTTGGCCAACTAACCCCTCCTTTTCTCGTCTATGCAGACTCAATGACGGGGAAAGACAGGAAGCTGGCCTTGCTGGAGCTTGCCAAGCGTCGGGGAACCAAAGGCACTGGGTCCTCCTCTTCTACAACTGAGCCCATCGCAGCCCCTCCCCTCTCGGTCGCGCCAGCTGAAGGCCCCGAGCAAGGGAAGAAAAGGAAAAGGCTGGTGAAGGCTTCCACTTCATCTGCTGCTGCTACTTCAACTGAAGAGGAGAGCTCAGGCTCTCCTCTTGTACACCGCCAAAGGAAGAGAGCAGCAGTTGAGAGGGCCTCATCTCTCCAGCCTGGAGAGATTGAGGTGGTGGAAGTAGCGGAAGGGTCTTCCCCTCCTCCCTGCGCTCAAACTGCCTCAGAGCCCACCAACCTTCCTTCTCCAGGCCAGCAGTTGCCTCCAACTACCAAACTGCCATCTTCCCCCCAGCAGGCCAATCACCTGGTCCATCCGCTCATCCTGCTGGGGGCGCTTATGCCCAAACTGGGGGTGCACCACCACCACTACTGCCAATCCCTAGCGCCACTGCTGAATGTGGTGGGTCTAGCTCGCGCCCAAGCGCTTCTGGGGCCACCCACGAGAATTTCAGCAGGGTCATCACCCTGGTTCGACAGCTTATAAGCAACCGGGAGCTCGTCGAGTGGAATGGTGATGAGGTGGACATGCACCTGGCAAGGCAGGTAGTGCTCTCTCTGGAGTTCTCCACCCAGCATCGCAAGCAACTAGCCCTGGAGAAGAGGGTGAAGGAGCTTGAGCACGACAAGGAGTCACTGCGAAGTGACTTCGAAGCTGCTCAAGGGTCCGTTGAACTGATGCGAGGCATGGTGGAGAAGGCTAGGAGGGAATACCTAGCGCAAGTCCAAGAGACCATCAAGACGGAGATCTTGATGGGGCAGACGGTGAGCTCTTTGGACTGCGCGGTGGTGGAGCTTAGGGCCGAGACTTCCTCCCTGCGCCAACTGAACACTCAGCTAGTGGGGGAGCTCGAGTCCACCAAAGAAGCAGCTGCTGCTGGGGAGAAGAGACTTGAGGAGGTGGTGGGCAAACTGTCTGAAGCTGCCTCCTCCCTTGCTGCCGTCACCACTGAGAGAGATGCTGCGGAGGCTTCAAAGCAAGAACTGGAGGTGGAGAAGGCTGATTTGATGAACGTGGGTGCTGATGCCCTTACAGATGGATTCGAGCTAGCACTCGAGCAAATCAGATGCGTTCTCCCAGACTTGGACCTCTCGCAGTTCAGCATCTATCATGAAGTGGTGGATGGAAAGCTCATCCCTCCTGCCCCTTAAACTTTTCTCTTCTCTGTAAATTTAACTTCTGCACAATTTTTCTTTGTACTTTAAAATTGTATAAGACTTGATTGTGAATATAATATCTCAATGCTTCTTTTCTTGCATAAGTTTCTTTCCTTGTATTTTCTTTGAGCTTCACTTATCTTTATGTGCGCGACTAACTGTTAGCTAGCTTAGGTTCAGCGCGATCTTGGGCTTTACCTTTCCTTTCGCACACGACTAAGTGTAACCAGCTTAGGCTTAGCGCGATCTTGAGCTTTGTCTTTCACTTTGCGCACGACTAAGTGTTAACCAGCTTAGGCTTAGCGTGATCTGCTTCTCTTATTCTTTCACTTCTACTAGATCACGACTGGCTATTCCCTCAGCTTAGTGTTTAACAGTCCTCGTGCGCTGCTTTGCACCACTAGCCGATTACTGACGACTCATCCGTGATCGTTCTTTAGTCTTTACTTAGCTTTTCTGTCGCTCTAGCGCTAAGTGCATAGAGGACTTCGACATCGATCGCTCAAGGTGATGCCTCGTCTTGGGGAAAGAAAAGTGTTTCTCGCTAACCCCTCTTACTTTCCCCAAGGTCATCACCCTTTGGCGGGTTGAGTCGCTCATTCCCTGCCTCACTCCTGGGGTGAGAAGGGTTTCGGACTAAGAGTCTTACTGGGCCAATATTGGTGTATGCCAAGTGGGTAAGGACGTTTTGTCAAAACCTTTCCTTTCCCTCCCTTGGTCTTACTAGCACCCCTGGCTTTTCAATCCTTTAACTGCTTGCGCTCACACCTGGGGTGAGGAAGACTTAGATCGGTGCCAGTACTTGCGCCTAGGGCAAGTAGGGCCTAACCAATCACCTGCACTTGCACCTGGGGCAAGGAGGATTTTAACTTTAATACTTGAGCACACTTGATATGCTGGAAATTTTTCTTTAATTGGGTGGCCTCGTTAAAAACCCTCCTTAGGGAAAAGAGTGCCCCCTTGTCTGTTCAACTGTTTCCACCACATACAAAGCATGTATCTTTTAGCGCGAGAACGCCATTACTGTACAACTTTAACTGAAATAAAATTTTAAGTGGGTGGCGTTCCACGTTCTGGGGATTGCTCCTCCCTCCAAAGTCTCTAGGCGATAGGCTCCGTTCTCCAATGTCTCCACCACTCTGTACGGGCCTGTCCACTTTGGGGATAACTTGTTCTGCATGTCATTCTGATGCGCCTTTCTCATCACCAGATCACCTTCCTGGAAGCGCCTGGGCCTCACTTTAGAGTTGTGCCTCCGCTCTATTCTTCTCTTCACAGCTTCAGCACTGACTCTGGCCTCTTCTCGCACTTCGTCTAGCAGATCCAGATTCACCTTTCGCTCTTCGTTGGACTCTTCAGCAACGAAGTTCAAGAATCTGGGGGAGCTCTCCTGTATCTCCACAGGAATCATGGCGTCTGTCCCATAGACAAGGCTGAAGGGTGTCTCATGGGTGCTGGACTGTGGGGTGGTGTGATAAGACCATACAATTCTGGGGACCTACTCTGCCCAGCCTCCTTTGGCCTTGTCTAGTCTTTGCTTCAGCCCCCTGAGCAGCACTCGATTTGCTGACTCCACCTGCCCATTGGTTTGTGGGTGCTCCACTGAAGCGAAAACCTGTTGTATCTTTAACTCTTCACACATCTTCCTCAACTGATGACTTGTGAACTGGGTGCCATTGTTGGAAACCAGCCTCTTGGGTATTCCGAAGCGGCAGACAATGTTCTTCCAGACGAAGTGTTCGACTTTCTGTGCGGTGATGTGTGCGACTGGCTCTGCCTCCACCCACTTGGCGAAATACTCGATGGCCACGATGAGGAACTTCATCTGCCTTGTCGCCAGGGGAAAGGGTCCTAGGATGTCAATCCCCCATGTATGGAATGGCCACGGGCTATGGATGGACCTCAACTCCTCAGGGGGTGCCTTGTGTCAGTCTGCATGCAGTTGACACTGTTTGCATCGCTGAGCAAACCTTATGCAATCTTCCTTCAGCTTTGGCCAGTAGTACCCCGCGCGGAGTACTCTACTTGCCAAAGCGCGACCACCTACGTGGCTTCCGCACACCCCCTCGTGCAGCTCAGACATGAGTCTGGTGCATTGCTCGCCGTGTACACAGATCTGCACAGGGTGAGAAAATCTAAATCTAAATAGGCTTCCATCTATAAGAGTAAACTTACTTGAACCCCTCTTTATTCTTTTTGCCTCTGCCAGATCGAGCGGGAGTACACCATCTTCTAAGTATAGCTGGTATGGCGTCATCCAGGTGTCGGGTTCTGATCCTGCCGGCAACTCGAACGTGGAGGAATCGCTTCGTAGCACTCTCTGCCCTGACCACGCGACTGCGTCTTCTGCAGAATCACCCTCAGAACCTTCTCTTGGATCTCCAAATGTGACCTGCAAAATACACAGACGGCGCCTCTAGCGGCCGTTTGCACTCCGACGATCAAGTTAGTTCAACAGAACCACCAGAAACTGGAAACTTAGTAAAAATGTGTATCTGAGAAAAACTTGCACTCTGTTTTTCTTCTCCTCCCCCCCTTTTTCTCACTCTCCCTCTGGTTCCTCCTTTTATCTCTCTTTCCCTGTTTCTGGGCATAACAGAATTCTGTTATGCTTTTCTGGCATGTGTCAGAACCCTGTCGTGCTTTTCAGAGACAGCGTACCTTCAGAATCAGCAATGGGGAGCGTGAGAGTCTGCGCATGCCTGCGCTTGGCTGCGCCTGTCTGTACCTTTAGCGGTACGGAGTGCTCTTTTATCTGGACCGCGCCCCTCTCAGATGGTGACATGTGGAGGCCTGCAACTCACATCTAACCACACACGCGTCACTTACTGGAAGGGCTCTAGCGCCTCTCTTTGTCTGCCTAAGTTACGCCCTTGCGGAGTAACTTAGGATGCTTCTCTTATCTGGGTAAATTGCATACTCTTAGCAGAGCGTCGGGTGTGGCTGGTCTGGGCGCACTCACCAAACGTCACTCTCTGCGTAGGCGACTTACCCTTCGGGATGACACGCACGTAATGGGTTGAGGGAATCACCAATCACCGACTGGCTTACTAGTTCCCTCAGGCCACTCTCGTGCATGATTCCTTGAGGTGTGCTCATGCGAGGTCCATGCGTAACGCTCTCGCTGGGAACCTTAGTCCCAGTTTAACTGCGTGTAACACGAGACCCCGATGACAATACACCCGATGACTGATCAGTGTTTATTCGCTACTCGCGCTCTGCCCTCAGGCGCGAGTCTGGGAACTGGTCTGCTGGTGGTCACTTGGCTACTGACCACCGATCACCATTCTGGGTGATCTATCCCCCGACCCCTCTGCCGCCTGATCTGTCGGTGGTAACTTGGCTACTGACCACCGATCACCTCTCTTGGCGATCGTCCCCCTACCTCTCTGCCACCTGGTCCACGTGTCACCCTGCGAGTGGTCCACGTGGTTCTCTGATGCTGATGTCATCGACTACCGATGACCGATCGGATCACAAGCCCCCCAGTCTCGAGTCGAGAACTCGTTCTCAGCGAAGAGACTAAGTGGTCGTGCCCTCAGTCCACGTGGCAAGTGGGGCCGCCTCACGTGCCACCTCACGTGCTGCTTCTTTAACGTTTGGGCTTCCTTCCTTAATCTCGCGACACGTGGCACCATCAACGGCCAGCGTTGTGCGTCGCTAGCGCTTCTCTTATTCAAAATGGCGCGCCCTCCCACTGTTCCTCCATCTTCTTCATTTGACTCCCAAACTCTCCGCGAACTTTTCTTCTGCGCACCCATCTTTCTTCGAATTCTCTGTGATCCTATACTCCTACGATCATTCAAAGGTATGGTTTTTCTTTTCCCTGGCCCCCTTGTGGTCATCTTTACTGATTGCATTTACCATTCTAGTTATCATGCATTCACCGTCCCTGTTTTTCTTCTTCTCAACCCGCGCTAGGGTTTTTCTCATGTTTCCGCTTTGACTTCTGCCTCCCCTTCTTTCTCCTTTACCTGGGCATTTCTTCCTCATTCCCCCTCTATGTTTTTCACCGAACCATCCATCACTCTCTCCCTTTCTATTTCTGACCCTTCGTTTTCCTCCATTGCAGCTATCTCTCGATGGCTCGCTTGAAGCAGACCGCTCGCGTCCTTGCCTCTTCTTCTGGTGCACAGCCCTCCGCGAGTGCACCAGCTTCGCCACCGCCTGTTGTCACCTCATTCCATGACAACGCCAAAGTCTATGACTGGGCCCCTCTGGCGTTGCTATCTGAAACGTCCATCTTGCTACCTGAGGACCATCTTAACTCGCTTCTGAGCCACGACCCGGATGAACCCTCGTGTTCCATAGACAGGGAAAACGACTTCCACATCCGAGTCCGCATCCCTCCCCGAGGGATGCCCATTTGCGCTGACGACAGGGCCACCAATGGGGTGCCCTTCGTTTTTGTTTACTCCGCAATCTTCAAAAGGTTGAGGCTGCGACTCCCCTTCACCTTCTTCGAGAAAGAGCTGATGATGGAGTTGAACGTCGCGCCCTGCCAACTCCACCCCAATGCCTGGGCCTTCATCCGGGCGTTTCAGATTCTGTGCAACCACTTTGGGCACAACGCCTCGGTGGAGGTGTTCCTCTACTTCTTTGAGGCGAAGAAACCAGGGGACAGGTTCTGGGTCAGCCTGAACGGGGTTGCTGGACGGGTGCTTCTGGGCCTGTACCAACAGTCCTTCAAAGACTGGAAGGGCAGATTTTATATGATATCCGCCACCCCACAAAGCCCTCATCTGCTCGAGGGGTACCCCCTCTACTGGGTTCCCCAGGTTCAATTTAAAAAACCCAAGGACCTCGAGACCATGGCCCCTTACGAGCGCGAGCTGTGTGGGCTGCTCCTGGGGGCTAAGTATGACTCCGCTCGCCTCATCAAGGATGAGTTTGATGTGGTTTCCCTGAAGAAATATATAGGTAGTTCCTTCTCTGCCGCCCCTTAGGACATTTATACCTCCTCATGCATGCTCTCATACTTTTCACCTTGCTTGCGTCTTTTAGCTGTCTAAATTTCCTCTTTCTTGCCTATGCAGATTCAATGTCAGGGAAAGATAGGAGGTTGGCGGTGTTGGAGCTCGCTAAACGCCGAGTGGCCAAAGGGACTGGCTCTTCCTCTTCCACCACCGAGCCAATCGAAGCCCCTCCGCTCTCGGTCGCGCCAGCCGAAGGCCCCGAGCAAGGGAAGAAAAGGAAAAGGCTGGTGAAGGCTTCTTCGCTGGTACCTGCTGCTGCCGCTGCCTCAGTGGAAGAGGAAAGCTCAGGCTCCCCCCTCATTCACCGCCAGAGGAAGAAAGCAGTGGCTGAGGGGGTCTCGTCTCTCCAGCCTGGAGGGATAGAGGTGGTAGAGGTAGAGGAAGGTTCACCACCTCACTCTCCCTCTACCCGACCGGCCCCAGAGCCCGCATGCCCACCTTCTCCTGGCCAAAAATCGCCCCCAACCTCTCAACCGCCAACTTCCTCCCCAGCAGGCCAATCACCTGGTCCATCCGCTCACCCTGCTGGGGGTGTTTCTGCTCAAAAAGAGTGTGTCCCGCCTCCAACGACAATCTCCACCGCCAATGCTGAACATGGTGGGTCTGGCTCGCGCCCAAGCAACACTGGAGCCAACCATGAGAACTTCAGTAGAGTTATCTCCATGGTGCGACAGCACATCAGCAATGGGGAGCTCGTCGACTGGAGCGGGGAGGAGATAGACGCACACCTTGCCAAGCAGGTGGTGCTCTCGCTGGAGTTCTCCACCCAGCATCGCAAGCAGAAAGCCCTGGAGAAAAGGGTGAAGGAACTTGAGCACGACAACGAGTCGCTGCACAGTGACCTTGAAGCCGCTCAGGGGTCTGTCGAGCTGATGCGAGGCATGGTGGAGAAGGCCAGGAGGGAGTACTTGCTGCAGGTCCAGGAGACCATCAAGATGGAGATCTTGATGGGGCAGACTGTTGGTCCTCTGGACTGGAAGGTGGCAGAGTTACAGGCTGAGAATTCCTCTTTGCTCGAACGGAGTCAGATGGTGGAGGAGTTACAGGCTGAGAACTCCTCCCTACGCCAACAGGATTCTCAGCGGGTGGAGATGCTCAAGGCCGCCAAGGAGGCAACTGCTGCCGCCGAAAAGAAGCTTGAGGAGGCAGTGGGCAAGCTGTCTGAAGCTGCCTCCTCCCTTGCTACCCTTACCACGCAGAGGGATGCTGCAGAGGCTTCGAGGCGAAGTCTGGAGGCGGAGAAAGAGGACTTGATGAACGTGGGCGTCGATTCCCTCATTGATGGATTCGAGCTGGCGCTCGAGCAAGTCCGCTGCGTCCTTCCAGAACTGGACCTTGCGCAATTCAGCATTCATCACTCGGTAGTAGATGGGAAACTTAGGCCTCCTACTCCCTGAATCTCTTCCTTTTGTAATTTTGACTTCTTCTGTACAAAGTTTCATTCTGTAACCTTATGTTTCTGCACCATTCAACTCTTTGTAACTGACAATTGTATGAACATCTCTGGTGATATACCTTGGTTTCAATTGCTCGATTTTCCTTTGTACTTTCTTTGGACTCCACTTACCTTTATGTGCGCGACTAACTGTTAGCTAGTTTAGGTTCAGCGCGATCTTGGGCTTTACCTTTCCTTTCGCACACGACTAAGTGTCAACAGCTTAGGCTTAGCGCGATCTACTTCTCTTACTCTTTGCGCGCGACTAAGTGTTAACCAGCTTAGGCATGCGCAGACTCTCACGCTCCCCATTGCTGATTCTGAAGGTACGCTGTCTCTGAAAAGCACGACAGGGTTCTGACACATGCCAGAAAAGCATAACAGAATTCTGTTATGCCCAGAAACAGGGAAAGAGAGATAAAAGGAGGAACCAGAGGGAGAGTGAGAAAAAAGGGGGGGAGGAGAAGAAAAACAGAGTGCAAGTTTTTCTCAGATACACATTTTTACTAAGTTTCCAGTTTCTGGTGGTTCTGTTGAACTAACTTGATCGTCGGAGTGCAAACGGCCGCTAGAGGCGCCGTCTGTGTATTTTGCAGGTCACATTTGGAGATCCAAGAGAAGGTTCTGAGGGTGATTCTGCAGAAGACGCAGTCGCGTGGTCAGGGCAGAGAGTGCTACGAAGCGATTCCTCCACGTTCGAGTTGCCGGCAGGATCATTTGGCGCCCACCGTGGGGCTCGAGTGAATCGTTGTCCCATATATACCACAGTTTTAAAGCTCACCAGAGTTTTATTAGTTCCTCTGATAGAGAAGATGCCTAGAAACAGACAACCATCACCCGCGCCATCCGCTGATGAAGGAGCTGTGACAATGGCGCAGGTCCTGGAAATGGTGCGCACGCTGCAGGATAACGCAGCAGCGTCGAAAGTCGAACAAGAAAGGATGCAGACGGAGTTGGCCGCGTCGCAAAGCAGGAACGACGAACTGAATCGTGTCAACGAAGAGTTGAGAAGAACGCTGCAGGCGCAGAGGGAGCACGTTGTTGACGAAAGGGTGTCTGGGCATCCTTCACCTCCAAGGGCATTTCCCATGCCATTCTCCCCTGAGATTATGGGAACCATGGTGCCTTCCAACCTGGTGGGGGTAAAAGCGTCGTTCAAAGGGGTAGAAGACCCGGAGGCGCATCTGACGGCATTCCACACCCAGATGATGTTGTCTGGGGGCTCAGACGCTGTATACTGCAAGATGTTCATGAGCACACTGAGCGGAATCGCCATGGAGTGGTTCGTGAGTTTACCGGAAGGGCATATCACGTCGTTCTCTCAGTTCTCGAAGCTCTTCATTGAACAATACATCGTCAACAAGGCACCTGCAGTGGTGTCCTACGACCTGTTCGACGTACGCCAATACCAAGGGGAGTCGCTGAAAGACTACCTCAACCGTTTTGGAGCTCAAGTGGTTAGACTACCCAGCAAAGATGAAGACATGCTTGTGCACGCGTTTAAGAAGGGAGTGCTGCCTGGCCCTTTCAGTGAGTCTCTCATCAGGAGCCATCCCAGCACCTTTGCAGAGATCCGACGGCGTGCGGTGGCGCACATAGCGGCAGAAACAGAAGTTTCTGAGAAGAGGGGAAGTGCTGCACCACCCAGACCGCGTGGAGGGCAAGGAAAACCGCAGCAAGCGAGGGTGCATGAGGCCAAAGAGGGGAAGAAGGTGCGGGAAAAACCTCGTCCCTATGCACCAGGCAAAGACCAGAGTAAGGGGCGTGCAAGGGAGAATAACGCGCCCCCAAGATACAACTTCATGGTGGGGTTGGCGGACCTCATCGCCCTTCCTGCCGTAGCAGCAAGACTACGAGTACCAGAGAAGACAGACAAGGTACTCGGAAGGAAAAAGAATGAATGGTGTGAGTTTCATCAGGCCTTTGGACATACACTTCATTCCTGTTTGGCGCTGGGACACCAACTGGCAGAGTTGGTGAAGTCTGGGTTTCTAGCAGATTACCTGCGCGAGCCACAGGGTGATCGCGCGTCAGGATCCCAAACTGGAGAGCAACAGCATGAAGTCCCTGTGCATGGGGAAGTGCAGACGATCGCTGGAGGCTTCTCTGGTGGGGGATGCACAGCTTCACAAAGAAGGAGATACACTCGATCTGTGATGGCGGTAGATGCAGTGGATGAGAGTCATTACCCTGAGGTGGACATCGTCTTCAGGAAGGCTGACCTACGAGACGTTGTCCCACACGACAACGACCCTGTGGTCATTTCTCTCATCACAGCAGGAAGACGAGTGCATAGAGTACTCGTGGATCAAGGAAGCTCGGCGGATGTCATGTTCTGGCCAACGTTCAACAAGCTACAGTTGTCCCCTGATCAGTTGAGACCGTATACTGGTTGTCTCTACGGTTTCGCAGGGGACCAGGTAGAAGTGGGGGGATACATCGAGCTGAGGACAACGTTCACCGACGGAACGGCAGCCCGCACGGAAAGGATAAAGTACCTGGTGGTGAACGCCCCTTCCGCGTACAATGTCCTGTTGGGGAGGCCAACGCTCAATAGACTGGGCGCAATACCATCGACAAGGCATATGAAGTTGAAGCTGCCGTCGATGGAAGGGGCCGTGATAACCATCAAATCGGATCAGGCTGAGGCAAGACGCTGTTATGAGAACAGTTTGAAGCAAAAAAGAAGTGTGTGCCATGTCACCACAAAACCACCACCAGGCGTGCGCGGAGAGCGATTGGCGGTCAGGGAGACACAAGGCACGATCACTCCTCGCAAGTCAGGGATCGCGAGAGCGGTCATTGCCAGTGAGAGGAGGCCCCACCCAGCTGAAGGATGGGTCGAGGTGGACATCAGGGGAAGAAAATTCAAGCTGGGGGGATCCCTCGTTGAAGAAGAGCGAAGGCTGATCATGGGTGTGATCGAGGAGCACATGAATGCCTTTGCATGGTCATCATCCGACATGCCAGGAATCGACCCCGATTTCCTCTGCCATCGTCTATCAATGGACCCCATGGTTCGACCGGTACGGCAGAGAAGAAGGAAATTCAACGAGGAGAAGAGGAAGGTGATCCACGACGAAGCGCAGAAGCTCCTTGTCGCAGGGCATATCAGAGAAATCCAGTACCCCGAGTGGCTAGCGAATGTGGTACTGGTGCGGAAGGCAAGCGGCAAATGGAGAATGTGCGTGGACTTCACTGACCTCAATAAGGCCTGCCCCAAGGATTCTTACCCCTTACCCAGTATAGATGCTCTAGTCGATAGCGCCTCGGGGGGAAAGCTACTCAGCTTCTTGGACGCTTTCTCAGGGTATAATCAGATCAGGATGCACCCAATGGACGAATGCAAGACCGCGTTTATGACGGAACGGTCTTGCTACTGCTACAAGGTCATGCCATTTGGGTTGAAGAATGCGGGGGCTACCTACCAGCGGCTCATGGATAGGGTGCTCTCGCCCATGCTGGGAAAGAACGTGCACGCCTATGTAGATGACATGGTGGTTACGTCCCAAGAGAAGAAGCATCATGCAGCTGATCTGGAAGAGCTATTCACCACCAATGCCAAGTATGGGCTGAAGCTCAACCCTGAGAAATGCATATTCGGTGTAGAGGCTGGGAAGTTTTTGGGCACCCTCTTAACAGAGCGAGGAATCGAAGCTAACCCGGAGAAGTGTGCGGCGATCGTGGCGATGAGGAGCCCAACGACGGTGAAGGAGGTGCAGCAGCTCACCGGCCGCTTGGCAGCACTGTCCCGGTTTATGTCTGCTGGTGGGGAGAAAGGTCACCCATACTTCCAGTGTCTCAAGCGCAACAGCAGATTTCTCTGGACGCAGGAGTGCGAGGAGGCCTTCATTAAGTTGAAGGGATATCTGGCAAGCCCACCAGTCTTGCGAAAGCCCCAGGTAGGCATCCCTCTCCGTCTATACTTTGCTGTTACGGAGAGGGCAGTCAGTTCAGTCCTGGTGCAAGAGCTGGACCAGGCCCAGAGGCCTGTTTATTTCGTCAGCAAGGTGCTGCAAGGCCCTGAAACCAGGTACCAGGCCCTCGAGAAGGCTGCTCTAGCGGTGGTATTCTCAGCCAGAAGACTCAGGCATTATTTCCACAGCTTCACAGTGGTGGTTATGACTGATCTGCCTATCCAGAATGTATTGAAGAAACCTGATGTGGCAGGAAGGATGGTCAAGTGGGCAGTGGAATTATCGGAATTCGATATTCAGTACGAGCCCCGAGGACCGATCAAGGGGCAGGTGTTCGCGGACTTCGTAGTCGAGCTATCATCCATCGCGACACCTGCAGAAGGGCTAGATTTTCGATGGGTGTTATCGGTGGATGGCTCCTCTAATCAGCAAGGAAGCGGTGCTGGGGTCATCCTGGAAGGGCCAAACGGAGTACTGATTGAGTAGTCCCTCCGTTTCGCCTTCAAAGCTAGCAACAATCAGGCGGAGTACGAGGCCCTGATCGCGGGAATGTTGCTAGCAAGGGAAATGGGAGCAAGAAATCTGCTGGCCAAGAGCGATTCGTTACTGGTCACCGGGCAGGTTACCGGGGAGTTCCAAGCAAAGGACCCCCAGATGGCAGCCTACCTGGAGTATGTGCAGCTCCTGAAGACGTCTTTCGCCGAGTTTGAGTTAGTGCATGTACCAAGAGAGCAGAACGCCCGAGCAGAGCTGCTTGCCAAGCTGGCCAGCTCAGGCAAAGGGGGGAAGCAGAGGACTGTCATTCAGGAGACCCTGAAGGTGCCGCGCGCGTTCGTATCAGACAACCAGGCGCTTCATGTATACAAGTCAATGGAGCGTCTAACGATCGGTCATCGGTCGTTGACTCAAGAGACGCTGAGAGCGCCGAGGGTGAGATCGCGACCCTCAAAGATCGGTGAGTCGATGGAGGTCCACGCGGAGAAGGAACCCCATACCTGGATGACGCCATACCGGCTATACTTAGAAGATGGTGTGCTCCCGCTCGATCTGGCAGAGGCCAAAAGAATAAAGAGGGGTTCGCCCTCTCAGGTTATATTTTGCTGTGACTGAGAGGGCGGTGAGTGCGGTGCTCGCCCAGGATCAAGACCAGGCTCAGAAACCTATTTATTTCGTCAACAAGGTGTTGCAAGGCCCAGAGGTAAGCTATCAGGCCTTGGAGAAAGCTGCACTGGCTGTAGTATTTTCGGCGAGGAGGTTGCGCCACTATTTTCACAGTTTTACAGTGCTGGTGATGACCGACTTGCCCATCCAGAAAGACTTGAAGAAGCCTGATGTAGCTGGGAGAATGGTGAAATGGGCGGTGGAGCTGTCGGAGTTCGACATCAAATATGAGCCCCGAGCACCGATCAAGGGGCAAATTTTCACTGATTTTGTGGTCGAGCTCTCGTCAGAAGCAACACGAGTTGAAGGGGACGATTTTCGGTGGGTACTTTCGGTGGACGGATCGTCTAACCAACAGGGTAGCGGTGCTGGAGTCATTCTGGAAGGACCCAACGACGTGCTGATAGAACAATCCCTGAGATTTGCTTTTAAAGCCAGCAACAATCAAGCAGAATATGAGGCGCTGATCGCCGGAATCTTGTTGGCTAAGGAGATGGGGGCTAGGGTGTTGATGGCCAAGAGTGACTCATTGTTAGTCACGGGAGAAGTAACGGGCGAGCTCCAGGCCAAGGATCCACAAAGCGGGCGGCTTACTTGGAGTATGTGCAGGAGTTGAAGAGTTCCTTTGTCTCATTTGAAGTAGTGCATGTGCCTAGAGAGCAAAATGCCCGAGCTGACTTGCTAGCCAAGCTCGCCAGTTCGGGCAAGGGGGGTAGGCAGAGGACAGTGATCCAAGAAACTATGAAGACGCCTAGAGCATTTGTTGCAGACCACCTGGTTCTTCAGATAAGCAAGTCGACGGATAAAGCGGCGAGGATTCACAAGTCCTTGACCCAGGAGACCTTGAGATTGTCGAGAATAAGAGCATGTCGGGGGGAGAGGGTGAACATGACGCAGGTCTGCGCTACGCATGAGCCAGACACATGGATAACACAGTACCAGCGCTGCCCGGCAGACGGCCTTCTCCCGCTGGATCCGACGGAGGCTAGGAAGATAAAGAAGAATTCCAGCAAGTTCACCATGATCGATGGCAAGCTGTATAGGTTTGGGTTTACACACCAACTCCTAGAATGTGTGCACGGAGAAAAATGCACTAGAATTATAGCCGAGCTCCATGAAGGTATATGTGGGAGTCACGTCGGAGGACGAGCTCTGGCTGCAAGAACTCTCCGTGCAGGTTATTACTGGCCAACGATGAGGGAGGACTGCAAGAAGTATGCACAGTGTTGCAAGCAATGCCAGCAGCACGCCGATTGGCAAAAGGCGCCTCCAGAAGAGTTAAAGTCAATTTACAGCCCATGGCCGTTTCATACGTGGGGAATTGACATTCTGGGACCTTTCCCATTGGCGGTCAGGCAGATGAAGTACTTGGTGGTTGCGATTGAATACTTCACCAAGTGGATCGAAGCGGAACCAGTAGCCCAGATCACCGCACACAAGATCAAGAGTTTTGTATGGAAGAACATCGTGTGCCGGTTTGGTGTGCCTAAGCGCCTGGTGTCAGACAATGGGACTCAGTTTGCAAGTCACCTACTGAAGAAGCTGTGCGAAGAGGTGGGAATACAGCAGGTGTTTGCATCCGTCGAGCACCCTCAGACTAATGGCCAAGTAGAGTCTGCCAATCGGGTGTTGCTGAGAGGTTTGAAGAGAAGGCTAGAGAAAGCCAAGGGATCGTGGGCTGAAGAGGTACCCCGCATAGTTTGGGCGTACCATACCACCGAGCAGTCAGGAACCCACGAGACCCCGTTTAGCTTGGTCTATGGATGTGATGCAATGATTCTAGTCGAAATCCAGGAGAGCTCGCTGAGATTTCAGAACTTTGTGGCGGAAGACTCGAACGAAGAAAGAAGGTTGAATCTGGATTTACTGGATGAGGTCAGGGAGGAGGCAAGGGTAAAGGCTGAGGCAGTGAAAAGGAGGATTGAGCGAAGGTATAACTCGAAGGTGATGCCAAGGCAGTTTAGAGAGGGCGACCTGGTGATGAGGAAGGCCCATCAGTACGAGATGGAGAACAAGTTATCGCCTAAGTGGACAGGACCGTTCAGAATAACCGAGGTGCTCGGGAACGGCGCCTACCGCTTAGAGACGTTAGAAGGAGGGGCGATTCCTCGCACCTGGAACGCCACACACCTCAAGTTATATTACAGTTAAAGCTTTGTAAGTAAAAACAAACATGAAGAGATTTACAAGCTTTCTGTTAAAACAGTTTGAAGGGGGCACTCTTTTTTCCCTAAGGAGGGTTTTTAATGAGGCCACCCAATAAAGAAGAGTTTTTAAAGTTTAAAGCTTCTAAGATTGCATGCTTGTCGTTTCGAAAGTTTTAGAAAAAAGACCTTATCACTCGTACATGATTCAAGGCAAGTTCAAAGTTATGCTGCATGCTTTCTATATAAAAGTTTTAAAGTCCCCATCGTCTTTCGGCGGCGGCATCAGTGAAAAGTTTTAAAGTCCCCATCGCCTTTCGGCGATCGGCGGCAGTAGTTAAAGTTTTAAAGTCCTCATCGTCTTTCGGCGATCGGAGGCACCAGCGATGATTAAAGACCTCAACGCTCTCGTGCGTCTTGAGGCAAGAAAAGAAAAAGACCTCCTCGCCCTCGAGCGAGTGCAGGCGAGAAAGAGAAAAAGTCCTCAGTGCATCCAGGGGGGAGGAGATGTACACCCTGGGCAAGTTGAGGCACCAGATAAAGTCCTTCTCGCCTTTGAGCGAGTTCAGGCAAGATAAAGTCCTTCTCGCCTTTAAGCGAGTTCAGGAAAGATAAAGTCCTTCTCGCCTTTGAGCGAGTTCAGGCAAGATAAAGTCCTTCTCGCCTTTGAGCGAGTTCAGGCAAGATAAAGTCCTTCTCACCTCAGAGTGAGTTCAGGCCAGATAAAGTCCTTCTCGCCTTTGAGCAAGTTCAGGCAAGATGAAGTCCTTCTCGCCTCGAGAGAGCGCAGGCGAGAACAGATTGAAAGATCTCTCTGCACAAGCAGATAGAGGCAAGGTTAAAGGTCCTCAGTGCATCCAGGGGGGAGGAGATGTACGCCCTAGGCAAGTTGAGGCACCAGAAAAAGTCCTTCTCACCTCAGAGTGAGTTCAGGCAAGATGAACTGAAAGTTCAGGGGTGTTCATGACCTTAAACGGCGGGAAGGGAAGGAAAACGCCTTTCCCCCTTTAAGTGAAACATCAATATTGACTTAGTAAGACCAGAGAAAGCTTCCACGCTTGTAGGCGGTGTGAAGGCAGATAAAATCCTTCTCGTCTTGAACGAGTTCAGGTATGGTGTGAAGGGTGAAAGAAGTTTAAGAGATAGCTAAGGTAGGTTCAAAGAGAACACCTCGCTATCCAGCTCATTGTTCTGAGGCTCAGGGAGGTAGAGAAGGATCCGAAAGGCGCCTCTACCCCCCAGATGAGGGAACAATAGTCAAGTTATGAAGGCAAAGAAAGTTCACATCGCCAAGAACCCTACGGCGATCAGAAGAGTTCCAGGCGATGACAGGGATAAGAGTCACTTTGCTGGGCAGATCAGGTAAACTGTATTGTAATACTAGTTTAAGTTAAAACCTGCTACCTAGTAAGTAACTTATTGCCTTAAGTTTGCAAGTTGTATTAAATGTCATCGTTTGAGAGTTAATAGTTGCTCAAGTTTTACTTTGAGTTAACAGTTTGATAAATTGTTATAAGATTAACAGTTTGCTCAAGTTCAAAGCAGTGAGTAAACGGTTAAGCCCGAGGAATCGCTGAGTTAATTTGTTTAAGTAAGTTTCATCGGTTATATTGATTAACCACACAGCGAGTAAGAAGTATTCAAAGAGAAGTATCAGAAAACAACTTCCCAACATTAAAAGTTATACAAGAGTGGCTATTCAAGTTTGAACACGAATGTGATCAAGTACATAAGGAAAAGAATTACATATAAAGTTTTTACAAACAAAAATGAGCGCCAAGTTTCAGAAAACAAGATGATGGAGGGAGGCAGCTAGTCTTCAGAGGGCACGATCTTCCCATCCACCACCTCGTTGCAGATTGATACCATGGAGAGGTCGAGCTCGGGATATTGGCATGAGACTTGCTCCAAAGCGGCGTCGAACCCGGCGGCAAGGACTTGGGCGGAGCTTTGCTCGAGCTCTTCTGTTTGTTTCTTCAGCTCGTCGGTTTGTTTCTTCAGCTCTTCAGTTTCCCCGCGAGCTCGAGCAAGGTCTTCAGCAACCTTTTTGCCTTCATCCCGCGCCTGGGCCAGCTCTGCAGCGATCTTCGTGGCCTCCTCTCCAGCTTTGGCGAGCTCAGCCATGGTGTCGTCCTTCTCCTTTTCGACCTTCCCGAGGAGAACCTCCCGATCTGCCGACCTTTTTTCAAGGTTTTCCTCCTTGGTCGCATCTGCTTTCATTGCAGCCTCCAAGTTGGCCACCTTGAGCCTGTAAGGTACAAGCTTGCTCTCCAGCTCGATTTTCTCTTGGTCTTGGAGGTGCAGTTTTTGGCGCAGATCGGAGGCCTCCTTACGCGCGCCTCTTAGCTCAGCATCCATGGCGTCCTCCAGCCTTGAATGGTCGATCTCCGCCATCATCAGGTTGCAAGAGAGCTTTTCCGCCTCCATCCTTATCAGGCGGTTTGACTCCTTAAGCGCTGAATTCTCATCTTGGAGCTTCTTGTTGGAGTCCTTCACAGCCTTCGATACAATTGAGGGGAGATCCTCTGCCATCATCTTCAGCTTGGCTGTGAAGGGCCCCAAGATCTCTTCGATGGAGGGTGGGAGGCTTCAGTTTGTTGCTGGAGGAGGCGCCGGGGAAGCTTGGTGCTGACTTTCACCACCACCCTCTTGAGTTTGAAGGGCAAGGGGGGCTTCCTGGCGTGGTGGTGAAGTCGGAGACTCTGTTATCAAGATCGGCGAGTTATGACCACCCTCATCTCCTCCTGGTGCGGCCCCAGCGATAGAGGTGGTTTAAGGAGGACCCTCTCCAGCAGATACGAACGGTGTGAAGGCGCTTGGAGGGTTCTCTATGAAGTTGGGGTCGCTGCTTTCAACCACGGGGGGTGCGACAGCCAAGGGTGTTGCTTGGACTGGTTGTGTTGGAGCTGGAGGTGAGGGCGGTGTTGGAGTTGGGAGTGCAGGTGGTGAAGAGGGAGCCACCCTTGTTCTCTTGGTGACGAGGCCATCCTCAGTCGCCTCATCATCCTCTTCTTCCTGTACCACCTGAGGAGTTTTTCTCTTGGGTTTCCTTAGGACGAGTTTCTTTCTTTGTGGGGCGGGTAGTGCCCCCGAAGGAGTTGGACCTTGGGGAGGAGTCCTGCCTTGAGCAACGGCGATCTCCACTACCGAGTTGGGCACGGTTTGGGAGCCCGCCGCCAGCTTGTGAGATCGGGCGATCGCCCTCAGCTCTGTTAGTTTCCCTTTTCCCAACATGAAGTCTGCACAAGATGAAGAATAGATGAGTATGCCCCAAAGCAGAAACAGGGTATACAAGTATATGCACACAGAAATAGCACAAGCAAATAGCACATGAATGAATAATTAAGACCAATACAGAACAAGCAGAACGCCAAAGAGGGAGTGGTAGAAACGCTAAGTTAGTTCCAACACAAAACGAAAGTCTTGGTGCTAAGGTGAGGGCTAACCTATGTGAGCTTCAAGTTGGCCCTCGGAGAACTCGAAGGAGATTATTGAGGCAGTGGGAAAGGTGACGTTGGCAGCAGCCACACTCTTCTATAAGAGGCAAAGATCTTTATCTAGCTCGCCCATGTTGTCGGGACTCCTTGGCCTCCTGAAGCATTCCTTGGAGTCTTTGTTCCCCTTGTGTACCCAGTACAAGGGGAAGCCGTCGAGCAGTGAGGGGTCTTGCTCGTTTGGGCGCACCTTGACGAACTTTCCTTTCCAGTCTTTGTAAGATTGCTGGAAGATCGAGAGGATTGACCTCCCAGCAATCCCGTTTAAGCTAATCCAGAGGCGATCTCCGGGATTCTTAGCCTCGAACAAGAAAAGAAAGACATCCACTGAAGTCGGCAACCCCAAGTGTGCGCAGATGATTTGGAACGCCCTTATAAACGCCCAGCTGTTGGGATGAAGCTGGGCGGGGGCGATATCGAGCTCGGTTAGCAGCTCTCTCTCGAAACGAGTAAAGGGAAGCCTAAGCTTCACTTTCTTGAAGAAGGTGGCGTAGAGGAAGCAGAACAACTCGCCGTTGTTCCCTTTATCGTCCGCGCAAATCGGCTCACCCGGGAAGCAGGGCAGCACGACCACCTTGTTATCATGCTCCTTGTGGAAGGAGAGGTCGGACTGGTCTCCTTTCCTTAGTCGGAGCACGCCCAAATCCGTGTTTATTGAAGAAGTCTCTTTTAACAAGGTTGGGGTGGCCCAAGGGTAGAGCTCCTTGTAGTCTTGTGGGGGAAGGGAGGCTCCTCCGGCGACTGGTGGAGTTGCCTGAGTGGGATTGGCGTGAGAAGAAGTAGGCCTCTCAGCCTGGTTAGAAGGAGCACTAGAGGCTCGTGGTGGATTGCGCGCTGGTGGAGGATTTGCCCCAGGAGCAACCCTACGCGCTTGGGGTGGAGGGTTTCGCAACGAAGAAGGAGGGTTAGCGGTGGACTTTGTGTGAGCCATCGCAAGAACTGCAAGGGAAAAAGAAAAGGGATGAAACGAAGATCACAGAGAACGACTCGATTGAGGACGAAGGAGGAAGAACGAGCGAACAAGAGTTCGTTGGGATAAACGTTACGAGGAACGAAGTCTTAGGTTACGAGAAAAGGAGAAAAGGAAAAAACAACCCACAACGTATGCTTCAGACAGATAATGGATGATGCAAATCGATTAAAATGCAGCAAATATCAACAGAAGAGGTAAAAGGGGTACCTTTTTGTGATCGGATGAGCGTTGAAGAGAGTTGGAGATTGAGAGAGTTGAGAAGCTTCGTGGTTCGCAGAGAAAAAACTTAGAACGCTTGAGAGTGAAGAAAGATGATGGAACAGTGGAAGCGCAAGGGGTTTAAGGGTTTTTCGAACGTTTTCGGAAGCGCAAACGACAGCTGAAGACGACCGTTGATGAAGCCACGTGTCGAGTGATGGAAAAAGAAGTTGGTGGAGCGTCAAAAAAGCAGAGGGTACGGACGTACGAAAATCTGCACCAGTGCCACGTAGATCGACGATGACGTGACCTCTTAGTCTTTTCGCTGGTCAAGTCTCAGCTTAAGACTGGGGGGCTTGTGTACCGACCAGGTAGTCGGAAGTGATGACGTAGCAGCAAGCAATAATATAGGCGTGTTGAGCGGAACACCTGGCTTACGGACTTCCACCTGGTTATCTGCAAACCCATACAAGCACCCTATGTAGGGTCTCAAAAGGTCGGGAGACAACCACAACTTGTTGAATGTCGACCAGAACATGACATTTGCAGAGCTTCCTTGGTCGACAAGAACCTTGTGCACCTTTCTGCCCGCCGTGACGACTAAAATGACCACGGGGTCGTTGTCGTGCGACACGACATCCCGCAGATCCGCCCTCGTGAACACGAGGTCCGACTCCCACAGATCGCCTGAGATTCTTTCTTCAATTGAGTTGACCCCCCTCGCGTACTTCTTTCGTTGGGAGGCGGTGGGTCCTCCACCGGAAAAGCCACCAGCAATGGTATGGACTTCGCCGAGGACCGGCATCTCGTGCGCTTGCTCCTCCGCTGGCGCTGGCAGGGCCGCGGTCGTGGCGGGCTCTGCGACATAATCCTTCAGGAACCCGCTTCTCACCAACTAATCTAGCTGGTAACCCAGCGACAGGAAGTTATCGATGTGATGACCGAAAGCCTCGTGGAACTTACACCAAGAGTCCTTCCGAGGCCCTAACACCTTGTCAGTCTTCGCCGGTCGCCTCAACCTCTCGGCTATATTAGGCACGGCAATCAGGTCCTTCAACTCCACCACAAAGTTGTACCTCGCCGGCCTTGCCCTCTCTCTGGCTCGGCGATCCCCTCCTGCTGGACCCCGGGGCTGGGATTTTCTGGTCTCATAGGGGCGTCTCCCCTCTGGCTTCTTTCTCCCCGTCGTGGTCTCGTTGACCCTGACGGGTTGAGCCCGCGTCTGCGTTCTCGGGCGTAAGGGTACGACGCTGGTGCGCTTCTCACACACCTCTCCTTCAGAGGCGATATGTTCCACCGCCCGACGCCGTATTTCAGCGAAAGTCCTACGGCGGTTGCGAATAATGGATTCGCAAAAGGGCTAGGGCATACGCCTTTTCTGAATGCGTACACGATCATGGGCTCCTCTGAAGTACCAACTTTTACTACTTGGGCCCCGAAGCGGTTGATGTATTCTTTTAAGGTCTCCCCTTGATACTGTTTTACGTCAAACAGGTCGTAGGAAACTGGCGGTGGGGCCTTGTTCGCCAAGTATTGCTCCCTAAAAAGCTGCGACAACTGCCGAAAGGAGGTGATATGTCTGTTTGGAAGGCTGATGAACCAATCCATTGCCATCCCCGTCAACGTGCTCATAAAGAGCTTGCATCTCGCGGCATCGGAGCCGTCTACCAACACCATCTGCGTGTGGAATGCAGTGAGATGCGCCTCGGGGTCCTTCATCCCGGTGAAAATCACCTTGGGCCCCGCGAACGTGTTGGGGATTACTGCATCCAGAATCTCCTGCGAGAAGGGTGTGGAAAACTCCCTTGGTGGGGTGAGACGCTCGGTCTCATCTTGTTCACGTTGCCCTTGGTTATTGTTCAAACCCCGGCGTCACTCTTCATTCACACGATGGAGCTCTTCGTTTCTCGCGCGCGAGTCTGCGAGATCCGCCTGGATGCGTTCTTGTTCCATCCTCGACTCCGCCATCTCATCCTGCAGCCCCCGCATCATTTCCATGACCTGCTGCATGGACATTTCCTCACTCGCCGCGCGTGCGGTACCTTGTCTAGTGGTGGCCCTCATTCTTCACTGTTTCCTCCAACTTCTGCCAACGTTATGGTGGCTCTGATAGATCTTCGTTGCTCGTGATGGGACTGATGTTTTAAATCGGCCCCACGGTGGGCGCCAAATGTTCCGGCCGGTTGACCTGGGACGTCTTTGTGCGCAACCTCGCCCGTCAGCTAGGGACACCTTCCCACTGGCTACCTGTGGATTCCTGCAAAAAAAAGGACAAAGGGGCGCCCTAGCGGCCGTTTGCACTCCAACGCTCAAGTCAGCTAGCAAGAAACACCAAAAACTCTACACCTCCGTGTCGGAGCACCGTGAATGGCACTCTGAAGGTGGTCAAAAGAAACTTTGTATTGTGTATCTTTTCTCCCTCTGGCAAACAACCTCTCTCTAGTCCCTTGTGCGTAGCCTCAAGACTCGAGCAAGCAACTAGAGTGTACTCTCGGAAAGTCTGCCAAAAGTTCCAACCCCGTTTCCAACATTCAAGGCGCAATTTAAACTACTCTAGCATTTAAAGCGTCTTAAAGCGCATTTAATTATAAAACGTTTAGCGCCTTTGAGACGTTTAAACCGCTTGGGAGCATTTATAGTACCTTAAACGCTCGAAACGTAAACTTTATTAAATAGTTTTAATTACCTTGTACCTGACTGTACCGTCCCGTACCCGGGCGTTGACTAAGTCAAAGTCAAAGTCAACGCGAGGCGTCGCCTAGCTGGAGAGACGCCAAGATGAAGCGTCGCCAAGGCAAGGCGTCGCCTAGGTGAAGGCGTCGCCTTGCTGGAGAGACGCCAAGAGGAAGCATCGCCAAGGCAGGGCGGCGCCTAAGTAAAGGCGTCGCCCAACCAAGGTGTCGCCAGATCAAACAGCGCTAAAGTAAGGCAATCGCGGTGTGGTTCCCCGATACCCATGGGTAGGAAAGACCATGGAGGGAGCGACGCCGTGGGAAGGCCTCAGGTCCCAATAGCACGGGGCAGTAGTAAAGAGAAGGAAAAGGTGGCTTCAAGGCCATAGTAATAGTACCAGTGAAGGGCAGCCTGACTCGTGAAGTGCTCCTGCCGCCCCAGAGACGCCTGTAGGGCAGATACGACTCAAGAGGAAAGTCACGCCCAGGGCAACCGGGTGCAGAGTACAAAAGGAAGGCAGATACGCTTTCAAAGTAAGTGACTAGATACTTGGGGGCATGAGTTGGCACCCAAAAAGTCACCCCTAGCGCAGTAGCACTCCCAGCAGGAGGACTCACACGTAGAAACGTCCCAGGTGGGTAGGAGCGCCCCCGGATGGGGTCATGGCGTTGTGAGGCCCTCCACGTGTACGACAGCCATGCCAGAATAGAAACACCTTTCAGTCAGGTGCCAGGTAATTAAAAGTCATTTAATACAGTTTCCCTTTTTAGCATTCAGGTACTATAATGGCTCCCGAGCGTTTCAACGTCTTAAATGCGCTACGTTTTCTAATTAAGCGCTTTAATGAGTGCGTTACGTTTGTGATTAAAAGCGCTTTAAGACGCTTTAAATGCTTGGGTAGTTTAAATAGCGCGGAGAATGTTGGAAAGGGGGTTGGTTGGAACTTTCGGCAAACTTACCAGAGAACTCTCTAGTTGCTTGCTCGTGCTTCAAGGTTACGTACAAGTGACTGGGGAATATTTTTGCCTGAAGGAGACAACACACACATATACACAGTTATTTTACCACCTTCAGAGTGCCACATGCAGTGCTCAGACACGTAGGTGGACAGTTTTTTGGTGTTTCTTGCTAGCTGACTTGAGCGTCGGAGTGCACACGGCCGCTAGGGCGCCTCTTTGTCCTCTTTTTTGCAGGAATCCATAGGCAACCAGTGGGAAGGTATCCCTAGCTGAAGGTTGAGGTCGCGCACGAAGACGTCCCGGTCAACCGGACGGAACATTTGGCGCCCACTGTGGGGCCGATATAAAACATCAGTCCCATCACAAGTTCGAGAAGGTTTATCAAGTTACAGTAACATTGAAGGAGTTTGGAGCGACAATGGCCCCCAGCAGACGAAGAGCAACGCGCGCAGCCCCAGCAGACCTATCCATGCAGCAGGTCCTGGAGATAATGAGGGGGCTGCAGCAGGACATGGCGGATTCGAAACTGGAGCAAGAACGCATGCAGGCAGACCTCGATGCCTCGCACGAGCGGAACGAAGAGCTCCACCGTGTGAATGAGGAGTTGCGCCAGGGCCTGAGAAACGATCGGAGGCGGCCTGGACAGGACGAGACGGAGAACCATTCCCCACCAAGGGAGTTTTCCACTCCTTTCTCAGAGTAGATCCTAGACGCAGCGATCCCGAACACGTTCGCGGGACCCAAGGTGATCTTCACCGGGATGGAGGACCCAGAGACGCACCTGGCTGCATTTCACACGCAGATGGTCCTGATAGGCGGTTCTGATGCTGCCAAATGCAAGCTCTTCATGAGCACCCTGACCGGGATGGCTATGGATTGGTTTATTAGCCTCCCAGAAGGTCATATCACAAGCCCCCACATCCTTCCGCCAATTGTCGCGGTTATTCCGAGAACAGTACTTAGCCAACAAGGGCCCGCCGCCGGTCTCCTACGACCTGTTCGACGTGAAGCAATATCAGGGGGAGACCCTGAAGGAGTATATCAATCGCTTCGGGGCCCAGGTCGTGAAGGTTGGCACAACAGAAGAGCCTATGATCGTGTACGCATTTGTGAAAGGCGTATGCCCCGGCCCCTTCGGAGAATCCATTATCCGTAATCGCCCTAGGACTTTCGCTGAATTACGGTGCAGGGCAGTAGAGCATATTGCTTCGGAAGGGGAGGTATGTGTGAAGCGCACCAGCGCCGTGCCCTCACGCCCGAGGGGACCGACGCGAGTTCAACCCGTCAGAGTCAATGAGACCACAACGGGGAGAAAGAAGCCAGAGGCGAGACGCACCTACGAGGTCAGAAAGCCCCAGCCCCGGGGCCCAGTAGGAGGCGAACGCCCCGCCAGAGAAAGAGCAAGACCGGCGAGGTACAACTTCGTGGTTGAGTTGAAGGATTTGATCGCCGTACCCAACATAGCCGAGAGGCTGAGGCGACCGG
Source organism: Phaseolus vulgaris (assembly GCF_051622355.1). NCBI lineage: Eukaryota > Viridiplantae > Streptophyta > Magnoliopsida > Fabales > Fabaceae > Phaseolus > Phaseolus vulgaris. The sequence goes on from NC_143505.1 coordinate 40,069,769, forward strand.
CGAAGACCGACAAGGTGTTAGGGCCCCGTAAAGACTCTTGGTGCGAATTCCACGAGGCTTTCGGGCACCAAATTGATAATTGCCTGTCGTTGGGCTACCAACTAGATGAGCTGGTGAGGACTGGGTTTTTGAAAGATTATGTCGCAGATTCCGCAACGACCGCCACCTTGCCGCCGCCGGCAGATGAGCCAGCACACGAGATGCCTGTGCTTGGCGAGGTCCACACCATTGCTGGAGGTTTTTCCGGCGGAGGACCAACCGCCTCCCAGCGGAAGAAATACGCGAGGGGGGTGAATTCAATCGAGGAGAGGCTCTCAAGGGAGCCCTGGGAGTCAGATATTGTGTTCACAAGAAGAGACCTCCGAGATGTGGTGCCCCACGACAACGATCCCGTTGTCATCTCAGTCGTCACAGCTGGAAGGAAGGTCCACAGAGTGCTTGTTGATCAAGGAAGCTCGGCAGACGTCATGTTTCTGTCGACCTTTAATAAGTTATGGTTGTCCCCCGATCTGCTGAGTCCCTATACGGGATGTTTGTATGGGTTCGGGGATAACCAGGTAGAAGTCCGGGGGTACCTGGAGTTGAGGACTACATTCACAGACGGAGAGGCCTCCCGTACCGAGAGCATCCGGTACCTCGTCGTGAACGCTAATTCTGCCTACAATATTTTGTTGGGCAGACCGGCGTTAAACCGTCTGAGCGCAGTGTCCTCCACCCGTCACATGAAGATGAAGCTACCGGACCTCAGTGGCCGGGTGATAGTAATCAGGTCAGACCAGGAGGAGGCGAGGAAATGCTATGAAAACAGCCTGAAGACGAAGAGAGGCGTATTCATGGTGTATGAACGTCCGCCGAGCGCGGACGCGATGATGATTGAGGCGACGCCCGCTGGGCTGACGCCTGAAGAGGCCATAGCAGACAGGGTGATGCCCGAAGCAGATGCGCCGATGGAGGAAGGCCCTGACGACGCGGCACCCGTAGAAGAGGCGGCGCCCGTCGAAGAGGTGGCGCCCGTCGAAGAGGATAGCAGGGAGCAGCCTGCAGCTAACGCCATAGAAAGGGAGATTGGCGGCAAAGCTTTCAAGTTAGGAAGTTCGCTAAACCCAGAAGAACAGGAAGGGGTGGCAGAAGTGATTTCGCGCCACCTGGATGCCTTCGCATGGTCCGCCTCGGATATGCCAGGCATTGACCCTGATTTCCTGTGTCACCACCTCAGCATGGACGCCACGGTCCGCCCCGTGCGCCAGAGAAGGAGGAAGTTCAATGAGGAACGACAACAGGTGGTGAAAGACGAAACGCAGAAGCTGCTGAGTGCTGGCCACATTAGGGAGATTCAGTACCCTCAATGGCTCGCCAATGTCGTTTTGGTGAAAAAGGCGAACGGAAAGTGGAGAATGTGCGTTGACTTCACGGACCTGAACAAGGCGTGCCTAAAGGATTCCTATCCGTTGCCCAGCATCGACGCCTTGGTAGACAGCGCGTCCGGCAGCAAGGTGTTAAGTTTCCTGGACGCCTTCTCAGGGTACAACCAAATCAAGATGCACCCAAGAGACGAGAGCAAGACTGCATTCATGACGGAGACATGCAGTTACTGTTATAAGGTGATGCCCTTCGGGCTGAAAAATGCGGGCGCCACGTACCAGAGGCTAATGGATAAGGTCCTGGCGCCAATGCTTGGGAGGAATGTGTACGCTTATGTCGACGACATGGTGGTGGCGTCGTAGAGTAGGGTGCAGCACATGGCAGACCTGGAGGAGTTGTTCAACACAATATCCAAATACCGCCTCAAGTTGAACCCCGAAAAGTGTGTTTTCGGGGTAGAGGCCGGTAAGTTCTTGGGTTTTTTGCTCACCGAGAGGGGGATAGAGGCGAACCCCGACAAATGTGCGGCTATTATCGCCATGTGGAGTCCGACATCGGTAAAGGAGGTGCAACAGTTGACAGGGCGGATGGCGGCGCTCTCGAGGTTTGTTTCCGCCGGAGGAGAAAAGGGGCACCCGTACTTCCAGTGCCTCAAGAGAAACAGTCGCTTTGCATGGACTGATGAGTGCGAAGCGGCTTTCATTAAGCTGAAGGAGTACCTGGCGACGCCACCGGTCCTCTGCAAGCCGGTAACGGGCGTGCCCCTCCGTTTGTATTTTACTGTAACGGAGCGAGCCATCAGTTCTGTGTTGGTCCAAGAGCAAGACCAGAGTCAGAAGCCCATCTACTTCGTGAGCAAGGCCTTACAGGGGGCTGAGACGAGATACCAAGCACTAGAAAAGGCGGCGCTGGCGGTAGTGTTCTCTGCTAGGAGGCTCCGTCATTACTTCCACAGTTTTACGGTGGTGGTGATGACCAATCTCCCCATACAGAAAGTGCTGCAGAAACCCGATGTGGCAGGAAGAATGGTACGCTGGGCAGTGGAGCTGTCAGAATTCGACATCCAGTACGAGCCTAGAGGGTCCATCAAAGGGCAGGTGTACGCGGATTTTGTAGCAGAACTTTCGCCCGGAGGTGAGCAAGAGGTGGAACCTAGTTCGCAGTGGCTGCTCTCGGTTGATGGCTCTTCAAACCAACAAGGGAGCGGTGCGGGAATAGTGTTGGAGGGACCCGACGGCATACTGATCGAGCAGGCCTTGCGTTTTGCCTTCAAGGCAAGTAACAATCAGGCAGAGTATGAAGCCCTGATAGCAGGAATGCTCTTGGCCAAGGAGATGGGCGCACAGAACCTCCTGGTGAAGAGCGATTCTCAGTTGATTACGGGGCAGGTGTCGGGTGAATTCCAGGCGAAGGACCCACAGATGGCGGCGTATCTTAGATACGTCCAGTTATTGAAGAGGGCGTTCCACGCTCTTGAGCTGATACATGTCCCGAGGGAGCAGAATGCCAGAGCTGACCTGCTTGCAAAGCTGGCCAGCTCAGGCAAGGGGGGTAGACAGAGGACAGTGATCCAAGAGACTCTCAAAGCTCCGCGTCGATTCGTGGAAGACAACAGGGTGGATGTCCTCCAGATTTATACATCAAGGGGAAGGCCGAGGAGCCATTCCTCTTTAACCCAAGATACGCAGAAGGCGCCCCACATCAGCATATGCGCGGGTGTGCCTGAGGAAGAGCAGAAGCAGGTCTGTGTTTTGTCCAAGGGAGACACCTGGATGACGCCCTATAAACGATACCTGGCGGATGGGGCTCTTCTAGTGGACCCTGAAGAGGGCAAAAAAGTCAAAAGAAATGCCGCCAGATATACTTTGGTGGATGGGGTGCTGTTCAGGCACGGCTTCACTCACCCTATCCTAACATGCGTCAGTGGCGATGAGTGCACCAGGATAATGGCGGAGCTACACGAAGGCATCTGCGGAAGCCATGCAGGGGGAAGATCCTTAGCCTCCAAGGTAATGCGCGCAGGTTTTTTCTGGCCAACAGTGAAAGAGGATTGCGCACGGCACTCCCAGCGGTGTAGGCAATGCCAAAAGCACGCCGACTGGCACAAGGCGCCGCCAGAAGAGTTAAGGTCTATATACAGCCCGTGGCCTTTCCACACATGGGGAATTGACATCCTGGGCCCTTTCCCACTGGCAATCAGGCAGATGAAGTATCTGATCTTTGCGATAGAGTACTTCACTAAGTGGATAGAGGTGGAGCCTGTGGCACAAATCACCGCGCATAAGGTACAGCATTTTGTGTGGAGAAACATCGTGTGTCGCTGTGGCGTACCCAGGCGCCTGATATCTGACAACGGGACCCAGATTGCCAGTCAGCAGTTGAGAAATCTGTGTGCTGAAGTGGGAATCAAACAAGTGTTCGCGTCGGTTGAACACCCCCAGACCAATGGACAAGTAGAGTCAGCAAACAGAGTCCTTCTGAGGGGGTTAAAAAGAAGGTTAGAGAAGGCCAAAGGGGCGTGTGCGGAAGAGGTGCCAAGGATTATATGGGCATATCACACCACGCCCCAATTCTCTACTATGGAGACGCCTTTCAGTCTGGTGTACGGGTCGGACGCGATGATTCCAGTAGAAATACACGAAAGCTCACCGCGTTTTCAAAACTTTGTGGTAGAGGAATCTAATGAAGAGAGGCGGGTGAACCTGGATCTGCTAGAAGAGGTCAGGGAAGAAGCTAGAATAAAAGCTGAAGCGATGAAGAGAAGAGTAGAGCGACAATATAGCTCTAAGGTAAAGCCGCGACAGTTTCAGGTGGGCGACCTAGTGATGAGGAAAGACCACCCGTACGAGTTGGAAAATAAGCTGTCTCCCAAATGGACCGGGCCCTTCAGAGTTACTGAGGCTAAGGGCAATGGTTCGTACAACCTGGAGACTTTAGATGGAGGCCCTATCCCGCGCAGTTGGAATGCAGCCAACTTAAAATTTTATTTCAGTTGAGTTATGTAAGCAGTATGTAACAATTTAGTCGAAGGGGACGCTCTTTTTCCCTTTCGGGGGTTTTTTAATGAGGTCACCCTAATAAATGGAAAACCCAGTTGAGAAAAAGAAGTGCCTTGGTTTTCAGCCTTTATCTTTCCGTGTTAGAAGTAATGTGATGCGCCGCCTAGGCCATGGTGTCGCCAAGGAAGAAGGCGTCGCCTAGGTCATGGCGTCGCCCAGAAAGAGGGCGTCGCCCAAAGTGAAGGCATGCATCGTTGGCAGAACGAGACGAAAGGAGAGCGCGCAGTATATGAGGCACATGCAAAGTAAAGAGGCGTTGCAAAAATCAAGTATGATATTGAAAGTTGTTGTTACAAGCAATGTTCAATACAATGGGAGTGACAAACGGAGCAAACGCTACAAATCATACAAAAATGCTAACAAGCCATTCCTCAGTGGTCATCAGAGTCATCGCTAGAGGAAGACGAAGCCTCTTTTCCGGCCCGCAGAGCTCGAATAAGTCGTGCCCTTTTTTCTTGGTTTATTTTCGAACCTGCGCCAAGGGAGATTAACGTGTCAGAGACACCATGAAGCAAGACATACACAGTTAGAAAGCAATGAAGGCCGAAGTTTCTAAGGCAGCGGTTCTTACATATGTACTTCTCAAGAGTCCCAGGGTTAGTGTACCGCCTTGGTGGTCGGGTATGATGACGTGGCATCCTGCTAAAGTGTAGGCGTGTTGACAAGGCGCCAGGTTGGCAGGTAGGAAGGAAGTCGGGAGGCACGTGTAGTCGCCAGTTGTTGAGTTGGCATGTTCCGACTTCCAGTTTACCAGAATAGGCGATCGCCAGGTTGAAGATGGAGTCGCCAGATGTAGACCCAGGCGACCAAGCAGTCGGAGATCGCCAGAACAAGCACATCGCCGAAGATGAAGGAGAAGCAGATTATGAAGGCGGCCGGCGAGACCACAGGGAAGGTGTATGAAGGCCCCTAACTCGCCAGTTCCAGTATAGATCGCACTCCTAAGTTAGCTATGCACTGGGCAGTACCATGCATAAGTAACTTAGCCAAAATGAGAGCAGAAGCAGCGCCAAGTCAGGGAGCCTCCAGATGATGGCAATTGTACAGTTGGATGCGAGCCACGTGTCCAAGTCTGTAACTGCCAGGAGAGAGAAAGCCAGCAGGTATATAAGAGTTCTTAACAGACTTTCTGAGGTACGCACGTTCAGTTCATACACTTTACGCTTGCGAGTGACAGAGCTGATTGTGAGAGAGGATTTGCACGGTTCTCGTTCTTAGTATTTGGTGATACCGTCACTGACTTGAGCGTCGGAGTGCGATCGGCCGCAGCGGCGCCGTGTCGTTTCTTTGCAGGTTCTTGAAGTAGATCCCGGAGAGGAACGGAGGTGAGAAGCGGTGCGCACGTCGATCCTTTGACGAGGCATTCTCCAGCGTTCCGGTCAACAGGCAGGATCATCAGGCGCCCACCGTGGGGTCGTGTAAAACTTGCTCCCATCCACAGCGCAAGTTTGGAGGTTTTCGAGGTTTTCAGCGTGGTTGTGTGCTGGTGCAACCGTCGTTCGCAGTTTCTTTGAGTTTCGTTCGGTGAGATTGCGTTTTGAACCGTTCGTTCGGCTTTTCGATCGGTGGAGTAAGGTTTTCTGCTGTTTACGCGTAATCTGTTCGGTGGAAGTTCGAGTTCTTTCGTTTGTTTGGTTGTTCGCGGGGAAACGTTGGTTTCTGGTGAAGTTGTGGTTTTCTTCGAAGGTTTGCAGTGTTCGTGAGTTCTTGCGCAGTTTCTTGAGTTTTCTCCGATTGATCGCTGATTCGATCGTGGTTGAAGTGTTGTTTGCTGTATTCCTGTGGTTCGCTGAAGTTAATGAGAAAAATGAGAAGCAATCGTTCCAGTCCCGTGGCGCCTGTCGCTGCTGAAAGCGACGCCGCCATGACCATGGCGCAGATGGCAGAGATGATGCGCTCGTTGCAGGCAACTGTGGAAGCCTCGCGCGTAGAGCAGGCGAGGATACATGAAGAAATGCTGGTCTATGCCTTCAAGAAGGGCGTGCAGCCAGGGCCATTCTGCGAGGCCTTGATCAGGGCTCATCCAGCGACGTTTGCTGAAGTCAGGCGACTTGCGGTGGCCCACATCGCCGACGAGAGTGAAGTCGCCGAGAAGAGAGGCAGCGTGGCTCCCGCCAGGCCACGCGCCCAGACCAGGATCCAGCCGCAGAGGGTGCTGGAAACGGCGGCGGCGGCCAGAAAAGACCAGAGGACTCGCCATCCCTATGACAGGAGAAACAAGGGAAGAAGCCAAGCGCGCCAACAACCAGCACGCCCGCAACCAGCACGCCGGGAGTACAATCGCCCGCCTAAGCACAAATTCGTCATGGGACTAGCGGACCTGATCGCTATCCCTAACATATCTGCTAGGTTGAAGGCGCCCGAGAAGGTGGGAGACAAGGTGCTGGGGTCAAAGCCGGACGCCTGGTGCGAGTTCCACCAGTGTTTTGGCCACAACCTGGACTCGTGTTTGTCTTTAGGATACCAGCTCGACGATCTGGTTAAGAGCGGGTTCCTAAATGACTATCTGCTGGACAGGAGGACGGGGGGAGCATCGAGTTCCCAGCCAGCAGGTGGAGAAGCCCAGCAACACGAGATGCCAATCCACGGGGAGATCCACACCATTGCAGGGGGTTTCTCAGGTGGTGGATGCACCGCATCGCAGAGGAAAAAGTATGCGCGATCGGTGATGGCAGTGGACATGTTTGAAGATCACTCGCCGGAAGTGGACATCACGTTCACAAAGCAGGATCTTCGGGACGTTGTGCCTCATGACAACGATCCCATAGTTATTTCGTTGATCACAGCGGGGAGGAAGGTCCACAGAGTTCTGGTGGACCAAGGAAGCTCGACAGATGTGATGTTCTGGCCGACTTTCACGCAGCTGGAATTGCCCCTTGACCAGCTAAGGCCCTATGGAGGGTGCTTATATGGATTCGCTGGCGACCAGGTGGAGGTCAGGGGGTACATCGAGTTGAGAACCACGTTTACAGATGAGGCTGGGTCGAGGACGGAGAAAATCAAGTACCTCATCGTAAACGCCCCCTCAGCGTATAACATCCTGTTGGGAAGGCCCACTCTTAACAGGATAAGTGCCATTCCGTCGACTCGGCACATGAAGGTGAAGTTGTCGTCCATGGAAGGGGTGGTGATCACGATCAAGTCTGATCAGAAAGAAGCGAAAAGGTGCTATGAGAATAGCCTGAAAAACAAAAGATCAGTAAGTTATGTAACAACCACCCCACCTCCCGGTGTAAAGCCCAGACCGCCGGTAACAGAGGAGGCCGCCGGAAGGGATGTAGAGATGATAGACGCTGAGCTAGGGGAGAGGAATGCTGGCCTGGAAGAGGAAGAGGCGCGGAATCGCCCCGAGGAAGCAAGGGAACAGGGAATCGCCAGAGCGGTGATCGCCAGAGAATCCAGGCCCAAACCTGTCGAGCAGTGGCTCGAGAAGGAGATCGGAGGGAAAGTTTTCAAGCTCGGAAGATCTCTGGAGGTCGATCTCCAGGACCAGATCGCCAAGGTGATTGAGCGGCATCTGGACGCGTTTGCTTGGTCCGCTTCGGACATGCCCCGGATCGATCCCGACTTCTTGTGCCATCATCTGGCGATGGACAACATGGTGAGACCAGTGCGACAAAGGAGAAGAAAATTCAATGAGGAGAGGAGGCAGGCGATCAGGGACGAAACACAGAAACTCCTCGCTGCAGGCCACATCAGGGAAGTCCAGTACCCTGAATGGTTGGCAAATGTCGTACTGGTGAAGAAGAGTAACGGGAAATGGCGCATGTGCGTCGATTTCACCGATCTGAATAAAGCTTGCCCAAAGGATTCGTATCCTTTACCAAGCATTGATGCCCTGGTTGATAGTGCTGCAGGGTGCAAGCTGCTGAGTTTCCTGGATGCCTTCTCGGGCTATAATCAGATCAAGATGCATCCCATGGATGAAGAAAAGACAGCCTTCATGACGGAGAGGTCGTGCTACTGCTATAAGGTGATGCCGTTTGGGCTGAAGAACGCGGGGGCCACGTACCAGAGGTTGATGGATCGAGTACTTGCACCAATGCTGGGAAGGAACGTGCAAGCCTACGTCGATGACATGGTCGTGACCTCGCAGGAGAAAGGCAAACACGTTGCGGACTTGGAAGAATTGTTCACGACGATCGCCAAGTTCAAGTTAAAGCTCAACCCGGAGAAATGCATTTTCGGCGTGGAGGCTGGAAAGTTTTTGGGTTTTCTCTTGACTGAAAGGGGGATAGAAGCTAACCCAGACAAGTGTGCCGCCATCTTGGCGATGAGAAGCCCGGCTACAGTGAAAGAAGTCCAGCAGCTGACAGGTCGGATGGCAGCCCTATCTCGCTTCGTGTCAGCTAGCGGAGAAAAGGGGCACCCCTATTTTCAATGTCTGCGGCGCAATAACAAGTTCGCTTGGACGAAAGAATGCGAGGAAGCTTTCGTCAAGCTAAAAGAGTATCTGGCGAGCCCGCCGGTTCTGTGCAAACCGCTGGCGGGAATCCCTCTCAGGTTGTATTTCGCTGTGACTGAGAGGGCGGTGAGTGCGGTGCTCGCCCAGGATCCAGATCAGGCTCAGAAGCCTATTTATTTTGTGAGCAAGGTGTTGCAGGGCCCAGAAACGAGATATCAGGCCCTGGAGAAGGCTGCGCTGGCTGTGGTGTTTTCGGCGAGGAGGTTGCGCCACTACTTCCACAGTTTCACAATACTGGTGATGACTGACCTGCCCATTCAGAAGGTCTTGAAGAAACCTGACGTTGCGGGGAGAATGGTGAAGTGGGCAGTGGAGTTGTCAGAGTTTGACATTAAATATGAGCCTCGAGGCCCGATCAAGGGGCAAATCTTTGCAGATTTTGTGGTCGAGCTCTCATCAGAGGCGACGCGGGTTGAAGGAGACGATTTCCGTTGGGTACTCTCGGTGGATGGATCGTCGAACCAGCAGGGTAGCGGTGCTGGAGTCATATTGGAAGGGCCCAACGGCGTGCTGATTGAGCAATCTTTGAGGTTTGCCTTTAAAGCCAGCAACAATCAAGCAGAGTATGAGGCGCTGATCGCCGGGATTTTGCTGGCCAAGGAGATGGGAGCTAGGGTGCTGATGGCCAAGAGTGACTCGCTGCTAGTCACAGGGCAAGTAACAGGCGAGTTCCAGGCTAAAGATCCACAAATGGCGGCTTACTTGGCGTATGTGCAGGAATTGAAGAGTTCCTTTGCCTCTTTTGAAGTAGTACATGTGCCCCGAGAGCAGAATGCCCGAGCTGACTTGCTTTCTAAGCTCGCCAGCTCAGGCAAGGGGGGTAGGCAGAGGACGGTGATTCAAGAAACTCTGAAGACGCCGAGGGCATTTGTAGCAGATCACCTGGTCCTTCAGATAAGCAAGTCGACGGAGAGAGCAGCGAGAAGCCATAAGTCTTTGACGCAAGAAACTCTGAGATCGCCGAGAATTAGAGCATGTCGAGGAGAGAAGGTGGACGTGATGCAGGTCTGCGCCGCCCGTGAGCCAGACACTTGGATAACACAGTACAAGCGGTGCTTGGCAGATGGCCTCCTCCCGCTGGATCCAACAGAAGCTAGGAAGGTAAAGAAAAATTCCAGCAAGTATACATTGATTGATGGCGATCTGTACAGGTTTGGATTCACTCACCCACTCCTGGAATGTATACACGGCGAGAAGTGCACGAGGATTATGGCAGAGCTCCACGAAGGAATATGTGGAAGTCACGTCGGGGGTCGAGCTCTGGCCGCGAGGACTCTCCGTGCAGGCTACTACTGGCCATCCATGAGAGAAGATTGCAAGAAATATGCCCAATGATGTAAACAATGCCAGCAGCACGCCGATTGGCATAAGGCACCTCCCGAGGAGTTGAAGTCGATCTATAGCCCTTGGCCGTTTCATACTTGGGGAATCGACATCCTGGGACCTTTCCCGCTGGCGATCAGGCAAATGAAGTACTTGGTAGTGGCGATTGAGTATTTCACCAAGTGGATTGAAGAAGAACCAGTGGCCCAGATCACCGCACACAAGATCGAAGGTTTTGTATGGAAGAACATCATGTGCCGGTTTGGAGTGCCTAAGCGCCTGGTGTCAGATAATGGAACGCAGTTTGCAAGCCACCTGTTGAAGAAGCTTTGCGAAGGGGTGGGAATTCAACAAGTGTTTGCATCCGTCGAGCACCCCCAAACAAACGGCCAGGTGGAATCAGCTAATCGGGTGTTGTTGAGAGGTTTGAAGAGAAGGCTTGAGAAAGCCAAGGGAAGTTGGGCTGAGGAGGTGCCCCGTATAGTCTGGGCGTACCACACCACCGAGCAGTCAGGAACCCATGAGACCCCGTTCAGCTTGGTCTATGGGTGCGACGCCATGATTCCGGTGGAGATCCAGGAGAGCTCGCCGATATTCCAAAACTTTGTAGAGGAAGACTCGAATGAAGAGAGAAGGCTGAACTTGGATCTGCTGGATGAGGTCAGGGAAGAGGCGAGGCTGAAGGCTGAGGCGGTGAAGAGGAGGATCGAGCGAAGATACAACTCGAAGGTGATGCCAAGGCAGTTCAGAGAAGGCGATCTGGTGATGAGGAAGGCCCACCAGTACGAGATGGAGAATAAACTATCACCCAAGTGGACTGGACCGTTCAGAATAGCCGAGGCGCTCGGGAACGGGGCCTACCGCTTAGAGACGCTGGAAGGAGGGGCGATCCCTCGCACCTGGAACGCCACATACCTGAAGTTGTACTATAGCTAAGAGTTTTGTAAGTAAAGACAAACACAATGTTATATTACAATGTCTCTGTTAAAACAGTTTGAAGGGGGCACTCTTTTTTCCCTAAGGAGGGTTTTTAATGAGGCCACCCAATAAAAGAAGAGTTTTCGAAGTATAAGGTGTTTTCAGATTGCATGTGTGCTATTTTCAAAAGTTTTGAAGAAAGACCTTGTCATTTGTACATGATTTAAGGCAAGAAAAGATATATCGCGTGCTTTCTAAAAGGTTTTAAGTCCTCATCGTTTTTCGGCGATCGGAGGCACCAGTTAAGTTTTAAGTCCTCATCGTTTTCGGCGATTGGAGGCACCAGTTAAGTTTTAAGTCCTCATCGTTTTTCGGCGATTGGAGGCACCAGTTAAGTTTTAAAGTCCTTATCGCCGTTGTGTGAGCTAAGGCCAGTTAAAGACCTCCTCGCCGCCGAGCGAGTGCAGGCGAGAGAAAGAAAAGGTCCTCAGTGCATCCAGGGGGGAGGAGATGTACACCCTGGGCAAGTTGAGGCACCAGATAAAGTCCTTATCGCCGTTGTGCGAGCTAAGGCCAGTTAAAGACCTCCTCGCCGTCGAGCGAGTGCAGGCGAGAAAGAGAAAGGTCCTCAGTGCATCCAGGGGGGAGGAGATGTACACCCTGGGCAAGTTGAGGCACCAGATAAAGTCCTTCTCGCCGTTGTGCGAGCTAAGGCATGTTAAAGACCTCCTCGCCGTCGAGCGAGTGCAGGCGAGAGAAAGAAAAGGTCCTCAGTGCATCCAGGGGGGAGCAGATGTACACCCTGGGCAAGTTGAGGCACCAGATAAAGACCTTCTCGCCGTTGAGCGAGTTCAGGCGAGTTAAAAGACCTTCTCGCCGTTGAGCGAGTTCAGGCGAGTTAAAAGACCTTCTCGCCGTTGAGCGAGTTCAGGCGAGTTAAAAGACCTTCTCGCTTACGTGCGAGCATAGGCAAGATAAAATCCTTCTCGTCTCGAACGAGTTCAGGTATGGCGCAGAGGGTGGAAGAAGCTTGAAAGGTGGCTAAGGTAGGTTCGAAGAGAACGCCTAGTCAACCGGTCTTTTGCTCTGAAGTTCAGGGGGGCAAAGGAAGATCCCAAAGGGCGCTTCTACCCCAGATAAAGAAACGATTGCCAAAGCATGAGGCTAGGAAAAGCTGATGTTACCAAGGGGTTTTGGCGATCGGGAAGAGTGTAAACGACGGCGAGAAGGTTGAAAGACTTGTTTGATAAAGCAGGTCGAGTGGGACGTTGTTTGAGCCAATGATTGAGTTACAGTTCGTTGTTCGAAGGGTATTCTTGCGATAAGGTTAGTTGCCTTAAGAATACAAGTTGTTTAAAGTGATTATTGCTTAAGTTTGAATTGGCTCAAGGCAGTTACGTCAAAAGTCGTCTTCGCGAAATTGTTAAGTTAAATCCGACAAAGTTAAACATACAAAGAAGGCTAAAGCGCTTAAAAGGAGTCAGGGGAGAGAATATCCAAGTTTTGTGATTGAAATAAGTATCTGTTCAAAACACATATGCACGAGTTTTTATTACAAGGTATATACAAGCGAAATTATAAAGTAGCAGACGAGATGGAGTTGGTTAAGTCTTCGGCGGGAACGACCTTTCCATCTACTACTTCGTTGTTCAACGACACCATGCTGAGGTCGAGATCGGGGAATAGGCATGCGAATTGTTCCCGAGCGGCTTCGAATCCAGCAACCAGAATCTGAGCAGAGCTTAGCTTAAGTTCTTCAATTTGCCCTTGAAGTTCTTCAACCTGTTTCTTGAGCTCCTTGTTCTGCTGCTCCAGCTCTTCGACCTGTTTTCGGAGTTGTTCGTTGGTCTCTTGAGCATGGAGAAGGTCGTCAGTAACCTTCTTGGATTCCGTTTGAGCTTGGGTCAACTCGGCAACCATCTTTCCTTTTTCCTTGTTTGCCTCGGCGAGATCAGCCATGGCGTCGTCCCTCGCTTTTTCTACTTGCCCAAGTAGCTTCTCGCGGTCGATCGACCTCTGCTCCAGTTTTTGCAACTTGGCGGCATCAGCTTGAATGTGAGCCTCCAGGTCGCTCGCCTTGGTGCGAAGAGGCATGATTTTACTTTCCAACTCGACTTTCTCTTGGGCAAGATCATGAATTTTGCGGCGAAGGTCAGCAGCTTCCTTGCGCGCCAGCCTGAGCTTGGTATTCAGGGCATCCTCCACTCGGGAGTGTTCTATTTCTGCGAGCGTCAGGCTGAATGACATCTTCTCCACCTCAACCTTCATAGTGCTATTTTCGGTCTTGAGGTTGAAGATATCATCTTGAAGCCTCCTGGTGGAGCTCTCCACAGCCCTCGTTATGATCACGGGGATATCCTCCGCTATGGTTTTCAACTTAGCAGTCAGAGGTTCCCACATCCTTGTGACTTCAAGGGAAAGGTTTGCTGCTTGGAGAGGCGCCAGGGGGGCTTGTTGAGGGTTCTCGCCGCCACCTTCCTTAGCAGGATTTTCAGTGTTTGCTTCCTGGCGTGGCGACGCAATCGGGGATTCGGTAATTAGAATTGGAGAAGTATGAGCAACCTCATCCCCGATTGGAACGTTTCCTGCAGCTGAAGTGTTTGAAGGGGGGCCCCCTCCTGCTGACACATGTGGCGTAGAGGCGCTTGGGGGGTCCTCCAAGAAATTTGGCTCTTGGGCCTCAGCTGCAGGTGGCGCAGTGGCCAGTGGAACTGCTTGGACTGGTGATGAAGGGGCTTGTGGTGTTGGCGATGAGGGAGGAGGAGCAGGCGTTGATGGTGGTGTTGAGGTTGGAAGAGGGGGTGGAGCAGGTGGAGAAGATGGTGCCACCCTCTTCCTTTTCGTGACAAGGCCATCCTCTATGACCTCGTCGTCCTCTTCTTCCTCCTCTTGGACGATTTGAGGGGCTTTTCGCTTAGGCCTCTTAAGGACCAGTTTCTTGCGCTGGGTGGGTTCCTTGGGCGGTGATCGCCCATGAACGATGGCCTTCTCGACCGCCGAGTTGGGCACCGTTTGGGACCCGGTCGCCAACCCGTGGTTTCGGGCGAGCGCCTTTAAGTCGGCGAGCATGTTTTTACCCAACATGTTGTCTGCATGAAACGAAAATGCATGAGTTAGCTCAGAGAAGAAAAACGATAAGTGTATGAGGTAATAAAACAGCAAAACAGGTAGTATATGCAGAAAAGGTAAAACCAAAGTCTTGTGCGTATCGCACAAGACGCCCAGAAGCAATATCAGAAGCAGTATCAAAGCAACAGTTTGGATGTCCTAACCTATTTGGAATTCTAGCTGGTCCTCAAAGAATTCGAAGGAGATCAAGGTGGGGGTCAGGAATGTTATGTGGGCATCCGCCACCCTCTTCCAGAATAGACAGAGGTCTCTGTCCAATGCTCCCATGCTATCAGGACTTCTGGGCCTCCTGAAGCAGCTCTTGGACTCCTTTCTCCCCTTGTCCACCCAGTACAAGGGGAAGCCATCAAGGAGGGAGGTGTCTTTATCGTTTGCACGTACTTGGATGAACTTCCCCTTCCAGTCTTTGTACGATTGCTGGAAGATGGTAAAAATGGATCTCCCAGCAATTGCATTCAAGCTGACCCACAGACGATCTCCTGGGTGCTTGGCCTCAAAAAGGAACAAAAACACGTCCACCGACGCGGGCACCCCCAGGTGGTCGCATGTTATTTGAAAGGCTCGAACAAACGCCCAGCTGTTGGGGTGAAGCTGGGCGGCAGCAATGTTGAGCTCGGTCAAGAGTTCCCTCTCGAATCGGGTGAGAGGGAACCTAAGCCTGACCTTCTTGAAGAAAGTTGTATAGACAAAGCAGAAGGGCCCGTCGACGCTTACTTTGTCATCAGCACACATTGGCAGAGCGGCGGGGCAAGGCAGCACCATCATCCTCTCGTCGTGCTCCTTGTGAAACGATTGATAGGCCTCGTCCCCCTTAGTCAACCGCAAAACTGCTCCCGCAGTGTTCACCGACGAGGTCTCCTTCAGAAGGGTTGGGTTAGCCCAGGGGTATAGAGTTTTGAAGTCTGGCAGAGGGACGGGGGCTCCTCCAGCGTTAGATGGAGTCGCCTGAGCCAGGGCAGTTTGGGAAGACGCAGGCCTCACAGCCTGCGAAGACGAAGCGCCACGAACTTGTGTTGGGTTGTGTGCTTGTGAAGGAAGGTTTCGTGCTGAAGGAGGGGGGTTCGGGGTGATCTTTGTGCGAGTCATGATAGCAACTGCAAAGGAAGAAGAAAGAAAAAACGATCAGGGGATTACAGAGGCTGACTCGATCACAGAAGGAAGGTGGAAAAACGAACGAATGTATGTTCGTTGCGACGATCGACAAAGCCCTAAGTTACGCATAAGGAGAAATGGAAAAACAACCCACAGCGTATGCACCAGGCAGTTACAGGATGATGCAAATCGGTGAAAATGCAAGGAAACCCAGCAGATGAAGGAAAGTAATTACCTTTCGATGATCAGGAAGACGATGGAGGAAGATGGTGATCTGGAGTGTTGAAGAGCGTTGAGAGTTTTCGCAGAGGGAAGTTAGAGCGTTTGCAAGCACGAAGAAAGTGATGGAACAGTGGAGCGTAATGGGTTTAAGGGTTTTCGAAATGATTTTAGGAAGCGCTAACGGCAGATGAAGAGAGCCGTTGATGAAGCCACGTGTCGAACGATGAGTGAAGGGTTTGGTGGAGCGTCAGAGCAGCAGAAAGTACAATCGCTTGGAATTCTGCGTCGGTGCCACGTAGATCGGTGTTAACGAAGGCTCTTTCAGTCTTTTCGCTAGACAAGTCTTCACTTAAGACTGGGGGGCTTGTGTACCGCCCTGGTGGTCGGGTATGATGACGTGGCATCATGCTAAAGTGTAGGCGTGTTGACAAGGCGCCAGGTTGGCAGGTAGGAAGGAAGTCGGGAGGCACGTGTAGTCGCCAGTTGTTAAGTTGGCGTGTTCCGACTTCCAGTTTACCAGAATAGGCGATCGCCAGGTTGAAGATGGAGTCGCCAGATGTAGACCCAGGCGACCAAGCAGTCGGAGATCGCCAGAACAAGCACATCGCCGAAGATGAAGGAGAAGCAGATTATGAAGGCGGCCGGCGAGACCACAGGGAAGGTGTATGAAGGCCCCTAACTCGCCAGTTCCAGTATAGATCGCACTCCTAAGTTAGCTATGCACTGGGCAGTACCATGCATAAGTAACTTAGCCAAAATGAGAGCAGAAGCAATGCCAAGTCAGGGAGCCTCCAGATGATGGCACGTGTACAGTTGGATGCGAGCCACGTGTCCAAGTCTGTAACTGCCAGGAGAGAGAAAGCCACCAGGTATATAAGAGTTCTTAACAGACTTTCTGAGGTACGCACGTTCAGTTCATACACTTTACGCTTGCGAGTGACAGAGCTGATTGTGAGAGAGGATTTGCACGGTTCTCGTTCTTAGTATTTGGTGATACCGTCACTGACTTGAGCGTCGGAGTGCGATCGGCCGCAGCGGCGCCGTGTCGTTTCTTTGCAGGTTCTTGAAGTAGATCCCGGAGAGGAACGGAGGTGAGAAGCGGTGCGCACGTCGATCCTTTGACGAGGCATTCTCCAGCGTTCCGGTCAACAGGCAGGATCAGTTAGACTCCAGGCTGATCACCGTGGCAGAGTCAAAACCTCCCGCCTCAGCAAGAATCCGGCAAGCTATTTGATCACTTGGAGCTAGATTCTTGAGGGGTTTGGCTTTGAGGACCTTTTCCTCTCTCACCCAGTACAGCGGAAACCCATCCAGAGCGTCTGGGACAAGGTCAGTACGACAGATCTTGAAGAACCGGCCTTTCCACCCGGTGAACGAGCTCTGGAAGGGTGTGAAGAGAACCCTCCCGGGTACATTACTGAGAGTTACCCAGAGGTTGTGTCTCTGCCACTTCACCTCAAAGAAGTGAAGAAAGAGGTCAACCGAGGGTGCACAACCTAGAAACCCGAAGAGAATGTCGAAGGCTTTGACAAAGGCCCAGCTGTTGGGATACAACTGGGCCGGAGCCACGTTGATATCTGTCAGCAGTTCCTTCTCAAACCAAGAAAAGGGTAAGCGCACTCCGATGGTCTTGAACACCACCTGGTAAAAGTAAAAGAAAGGGACCCCTTCGTTGGCCCGTTCGTCTCCACATACTGGCTCCCCTAGAGCGCAAGGGAGCACAGCGATGTCGTCATCATGCCTCCTCGCAAAGGCCCGGTGGTCATAGGAACATGACTCTCCTTTGTGCTCCCGTATGGCCCTGGTAGAGAGTAAGCATGAACACTCGTCAAGAAGTTCATTCGAAGCCCAAGGGTACAAGTCTTTGGGACGAACTCTGGAAGAAGCAGCGTGAGATGACATTCTTTAACAAGATTAGGACTGCCAGAAATGCAAGAGTTGAGTGAGGGGAGCAAAGACTAGAACAACCCTTCGACAGAGAAGAAAGGGTGCAAGAAGGAAGGGTGCAAGAAGGAAGGATGCAAGAAGAAAGAACGCAAGTAGGTTATGAAGAGTGAGAAAATGATGAAGACAGTTCCAGAGCTTGAAGAGTTAAATAAAGCGGTTAGAGCGCCAAACGACGTGAATGGATGCACCGCACGATTGATACACGTGGCAGAAGATGAAAGGATGACGCTGGCACCACTGGTTTAAATCCGAAAACGTCGTATCAGCAGAATATCCAGTGGTACGATGCGCCGTCGAAAGTGAGCCAGGGGTACAGCAGGAGTCAGAAAATGGAATGACTAGATACCCCATCAACCATACAAGCAGCGCCGCGTGGATCAAGTCGAATGACAGAAGGTCCCATCAGCTATACAAGGAGCGCCACGTGGATGGCACAGACAAAGCCTTGGGCTCTTCGCTGTTATCAGACGTTGACCAAAGCAAGAATTAAGGTCAATGTCGAAGTAAAGGTAACGCCCGGGGCGTTGCCAGGAAGGACGTAAAGGGTGACGACAGCGCGAGATGTCGCGGGCGTCGCCAACCCAAATACCGACTGGCGTCACCTCCCCGATACCCACAGGTAGGAAAGACTATGGAGGGAGAAGAAATCAAAGAAAGGCAAAGTTAGTCACAGGTGTCACCTCCCCGATACCCACAGGTAGGAAAGACTGTGGAGGGAGATGAGATCGCCAAACGCCAGCGAATCGCTGGCAGGGCGTTCCCCGATACCTATGGGAAGGAAAGACCATGGAGGGAACAGACCCTCTCCAGAGCGCTCAGCGTTTTAGACACCCGGGGACGATACGGTGCTGCTGTTAGCAGGCCTCTCCTTAGGCGTGGGCGCCGGGCGTTAAGGATCAGAGAAAGGGCCTTTCGGTATCAGAGACGTCCCGAGGACGATACGGCGTCACTAAGTGAGCCTCTCCATGGGCGTGAGGGTTGGCGTGCAACCTTTCCCGATCATACCAAACCGCCCAACGAAGTGAAAGAAATGGGCAGAACCCAGATAAAATAAGTGAATCGCGTGAAGGGAAAAGATGAGAATGAGATCACATAGGCAGAATCGTATGTGGCAAAGAAATAAAGGCAACCATACGAACGTCCCAAATCAGTAACAAGAGTATGGATAGTTCAAAGAATTACAAGTTTTGACAAATAAAATCAAAAAACGAAGGTAAAGAATAAAAGAGTTAAGCTTGAAGAGGAAGGCGGCGGATGAGAGGCAGCGGTTCAGTCATCCAAATCCATGGGCACGACCTTCCCATCGACGACGTGGTGTGTGGGGTCGCAGTTCGAAAGGTTGACGCCAGGATTCTCACAGGACGCCTGGGTCAGGGCCTCTTGGAACCCCTCCTCGAAGGTACCCGCCATCTCCTGGATAAGGGACTTTTTCTCCTTCTCCAGTTTCTCAATGGCGGCGTCTCCAGAGGTCACCTACTTCTCCAGAGCCTCCTTCTCCACGCGAAGCCGGCTAACCTCGACCCGTAGTTTGTCGTAGTCAACTCGGAGAAGGTCCATAGCTTTGGTCTGGGTGGCCATTTCCTCCTCCATCCGCTCCACCTTGGCAGCCTGTTCGCAGCAACGGTCCTTCAGGTCCTTTTGGGTTTCTGCATCCGCTTTGACCACTTCCTGAAGACCCGCTACCTGCACTTGAAGAGCAACTTCCCGAGTGTAGAAGCCTGCCTGGAGCTCCAATGCCTCCGCCAGTTGCCTCTCTGTTTCTGCCTTGGACTCTTGTATTTGTTTCAGAGAAGTTTGATAGGCTTCGTTCTGGCGTCCCAGGGTCCTCATTTCCTCTTCCAGGGTAGATGCTTTTGTTTCCAAGGCTTGGAGGGTTTGAGCTTGCAAGACCGCGTTTCTGGCCTGGGAGCGCCATTCGAGAGCCACCGCCAAGAAGGCCCCCAAGTAGAAAGGCATGCCTTCCCTCCTGTCGGTACCTTCTGGCATAGTCCCGCCACTAAAACCCCTCATCAGATGCATGATTGGAGGGGGGATGGCGATGAAGTCGGGAGCGGCAGCGTCGGGAGCCGGGGAAGCAGTGGTTTCTGGTGGCGGCGGAGGCGGGGCAGATTCGGCGCCTTCGCCCCTTTCCTCTTGGAGTACCATAGGAGGGAGTGAGGTTGCGCTTGGAGGGTTGTCCATAAAGGGGTTCCCTCCCTGCGGCGACGTCTCTACCAGAAGAGGAACCCGCGCGGATTTTCTCCTTCTGAAGGGTGCCACCCCTTCCGAATCCTCATCATCTGACAGAATCTCCAAAACCCTTTTCCCTTTGTCAAGGGGGGTTGGAGCCGGTGACGAGGCCGCAGCTAGGGGAACGGCGGCGATAGGCGGAGGAGAATTGGGAGTTGGAAGCACTTTGGAGCCAGGTGGAGATGTCGGAGATGGGCTAGAAGGAGCTTCAGCGGTGACTGGAGGTGGCGGTGACAGAGCCGGTGGGAGAACCGGGTTGGCAGCAGGGCTGGAGGAGGCGCCTGCCTTGGCGGCACGAGCCTCCTTCAGTGCTTTCGCCAACATCACTCTTTTGGAAGCGCCCATCACCGATCCTACATCAAGACAGGCCAAACAGCAAGGATTAGTACCAGAGCAGTTATGCGAATTCACAATACATGAAGAGACGTGAAATGCAAGTAACATTGTACAGCGAAAAATGGTAGCATAAGTTTGATTCAGATGAATCAGAAGGAAGATTCTATGGCCAAATATATGCAGATAACCACAACAACTAATGCATCATAAATCACCAAGGGCAGATACCGAAGTAGGTGGAAAGCCCATGGGCATTGAATTCGTTCGCGATGAGTTTGGCGGTATCGAAGACTATTCCCAGTCACGCCAAGGCTTTGCATACATCCGGGTCAGGCGGGGCAAGCTCGTCCAGAGCCAAGGGCTTCATGGTTATGGGTTTGTCTGTCCAGTATAGGGGGAAGCCCTCTAGGATGGTAGGATCGCGCTTGGTCGCGCGTACCTTGAAGAATTTCCCCTTCCATCCTTTGAACGAATTCTGGAAGAGCGTAAGGATGATGCGCTCGGCGATGCCAGAAAAGCTCATCCAAAGGCTCTTCCCTTGCTTCTTTACCTCGAAGAAGTGAAGAAAAACGTCCACAGAGGAGGGAACACCTAGATAGCCGCAGAGAATTTGGAACCCCCTCACGAAAGCCCAACTGTTGGGATGGAGTTGGGCGGGAGCAGTGTTTATCTCTGTCAGTAGCTCTTTTTCGAAGGGAGTGAGGGGCAGACGCAGGCCCACCCTCTTGAGCACCATTTGATAGAGGATGAAGAAAGGGCATCCCCCAGTATCCCGTGAGTCCACACAAACGGGCATCCCAGGTCGCACCTGGCTTACCAGGACTTGGGAGTCGTGATTTTTGTGGAAAGCATTGAAGTTATAGAGAGCAGGGTCCCCCCTGTGAGCCTCCACGTCCTCAACAGAGTTCAGGAGGGAACATTCGTCCAGAAGTTCGTCGGGGGCCCAGTCATATTCGCCCTTATAATAAGACTTAGGGAGCGGGGGAGGCGCGGTGGTTTTAGTTTTCGCCATCAATGCCAATGCTGAAGATCAAAAGAGAAAGAAAGGGTTCAGAGAAAAGGGGTTGGGGAGAAGAAAAGGGAAAAATGGAAGAACCCTAGGAGCGCCCTACCCACAAGAGAACGAAGGGAAACGAGAGGAACAAAGAAGCATACAAACAATATCCAGAGAAATGCGGTAATATGGACAGTCCCAGGCAGTTCATACAGTAAAGAGAATCATCAAGGAGAGAAAAACCGTACCTTTAGGGGCTGAAGGGCGTGGAGAGCAGAAACACGAACGAACAGGGGTCGCAAGAGAAGGGATTTAGAGAAGATGAACAGTGACAGAGGGCAGAGAAAGTGGATGTAACAGTAGTGGCAAGCGAGGGGTTTGGTAACTTAAACGTTACGAGAAGCGCGAGGGGCAACAAAGGATAACCGTGTGATGACGCCACGTGTTGCAAGATTAAGCACTCAAGGGGAGCGCAAGAGGTTCTTGAAGACGACCGCACGATGAACCACGTGGCACGCGATTAAGCGCAACTTCAAAGGACATCATTTTTCCCATTTCAGGGATGTCCAATCAGCCATTAAGAATACCTCTGGTTCAGAAAGTGTCACGTCAGTAAGTCGAACAAATTGCTGAGTCAGCAGAAAATGACACGTCATCAGGAAGGCACGTGGACGGCGTGGGCGAGGCTTTAGTCTTTGCGCTGAAGACAAGTCTTCGGCTTAAGACTGGGGGGCTTGTGTACCGTCCCGTACCCGGGCGTTGACTAAGTCAAAGTCAAAGTCAACGCGAGACGTCGCCTAGCTGGAGAGACGCCAAGAGGAAGCGTCGCCAAGGCAAGGCGTCGCCTAGGTGAAGGCGTCGCCTCGCTGGAGAGACGCTAAGAGGAAGCATCGCCAAGGCAGGGCGTCGCCTAAGTAAAGGCGTCGCCCAACCAAGGTGTCGCCAGATCAAACAGCGCTAAAGTAAGGCAATCGCGGTGTGGTTCCCCGATACCCATGGGTAGGAAAGACCATGGAGGGAGCGACGCCGTGGGAAGGCCTCAGGTCCCAATAGCATGGGGCAGTAGTAAAGAGAAGGAAAAGGTGGCTTCAAGGCCATAGTAATAGTACCAGTGAAGGGCAGCCTGACTCGTGAAGTGCTCCTGCCGCCCCAGAGACGCCTGTGGGGCAGATACGACTCAAGAGGAAAGTCGCGCCCAGGGCAACCGGGTGCAGAGTACAACAGGAAGGCAGATACGCTCTCAAAGTAAGTGACTAGATACTTGGGGGCATGAGTTGGCACCCAAAAAGTCACCCCTAGCGCAGTAGCACTCCCAGCAGGAGGACTCACACGTAGAAACGTCCCTAGGTGGGCAGGAGCGCCCCCGGATGGGGTCATGGCGTCGTGAGGCCCTCCACGTGTACGACAGCCATGCCAGAATAGAAACACCTTTCAGTCAGGTGCCAGGTAATTAAAAGTCATTCAATACAGTTTCCCTTTTTAGCATTCAGGTACTATAATGGCTCCCGAGCGTTTCAACGTCTTAAATGCGCTACGTTTTCTAATTAAGCGCTTTAATGAGTGCGTTACGTTTGTGATTAAAAGCGCTTTAAGACGCTTTAAATGCTTGGGTAGTTTAAATAGCGCGGAGAATGTTGGAAAGGGGGTTGGTTGGAACTTTCGGCAAACTTACCAGAGAACTCTCTAGTTGCTTGCTTGTGCTTCAAGGTTACGTACAAGTGACTGGGGAATATTTTTGCCTGAAGGAGACAACACACACATATACACAGTTATTTTACCACCTTCAGAGTGCCACATGCGGTGCTCAGACACGTAGGTGGACAGTTTTTTGGTGTTTCTTGCTGGCTGACTTGAGCGTCGGAGTGCACACGGCCGCTAGGGCGCCTCTTTGTCCTCTTTTTTGCAGGAATCCATAGGCAACCAGTGGGAAGGTATCCCTAGCTGAAGGTTGAGGTCGCGCACGAAGACGTCCCGGTCAACCAGACGGAACACTGACAAATTGACGTTTCTATTCTGACTTGGCTGCTATTACACGTGGAGGGCCTCACAGCACCGTGACCCCACCCGGGGGTATTTCCTCGTGTGAGTCCTCCTACCTGGGAGTGCATCTGCGCAAGGGGTGACTTTTTAGGTGCCAACTCATGCCCCCAAACATCTAGCCACTCACTTTGAGAGCGTATCTACCTTCCTCTCGTGCCCTGCACCTGGCTGCCCCCGGGCGTGACCCTTCTCATGAGTCGTAACTACCCCAAGGGTTCTCTGGGGCGGCATGGGCACTTCACGAGTCAGGTTGCTCTCCACTGGCGCTATTACTATGGCCTTGAAGCCACCTTTCTCTTCTCTTTATTGCTACCCCGAGTTATCGGGGTTTGAGGCCTTCCAACGGCGTCACTCCCTCCATGGTCTTTCCTACCCATGGGTATCGGGGAGCAACATTGTGATTGCCTTGCCTTTGTGACATTTTACCTTGGCGACGCCCTAACTGGACGACCCTTGCTCTAGGCGACGTCTTATCTTGGCGACGCCCCGTCTTGGCGATGCTCACACTTGCCGTCGCCTCACCTAGGCGACGCCTTGTGTTGACTTGGACCTCGACGCTGACTTTGACTTTGACTTTGTCAACGCCCGGGTACGGGACGGTACAATAATCAATGGTATGGTTTTTTCTCCATTGATTGCTCTTTACTTCTGATTTGCGCATTGATAACTGTCTGGGACTGTTTAAATTTCCACATTTTGAGTTTTCTTCTGCATCTTCTTCGTTCCTCTATTTTTTGGGGTTTTCTACGAGGATAGGGTTTTCTGGGTTTCTTTAGTTTTACACCATAGTCCCCCCTTGTTGAACCTTTGCTTTCTTCTTTTCCTTGTTTTTCCTAGCTTCCTTCATCATGGCACGAACGAAAGTCACTACCAACCCTCCTCCTCCTAGCGTCAACTATAAGCCCTTATACCCTTGGGCTTCTAATGAGCTCCTCGCTGAAACCTCCTCCCTTACCTCTCTTGCTGACTGGAGAGCACACCTGGACAGCGAACCTGACTTCAAGGGTAGGGCATTCGGGAAAAAGTGTGATGCATACATCTCGGTTCGCCCCTGTGTAGAGGGCGAACCCGTGTGCGTGGACAACCGCGCCAATGACGGTGAACCATTCTTTTTCTTCTATCAAACCGTCTTCAAGCGCATTAGGTAGCACCTCCCCTTCAACAGCTTCGAAAGGGAGTTATTAATTGAGATAAACGTTGCCCCTGCCCAGCTTCATCCCAACAGCTGGGCCTTCATCAGGGTCTTCTCCATTCTCTGTAACCACTTTGGTCGTGCCCCCTCCGTAGACGTTTTCCTCCATTTCTTTGAGGCCAAAAAACATAGGAAAAACCTCTGGGTTAGCTTCAGCGGGGGGATAGGGAGAGTCTTCCTTACCTTGTTCCAGCAGTCTTACAAGGGGTTAAAAGGAAAATTCTTTAGGGTGTGCTGCTCCGAGCACGACCGCACCGCCCTAGACGGATTCCCTTTGTACTGGGTGGGAAAGTTAAAACTTAAGAAAGCCAAAACCTTGGATGAGCTTTCTTCTGCTAATCGCGGGGTATGCCAAGTGTTGGCCAGCCTGAACGAATACAGCCCGACTGGGCTTGCTGGTTATATTGGTATAGGAACCCTTTCCTGATCCTCCTCACGCACTACTTTGTCTTTTATCTGCTAGCTTATACTTGTGTTACTTTTCTGATTCTTCCCTGTTTACTAAGTCCTTAACTCTCCTTCTTTTGGTGCAGGGATGGTGTTGAACGCAGAGAAACGGGAAAGATTAGTTGAGGTTCTATCCATTCGCGACGACGCCGCTGCTGCAACAGCCGCCTCAACATCCCCTACCCCACCTGCCACCCAAACCACCCCTGTTCCACCTTCCACCCAAACCACTCCTGCTCCTGCTTCCTCAGCCCCCATAGTCGATGTTCCCTTGGCAACTGTCAGGGCTTCTCTACCTCCAGCCCCCATTGAGAAAGGCAAGGGGGTGGTGTTCATTGCTTCTGACGATGAGGAGGACACGATGGAAGCTCTTGTCTTCAAGAGGCGCAAGGCCGCGACAACAGCTACCTCCCATTCTTCTTCAGCTGGGCGTCCTTCCTCATTTAGGGATAACCCTCCTAGCGCCTCCTCCCCCCGAGGCCCCCTTGCGCTCGAGGTTGGCGGCGAGTGCGTGCCTGAACTAGCCCCTACTCTTGCCCCTGAGTTTCCCATGGTCCTTTAGAAAATCCTAAAAGGTTACCAGAGGCAGTGCAGGAAAACTTGGCTCTCAACGTTAGTGAATTCTTTGCTCAGGCCCACACCTCCTCCCATGAGGCAGAGTTGAAGACTAAAGAGCAACTGGCCTTGGCGGAAGAACTGGCCTTGGCGGAAGAACTGGCCCTAGTGAAGGAGCAACTTGCAAATCAGGCTCAGGGTTTCTTCATCCGTGAGACCGCACTAACCTAGGAACTGAGTGCCCTTCGACAGACCGAGCTAGAAGCCAACAAGAAGCTCCATGACAAAGGCCAAGAGTACACCACCCTACTGGGTAAAGTTGTGCCATTACGTGCTCAGGTGGTGGAACTCCAAGAAGAGGTTGCGGCCAACAAAGCTAAAATGGCCAATCTTGAAGAGCGCTCTGTTGATCGGGAGGTGCAACTGGGCAAGGTGGAGGCTGAGCTCACCGAAAAGGCTGAAGCCCTTGAGAACGCCAAGGAGGAGCTCACTGGACAAGCTGAAGACTTTGAGAAAGCCAAGGCGGAACTTCTTGATGATGTTGCCGACGCCTACGCTGTTGGGTTCGAAGATGCCCTTGCTCAGGTTGCTTGCAAGCATTCTGAGATGGACATTTCCCCCTTCGCGACGATGAACCACATTGTTGATGGGCAGATTGTGTCTAGGCGTCCTCAGAAGGAAACTGCTTAGATCTTAGGCTTAACAAATGTGTCCTTCGAAACACTTATAATCTTAATACAATTCGCACCTTACTTTACTTTCTTTATTCATCTTTATTTGTCGAGGACTGTGTCTTTAACTTATCGCTTTTACTAACATCATTATGATGCTAACACCATACGACATCCTTGACAAACTTTAAAACTTTGAACTTCAGGTAGCACGCCTTCTCGCCCTCTGCCTTAACTGCTTAACGACTTGTGATGGAAGTGAGCATGCGTGAACCTTCAATTGTCCTTGCCTCTACTTCTTGTTTGGACAAGGAAAACTCCTTTGCTTGATACTTACTCATACTTTGCGGTCTCGAGGTGTCTAGCCTCAAGGCGCGTCATTGGCCTCATCTTCGCTCAGAGGCGAAGGAGGACTTAACTGGCCGAAGCCTGCTATTCGTACTTGGTGCCCACGCTCGAGGAAGAGGCGTCCCGAAGGAATCTGCTACTCCCTCTTGAGGTGTCTAAACACCGAGACAACCAGTTCATCACCGGTTGAACATTGCTACTCGCGCACTTGGTGCCCACGCTCGAGGAGAGGCGTACCAAAGGGCACTGCCACTCCCTCTCGAGGTGTCTAAACATCAAGGCAACGGGTTTGTTTTTGACTGAATCGTGTTGTCCACGCTTGGTGCCCACGCTCGAGGGGGAGGCGTCCTAAGGGAAGTTGCCACTCCCTCTCGAGGTGTCTAAACACCAAAGCAACGACGTTCACCCCTGCAATGTACAGAAAACTCGAGAATACGTGTATGATCCTGCCGACAACTCGAGCGTGGAGGAATTGCCTCGTCGCTTGCTTAACCCGCCTATGGCAACTGTGCTATCTGCAAGAACACTCTCAGAACCTCCTCCTCTGGGAACTCCGAACGCAACCTGCAAAAACACAGACAGTGCCTCTAGCGGCCGTTTGCACTCGACGCTCAAGTTAGATCACAGAATCACTAGAAAATAATGTGTGTAAAAAACAGTGTTGATCCTGCCTGTTGACCGGAGCGCTGGAGAATGCCTCGTCAAAGGATCAACGTGCGCGCCGCTTCTCACCTCCGTTCCTCCTCTGGATCTATCTCAAGAACCTGCAAAGAAACGATACGGCGCCGCTGCGGCCGATCGCACTCCGACGCTCAAGTCAGTGGCGGTATCACCAAATACTAAGAACTGGAACCGTGCAAATCTCTCTCACAAACAGCTCTGTCACTCGCAAGCGTAAAGTGTATGAACTAAACGTGCGTATCTTAGAAAATCTGTTAGGAACTCTTATATACCTGGTGGTTTTCTCTCTCCTGGCAGTTACAGACTTGGACACGTGGCTCGTATCCAACTGTACACGTGCCATCATCTGGAGGCTCCCTGACTTGGCGCTACTTCTACTCTCATTTTGGCTAAGTTACCTATGCATGGTGCTGCCCAGTGCATAGCTAACTCAGGAGTGCGATCTCTACTGAAACTGGCGAGGTAGGGCCTTCATACACCTTCCCTGTGGTCTCGCCGGCCGCCTTCATAATCTGCTTCTCCTTTAACTTCGGCGATGTGCTTGATCTGACGATCTCCGACTGCCTGGTCGTCTGAGTCTGCATCTGGCGACTTCACCTTTCATCCTGGCGATCGCCTATTCTGGTAAGCTGGAGATCGGAACACGCCAACTTAACTATCGGCGACTACACGTGCCTCCCGACTTCCTTCCCAACTGCCAACCTGGCGCCTTGTCAACACGCCTACACTGTAACAGGATGCCACGTCATCGCATCCGACCATCAGGGCGGTACACAAGCCCCCCAGTCTTAAGCGAAGACTTGTCTAGCGAAAAGACTGAAAAAGCCTTCGTTAACACCGGTCTACGTGGCGTGGGCGCAGAATTCCAAGCGGTAGTACTTTCTGCTGCTCTGACGCTCCACCAAACTCTTCGCGCATCGTTCGACACGTGGCCCTCATCAACGACCATCTTCATCTGCCGTTAGCGCTTCCCAAAACCGTTCGAAAACCCTTAAACCCCTTACGCTCCTACTGTTCCATCACTTTCTTCACACTTGCATACGCTCTCATTTCTTTCTGCGAAAAGCTCTCAACGTTCCTCGACGCTCTAGATCACCACCTCCCTTCAACATTCTCCCGATCATCGAAAGGTAACTACTTTCCTTCATCTGCTGGGTTTTCTTGCATTTTCACCGATTTGCATCATCCTATAACTGTCTGGTGCATACGTTGTGGGCTATTTTTCCATTTCTCCTTCTGCGTGACTTAGGGCTTTGCCGATTGTCGCAACGAACTCACATTCGTTCGTCTTTCACCTTCCATTCATGATTGAGTCAGCCTTTGTAACCCTCCTGATTATTTTTCCTTCCTCCTTCGTTTGCAGTTGCTACCATGACTCGCACGAAGATCACCCCGAACCCCCCTCCGTCAGCGCGAAACCCCCCTTCACAAGCACACGACTCTACGCAAGTTCGTGGTGCTCCCTCTTCGCAGGCTGTGAGGCCCGCGCCCTCTCAAACCACTCTGGCCCAGGCGACTCCACCAAACGCCGGAGGAGCCCCCACCCCACTGCCAGACTTTAAGACGTTATACTCATGGGCTAACTCAACCCTCTTAAAGGAAACGTCGTCGGTGAACACCGCGGGAGCGGTTCTGCGATTGACCAATGGGGACGAGGCCCACCAATCATTCCACAAGGAGCACGATGAGAGAATGATGGTGCTGCCTTGCCCAGCCACTCTGCC
Source organism: Phaseolus vulgaris (assembly GCF_051622355.1). Lineage (NCBI taxonomy): Eukaryota > Viridiplantae > Streptophyta > Magnoliopsida > Fabales > Fabaceae > Phaseolus > Phaseolus vulgaris. Next base: position 40,098,503 of record NC_143505.1, read on the forward strand.
AGTGTGCGTCGATGATAAAGTGAGCGCCGACGGGCCCTTCTGCTTCGTCTACACAACTCTCTTCAAGAAGGTTAAACTCAGGTTCCCTCTCACTCGATTTGAGAGGGAGCTCTTAACCGAGCTCAATATCGCTGCCGCCCAGCTTCACCCCAACAGCTGGGCGTTTGTCCGAGCTTTTGAGGTAACGTGCGCCCACCTGGGGTTGCCCGCGTCAGTGGACGTGTTTCTATTCCTGTTTGAGGCCAAGCACCCAGGAGATCGCCTGTGGGTCAGCCTGAACGCCATTGCTGGGAGATCCATTTTCACCATCTTCCAGCAGTCGTACAAGGATTGGAAGGGGAAATTCATCCAGGTTCGCGCAAACGACAAAGACCCTTCCCTTCTCGACGGTTTCCCCTTGTACTGGGTGGACAAGGGGAAAAAGGAGTCCAAGAGCTGCTTCAGGAGGCCCAGAAGTCCTGATAGCATGGGAGCTTTGGACAGAGACCTTTGTCTCTTCTGGAAGAGGGTGGCAGATGCCCACATAACATTCTTGACCCCCACCCTGATTTCCTTCGAGTTCTTTGAGGACCAGTTGGAATTTCAAATAGGTTAGGACGCTACACCTTTGTCTTGACATTGCTTCTGATATTGTTTCTGGGCGTCTTGTGCGATACACACAAGACTTTGGTTTTATCTTTTCTGCGTATGCCTGCTTTTGCTGTCTTATTGTCTTGTACACTTAACCCTTTCTCCTTTGAGCTAACTTATGCACTTTCATTTCATGCAGACACCATGTTGGGTAAGAACATGCTCGCCGATTTAAAGGCGCTCGCCCGCAATCATGGGTTGGCGACCGGCTCCCAGACGGTTCCCAACTCAGCGGTCGAGAAGGCCATCATCCAGGGGCGATCACCGCCTAAGGCGCCCGCCCAACGAAAGAAACTGGTCCTTAAGAGGCCAAAGCGGAAGGCCCCCCAAGTTGTCCAAGAGGATGAGGAAGAGGACGACGAGGTCACGGAGGATGGCCTTGTCACAAAAAGGAAGAGGGTGGCACCATCTTCTCCACCTGCCCCGCCCCCTCTTCCATCTTCAACACCACCATCAACACCCGCTCCTCCTCCTTCACCACCAGCACCACAAGCCCCTTCACCACCAGTCCAAGCAGTTCCATTGGCCACTGCGCCACCTGCAACTGGGGCTCAAGAGCCAAACTTCTTAGAGGACCCCCCGAGCGCCTCTACTCCACATATATCAGCAGGAGGGGGCCCTCCTTCCAACGCCTCAGCTGCAGGAGTCGTTCCAATCGGGGATGAGGTCGCTCACACCTCTCCAATCCTAATCACCGAGTCCCCGATTGCGTCGCCGCGCCAAGAAGCAACCACCGAAAATATTGTTAAGGAAGGCGGCGACGAGAACCCTCAACAAGCCCCCCTGGTGCCTCTCCAAGCTGCAAATCTTTCCCTCGAGGTCACGAGGATGTGGGAACCTCTGACTGCTAAACTCAAAACCATTGCAGAGGATATCCCGTCAATCATAACGAGAGCTGTGGAGAGCTCCACCAGGCGGCTATAGGATGACATCTACAACCTCAAGACCGAGAACAGCACAATGAAGGTCGAGGTGGAGAAGGTGTCATTCAGCCTAACGCTCGCGGAGATGGAACATTCTCGAGTGGAGGATGCCCTAAACACCGAGCTTAGGCTTGCGCGCAAGGAAGCTGTTGACCTTTGCCGCAAAGTCCATGAACTTGCCCAAGAAAAAGTCGAGCTTGAAAGCAGAATCGTGCCTCTACGTACCAAGGCGAGCGACCTGGAGGCTCAAATTCAAGCCAATGCCGATAAGGTACAGAAGCTGGAGCAAAGGTCGATCGACCGTGAGAAGCTACTTGGGCAAGTAGAGAAAGCAAGAGATGACGCCATGGCTGATCTCTCCGAGGCAAACAAAGAGAAGGTGAAGATGGCTGCCGAGTTGGCTCAAGCTCAAACAGAATCCAAGAAGGTGGCTGACGACCTTCTTGAAGCTCAAGAGACCAACAAACAACTCCGAAAACAGGTCGAAGAGCTGGAGCAGCAGAACCAGGAGCTTAAGCAGCAGGTCGAAGGATTTCAGAAGCAAATTGAAGAACTTAAGCTAAGTTCCGCTCAGATTCTGGTTGCCGGGTTTGACGCCGCTCGAGAATAGTTCGCATGCCTATTCCCTGATCTCGACCTCAGCATGGTGTCATTAAACAATGAAGTAGTAGATGGAAAGGTCGTTCCCGCCGAAGGCTCAACCAACTCTACCCCATCTGCTTCTTTATGAATTCACTTGTATTTACTTTGTAAAAAACTCTTGCACACGTATTTTGAACAGCTTCTTATTTCAACAGCGAAACTTGGACATTTCTTCCGACTCCTTTTGAGCGTTTTACTTTCTTTGTATGTTTAACTCTGCTGCGTTTAACTTAGCGATTTTGCAAACATGACCTTTGGCGTAACCGCTTCGAGCCGATTCGAACTTAAGTGATAATCGCTTTAAACAACTTGTACCCCTGAGGCACTAACCTGATCGTAAGAAAAGTTCCAAGCAATGAACTGTGATTCAATCATTGGTTCAAACAACGTCCCACTTGACCCGCTTTATCAAACAAGTCTTTCAACCTTCTCGCCGTGTTTGAACTTTTCGCGATCACCTAGACCTCTTGGCAACACCAGCTTTCCTTAGCCTCAGGCTTTGGCAGTCATTTCTTTATCTGAGGCAGAAATGCCCTTTGGGATCTTCCTTTGCCTCCCTGAACCCCAGAGCTAAAGACTGGCTGGCTAGGCGTTCTCTTCGAACCTACCTTAGCCACCTTCCAAGCTTCTTCCACCCTTTTCGCCATACCTGAACTCGTTCAAGACGAGAAGGATTTTATCTTGCCCATACTCGCGCACAGGCGAGAAGGTCTTTAAACTCGCCTGAACTCGCTCATCGGCGAGAAGGACTTTTACTCGCCTGAACTCGCTCATCGGCGAGAAGGACTTTAAACGGCCTTAACTCGCTCAACGGCGAGAAGGACTTTGTCAGGTGCCTCAACTTGCCCAGGGTGTACATCTCCTCCCCCCTGGATGCACTGAGGACCTTTTCTTTCTCACGCCTGCACTCGCTCGACGGCGAGGAGGTCTTTGATGGGCCTTAGTTCGCACAACGGCGATAAGGACTTTATCCGGTGCCTCAACTTGCCCAGGGCGTACATCTCCTCCCCCCTGGATGCACTGAGGACCTTTCTCACCTGCGCCCGCACAACGGCGGGGAGGTCTTTAACTTGCCTCTACGTTGCCCCGGGAGTTACATCTTCTCGCTCCCAGAAACACGGAGGACTTTTTCTCTTTCTCGCCTGCACTCGCTCAACGGCGAGGAGGTCTTTAACTTGTCTCAAAACGCGCGAGGGCGTTGAGGTCTTCCATTTGGTGCCTCCGGTCGCCTAAAGACGATGAGGACTTTAAAAACTTAACTGGTGCCTCTAATCGCCGAAAAACGATGAGGACTTCAAAACTTAACTGGTGCCTCTAATCGCCGAAAAACGATGAGGACTTTAAAACTTTAGAAAATACGCGACATATCTTTTCGTGCCTTGAATCATGTACAAATGACAAGGTCTTTCTTCGAAACTTTTGGAAATAACACATATGCAATCTGAAAACACCTTATACTTTCGAAAACTCTTCTTTTACTGGGTGGCCTCATTAAAAACCCTCCTTAGGGAAAAAAGAGTGCCCCCTTGAAACTGTTTTAACAGAGACATTGTAATATAACATTTGTGTTTGTCTTTACTTACAAAGCTCTCAACTATAGTACAACTTCAGGTGTGTGGCGTTCCAGGTACGAGGGATCGCCCCTCCTTCCAGCGTCTCCAAGCGATAGGCTCCGTTCCCGAGTGCCTCGGTTATTCTGAACGGTCCAGTCCACTTGGGTGAAAGTTTGTTCTCCATCTCGTACTGGTGGGCCTTCCTCATCACCAGATCGCCTTCTCCAAACTGCCTTGGCATCACCTTAGAATTGTACCTCCGCTCGACCCTTCTCTTCACCGCCTCAGCCTTCAGCCTTGCCTCCTCCCTGACTTCGTCCAGCAGATCCAGGTTCAGTCTTCTCTCTTCATTCGAGTCTTCCTCTACAAAGTTTTGGAATCTCGGCGAGCTCTCCTGAATCTCGACTGGAATCATGGCATCACACCCATAGACCAAGCTAAACGGGGTCTCATGGGTTCCTGACTGCTCGGTGGTGTGGTACGCCCAAACTATACGGGGTACCTCCTCAGCCCAACCTCCCTTGGCTTTCTCGAGCCTTCTCTTCAAACCTCTCAGCAACACCCGGTTAGCTGATTCCACCTGGCCATTAGTCTGAGGGTGCTCGACGGATGCAAACACTTGCTGAATTCCGACCCCTTCGCAAAGCTTCTTCAACAGGTGGCTCGCAAACTGAGTCCCATTATCTGATACCAGGCGCTTAGGCACTCCAAACCGGCACACAATATTCTTCCATACAAAGCCTTCGATCTTGTGCGCGGTGATCTGGGCCACTGGTTCTGCTTCAATCCACTTGGTGAAATACTCAATCGCCACCACCAAGTACTTCATCTGCCTGATCGCCAGTGGAAAAGGTCCCAGGATGTCGATTCCCCAAGTATGAAATGGCCAAGGGCTATAGATCGACTTCAACTCCTCGGGAGGTGCCTTGTGCCAATCGGCGTGCTGCTGGCATTGTTTGCAGCATTGGGCATACTTCTTGCAATCTTCTCTCATGGATGGCCAATAGTAGCCTGCACGGAGAGTCCTCGCGGCCAGAGCTCGACCCCCGACGTGACTTCCACATATTCCTTCGTGGAGCTCTGCCATAATCCTCGTGCACTTCTCGGCGTGTATACATTCCAGGAGTGGGTGAGTGAATCCAAACCTGTACAGATCGCCATCAATCAATGTATACTTGCTGGAATTTTTCTTTACCTTCTTAGCTTCTGTTGGATCTAGCGGGAGGAGGCCATCCGCCAGGCACCGCTTGTACTGTGTTATCCACGTGTCTGGCTCATGGGTGGCGCAGACCTGCATCACGTCCACCTTCTCTCCTCGACATGCTCTAATCCTTGGCGATCTCAGAGTTTCTTGCGTCAAAGACTTATGGCTTCTCGCTGCTCTCTCCGTCGACCTGCTTATCTGAAGGACCAGGTGATCTGCTACAAATGCCCTCGGCGTCTTCTAAGTTTCTTGAATCACTGTCCTCTGCCTACCCCCCTTGCCTGAGCTGGCGAGCTTAGCAAGCAAGTCAGCTCGGGCATTCTGTTCTCGGGGCACATGCACCACTTCAAAAGAGGCAAAGGAACTCTTCAATTCCTGCACATACGCCAAGTAAGCCGCCATTTGTGGATCTTTAGCCTGGAACTCGCCTGTTACTTGCCCTGTGACTAGCAGCGAGTCACTCTTAGCCATCAGCACTCTGGCTCCCATTTCTTTAGCCAGCAGAATCCCGGCGATCAACGCCTCATACTCTGCTTGATTGTTGCTGGCTTTGAAGGCGACTCTCAACGATTGTTCGATCAGCACGCCGTTGGGTCCTTCCAATATGACTCCAGCACCGCTACCCTGCTGGTTTGACGATCCATCCACCGAGAGTGCCCAACGGAAATTATCTCCCTCAACCCGCGTCGCCTCTGAAGAGAGCTCGACTACAAAATCTGCAAAGATTTGCCCTTTGATCGGGCCTCGAGGCTCATATTTAATGTCGAACTCTGACAACTCGACTGCCCACTTCACCATTCTTCCTGCAACGTCAGGTTTCTTCAAGACCTTCTGGATGGGCAGGTCAATCATCACCAGTATTGTGAAACTGTGGAAATAGTGGCGCAACCTCCTCGCCGAAAACACCACAGCTAATGCAGCCTTCTCCAGGGCCTGATATCTCGTTTCTGGGCCCTGCAACACTTTACTCACGAAATAAATAGGCTTCTGAGCCTGATCCTGGTCCTGGGCGAGCACCGCACTCACCGCCCTCTTAGTCACAGCGAAATACAACCTGGGAGGGATTCCCGCCAGTGGTTTGCACAGAACCGGCGGGCTCGCCAAATATTCCTTCAGCTTGACGAAAGCTTCCTCGCACTCTTTCGTCCAAGCGAACTTGTTATTGCGCCGCAGACACTGGAAATAGGGATGTCCCTTTTCTCCGCTCGCTGACACGAAGCGGGATAGGGCCGCCATCCGACCCGTCAGCTGCTGGACTTCTTTCACTGTAGTCGGGCTTCTCATCGCCAAGATGGCGGCACACTTGTCCGGGTTGGCCTCTATCCCTCTTTCAGTCAAGAGAAAACCCAAAAATTTTCCAGCCTCCACGCCGAAAATGCATTTCTCCGGGTTGAGCTTCAACTTGAACTTGGCGATCGTCGTGAACAATTCTTCCAAGTCTACAACGTGCTTGCTTTTCTCCTGCGAGGTCACGACCATGTCATCGACGTAAGCTTGCACGTTCCTTCCCAGCATTGGTGCAAGTACTCGGTCCATCAGCCTCTGGTACGTGGCCCCCGCATTCTTCAGCCCAAACGGCATCACCTTATAGCAGTAGCACGACCTCTCCGTCATGAAGGCTGTTTTCTCTTCATCTATGGGATGCATCTTGATCTGATTGTAGCCCGAGAAGGCGTCCAGGAAACTCAGCAGCTTGCACCCTGCAGCACTATCAACCAGGGCATCAATGCTTGGTAAAGGATACGAATCCTTTGGGCAAGCCTTATTCAGGTCGGTGAAATCGACGCACATGCGCCATTTCCCGTTGCTCTTCTTCACCGGCACGAAATTCGCCAACCACTCAGGGTACTGGACTTCCCTGATGTGGCCTGCAGCGAGGAGTTTCTGGGTCTCATCCTTGATCGCCTGCCTCCTCTCTTCATTAAATTTCCTCCTTCTTTGCCGCACCGGTCTCACCATGTTGTCCATCGCCAGATGATGGCACAAGAAGTCGGGATCGATCCCGGGCATGTCCGAAGCGGACCAGGCAAACGCGTCCAGATGCCGTTTAATCACCTTGGCGATCTGGTCCTGTAGATCGACCTCCAGAGATCTTCCGAGCTTGAAAACCTTCCCCCCGATCTCCTTCTCGAGCCACTGCTCGACGGGCTTGGGCCTTGATTCTCTGGCGATCACCGCCTTGGTGATTCCCAGCTCCCTTGCTTCCTCCGGGCGATTCCGCGCCTCTTCTTCCTCCAGGCCAGCATTCCTCTCCCCCAGCTCAGCATCTACCATCTCTACGTCCCTTCCGGCGGCCTCCTCCCTCACCGGCGGTCTGGGCTTCACACCGGGAGGTGGGGTGGTTGTAACATAGCTGACTGATCTTTTGTTTTTCAGGCTATTTTCATAGCACTTTTTCGCTTCCTTCTAATCAGACTTTATCGTGATCACCACCCCTTCCATGGACGGCAGCTTCACCTTCATGTGCCGAGTCGATGGAATTGCGCCTATCCTGTTGAGAGTGGGCCTTCCCAGCAGCATGTTATATGCTGAAGGGGCGTTTACGATGAGGTACTTGATTTTCTCCGTCCTCGACCCAGCCTCATCGGTAAACGTGGTTCTCAGCTCAATGTACCCCCTGACCTCCACCTGGTCGCCAGCGAACCCATACAAGCACCCTCCATAGGGCCTTAGCTGGTCAAGGGGCAATTCCAACTGCGTGAAAGTCGGCCAGAACATCACGTCTGCCGAACTTCCTTGGTCCACCAGAACTCGGTGGACCTTCCTCCCCGCCGTGATCAATGAAATAACAATGGGATCGTTGTCATGAGGCACAACGTCCCGAAGATCCTGCTTGGTGAACGTAATGTCCACTTCGGGCGAGTGATCTTCAAACATGTCTACTGACATCACCGATCGCGCGTACTTTTTCCTCTGCGACGCGGTGCATCCACCACCTGAGAAACCCCCTGCAATGGTGTGGATCTCCCCATGGATAGGCATCTCGTGTTGCTGGGCTTCTCCACCTGCCGGCTGGGAACTCGACGCTCCTCCGGTCCTTCTGTCCAGCAGATAGTCGTTTAGGAACCCGCTCTTAACCAGATTGTCGAGCTGGTACCCTAAAGACAAACACGAGTCCAGGTTGTGGCCAAAGCACTGGTGGAACTCGCACCAGACATCCGGCTTCGACCCTAGCACCTTGTCGCCCACCTTCTCGGGCGCCTTCAACCTAGCAGATATGTTAGGGATAGCGATCAGGTCTACTAGTCCCATGACGAATTTGTCCTTAGGCGGGCGATTGTACTCTCGGCGTGCTGGTTGTTGGCGTGCTGGCGGTTGGCGCGCTTGGCTTCTTCCCTTGTTTCTCCTATCATAAGGATAGCGAGTCCTTTGATCCTTTCTGGCCGCCGCTGCCGTTTCCAGCACCCTCTGTGGCTGGATCCTGGTCTGGGCGCGTGGCCTGGCGGGAGCCACACTGCCTCTCTTCTCGGCGACCTCACTCTCGTCGGCGATGTGAGCCACCGCAAGTCGCCTGACTTCAGCAAACGTCGCTGGATGAGCCCTGATCAAGGCTTCGCAGAATGGCCCGGGCTGCACGCCCTTCTTGAAGGCATAAACCAGCATTTCTTCATCCTTGGCCGGCGATCTGACCATCTGTGCTCCGAAGCGATTGAGGTAGTCTCTGAGGGACTCCCCATGGTACTGCCTTATATCAAACAGATCATAGGACACTCTGGGCGGTGCCTTGTTCACAATATACTGCTCGACAAAGATTTTCGAGAATTGCTGAAAATTAGTTATGTGGCCATTAGGCAGGCTCACAAACCACTCCATCGCCGTTCCCTGGAGCGTGCTCACGAACATCTTACAATAGACAGCATCCGACCCCCCTGACAGCATCATCTGTGTGTGGAACGTGGTCAGATGAGCCTCTAGATCCTCCACGCCAGTAAAAACAGCTTTAACCGGGACCACGCTCGTGGGAATTGGCGTGTCGGTAATCGCCTGACTGAAAGGCATTGGGAAAACACGAGGCGGCGTCGACGGTGCCACCTCTTCAGCGGAAGAACGAACCTGCTGCTCCTGAGAGCTTGACGTAGCTCCTCAGCTACCTTGCTGAGCTCCTCGTTTCTGGCGCGAGAGGCAACCAGGTCTTCATGTATCCTTGCCTGCTCGACGCGCGAGGCTTCTACAGTGGCCTGCAATGAGCGCATCATTTCTGCCATCTGCGCCATGGTCATGGCGGCGTCGCCTTCAGCTGCGACGGGAACCACGGGACTGGAACGATTGCTTCTCATCTTTCTCATCAACTTCAGCGAACCACAGAAATACACCAAATAACACTTCAACCACGAACGAACCAGCGATCAATCGGGGAAAACTCAAGAAACCGCGCAAGAACCCAAAAACACCGCAAACCTTCGCAGAAAACCACCAAGGAACTCGAACCTCCACCAGACAGATTGCGCGAAAGCAACGAAAGACCTCACTCCACCGATTGAAAGACAAACGAACGGCTCAAAACACAAACTTCACCGAACGAAACTCAAAGGAACCAAGAACGACGATTGCACCAGCACACAACCGCGCAGAAAACCTCGAAAAACCTCACGAACTCACGCTGTGGATGGGAGCACGTTTTACACGGTCCCACGGTGGGCGCCTGATGATCCTGCCTGTTGACCGGAGCGCTGGAGAATGCCTCGTCAAAGGATCAACGTGCGCGCCGCTTCTCACCTCCGTTCCTCCTCTGGATCTATCTCAAGAACCTGCAAAGAAACGATACGGCGCCGCTGCGGCCGATCGCACTCCGACGCTCAAGTCAGTGCCGGTATCACCAAATACTAAGAACTGGAACCATGCAAATCTCTCTCACAAACAGCTCTGTCACTCGCAAGCGTAAAGTGTATGAACTGAACGTGCGTACCTTAGAAAATCTGTTAGGAACTCTTATATACCTGGTGGTTTTCTGTCTCCTGGCAGTTACAGACTTGGACACGTGGCTCGTATCCAACTGTACACGTGCCATCATCTGGAGGCTCCCTGACTTGGCGCTACTTCTACTCTCATTTTGGCTAAGTTACCTATGCATGGTGCTGCCCAGTGCATAGCTAACTCAGGAGTGCGATCTCTACTGAAACTGGCGAGGTAGGGCCTTCATACACCTTCCCTGTGGTATCGCCGGCCGCCTTCATAATCTGCTTCTCCTTTAACTTCGGCGATGTGCTTGATCTGGCGATCTCCGACTGCCTGGTCGTCTGAGTTTGCATCTGGCGACTTCACCTTTCATCCTGGCGATCGCCTATTCTGGTAAGCTGGAGATCGGAACACGCCAACTTAACTATCGGCGACTACACGTGCCTCCCAACTTCCTTCCCAACTGCCAACCTGGCGCCTTGTCAACACGCCTACACTGTAACAGGATGCCACGTCATCGCATCCGACCATCAGGGCGGTACAAGTGTGTTTGTATTTCTCTCTGATTCCCTTTTTATCTCCCTCTGTGTCTGTGCCTAACAGAATTCTTCTACGCTGTTCTCTGCGTGTGTCAAAATTCTGTTATGCTTTTGTACGAAAACGTACCACAGTCAGGGTCGTGGGTGTCTGGGTTTTCTGTCTGTACCTTTCACGACACGGAGTGCACCTTTATCTAGGTCGCGCCCCTCTCAGACAGTGACACGTGGAGGCATGCAACTCACATCTAGCCGTGCACGTGCCACCACCTGAAGGTTTCTAGCGCATCTCTTTGTGCGCCTAAGTTATTCCCTTGCGGAGTAACTTAGTGCGTTTCTTCCATCTGGGTGAAATCGCACATTCCCAGGAGAACGCCAGGTGTGGCTGGACTAGGCACACTCACCAAGCATTGCTCTCTGCATACACGATTTCCCCTTCACGATGCCATGCACGTAATGGGTTGAGAGAGTAACCAATCACTGACCGGTTTACTGACTCCCTCAGGCCACTCTCGTGCACGACTATACCGACGAGGAGCTCTTCTTTCTCTGAGGTATGATCATGCGAGGTCCATGCGTAACGCTCTCGCTGGGAATCTCAGTCCCAGTTTAACTGCGTGTAACACGAAACCCCGATGACCATGCACCCGATGACTGATCGGTGCTCTATTGCTTCTCGCGTTCTCCCCCAGGTGTTTATCTTGGAACTGATCTGTCGGTGGCCACTCGGTTACTGACCACCGATCCCCATACCGGGGGATCTCCTCCATGATTACTCAGCCACCTGATCCACGTGTCCCCCATTTATCTTGGAACTGATCTGTCGGTGGCCACTCGGTTACTGACCACCGATCTCCATACCGGGGGATCTCCTCCATGATTACTCTGCCACCTGATCCACGTGTCCCCCAGCGATTGGTCCATGTGGTTATCTGTTGCTGACGTCATTGACTACCGATGACCGATCGGATCACAAGCCCCCTAGTCTCGAGTTGTGAACTCGTTCTCGGCGAAGAGACTAAGTGGTCGCGCTCTCGGTCCACGTGGCAAGTGGGGTCGCATCACGTGCCACCTCACGTGTTGCCTTTTAACGTTACAACTTCCTTTCTTAATCTTGCGACACGTGGCCGCATCAACGGCCAGCGTGGAGTGTCGCTAGCGCTTCCCTTATTCAAATAGGCGCGCGTTTTCACTGTTTCATCATCTTCTTCAACACTCCTAGGCTCACTTCGAATTCCCTCTCTGCGCGCCCATCTTCCTTCAAGCTTTCTACCTCCAAACCTTTCGCGATCACTCAAAGGTATGGTTTTTCTTCTTCCTTGGTCTATTTAGGCTCTTTTCACTGATTGCATTCGTCCCTTTCATTATCATGCATTCATCTTCTCTGTTTTTCCTCTTCTCGACCCGCGCTAGGGTTTTCGCGCCCCTCACTCTGCCTTCTGCTTCTCCCTCTTCCTCTTTTCCGCCTGGACATTTCTTTCTTCTTCCCTTCCTCTGTTTTTCACCGAACCATTCATCATTTCTTCTTCTTCCATTCCTCTGACCCTTCATTTTTCTCCATTGCAGTTATCCCGCAATGGCTCGCTTAAAACAAACCGCTCGAATCGTCGCCTCGTCTTCTGGTGCACAGCCTTCAGCAACTGCACCGGTGCCGCCACCACCCGATGCAACCTCCTACCATGACAACGCCAGGGTCTACAACTGGGCTCCCTTGGCGTTGCTGGCCGAAACCTCCACCCTACTACCGCAGAGTCACCTCAAATCCCTTCTGAGCAACGACCCAGATGAGCCTTCTTGCGCCGTCGACAGGGAAAACGATTTCAATATCCGTATACGCATTCCTCCTCGAGGGATGCCCATCTGTGCTGATAACAGGGCCACCAATGGGGTGCCCTTCACCTTCGTCTACTCCGCCATCTTCAAGAGGTTGAAGTTGCGCCTGCCCTTCACTTTCTTTGAGAAGGAGCTGATGATGGAGCTAAATGTCGCCCCCTGCCAACTCCATCCGAATGCCTGGGCTTTCATACGGGCATTCGAGATCCTCTGCAACTACTTCGTGCACAACGCCTCCGTAGATGTATTCCTATATTTTTTCGAGGCGAAGAACCCCGGGGATAGGTCCTGGCTCAGCCTGAACGGGGTTGCTGGACGGGTGCTCTTGGGCCTGTATCAGCAATCCTTCAAAGATTGGAAGGGCAGGTTCTATATGATATCTGCTACCCCGCAAAGTCCAACATTGCTCGAGGGGTTTCCCCTTTACTGGGTTCCTAGAGTAGAATTCAAGAAACCCCGTGGCCTTGAAGTCATGGCCCCCTACGAGCGCAAACTATGTGGGCTAATCCTAGGGGCAAAGTACAGCTCAGCTCTCCTCATCAAACACGAGTTTGATGTGTTGGCTCTGAAGAAGTACATAGGTAGGGTCTTCTTCTTTCACCTCTTAGGATACTTGCACATTCTCATGCATACTTGCATACATTTTGACCCACTTGCACAATTATGCCATCTAACTCTTCTTTTTTCCTTCGATGTAGACATGACTTCAGGGAAGGAAAGGAGGAAGGCATTGATGGAGCTTGCCCGAATCCAGGGTGCCAAGATGATTGGCTCTTCTTCTTCCACCAGCGAAGGCCTTTCCTTCGTCTGCTACAGCTGCTGCTGCTGCTCCTACCCCCTCAACCGAAAAGGAGAGTTCTGGCTCTCCTCTTGTATACCGCAAGAGGAAACTTCCAGAGGTTGGGGGGGCTTCATCCCTTCAGCCTGGGGAGATTGAAGTGGTGGAGATAGAGGAAGGTTCAGCCTCGCCCCCTTCTGCTCAACCTGCCCCAGCGCCAACATCCTTCCCCTCTCCCCAACAACTACCATCTCCAGCTCTTCGATCACCATCTCCCGCTCCCCTTCCATCTCCTCCCCCAGCAGGCCAAGCTCTTGGTCAATCCACTCCACCTGCTAGGGGCGATTCTGCTCACTCGGGGGGTCCCCCGGGACTTCTCGCATCGCCACCACCACCACCAACCTCCACTGCTACTGCTGAAGGTGGTGGGGGCAGCTCGCGACCAAGCGGCTCTGGAGCTAGCAATGAGAATTTCAGCCGAGTTATTGCTTTGGTCTGACAGCTCATTCGCAGCCGGGAGCTTATCGAATGGAACGGAGAGGAGGTAGACATGCACCTGGCTAAGCAGATAGTGCTTTCCCTGGAGTTTTCCACCCAGCACCGCAAGCAACTAATCCTGGAGAAAAGGATCAAGGAGCTTGAGCATGACAAGGAGTCACTGCAAAGTGACTTTGACGCCGCGCAAGGGTCCGTAGATCTGATGAGGGGTATGGTGGAAAAAGCCAGGGGAGAGTACCTAGCGCAGGTCCAGGAGACCATCAAGACTGAGATCTTGATGGGGCAAGCCGTCAACTCTCTGGACTGCGAGGTGGTGCAACTGTGGAGCAAGGTGATCCACCTGGAGGCCGAGACCCCCTCCCTACACCAACTGAACTCACAACTAGTGGGGGAGCTCGAGTCTACCAGGGAGACGGCCGTTATTGGGGAGAAGAAGCTTGAGGAGGTGGTGAGCAAGCTGTCTGAGGTAAAGGGCCAATTGGAAGAAGCTGCCTCTTCCATTGCTGCCCTTACCACCGAGAAGAATGCTGCGGAGGCCTCAAAGCAAAAATTAGAAGCTGAGAACGCCGACCTTATGAGCGTGGGTGCTGAAGCCCTTGCTGACGGATTCGAGTTGGTGCTCGAGCAGATCCAATGCGTTCTCCCGGATTTGGACCTTTCACAGTTCAGCATTTATCATGAGGTGGTGGATGGAAAGCTCATTCCTCCTCCTTGAGCTCTTTTTCATTTTTGTAAATTTATACTTCTGCACAACTTTTTGTACTTGGAATTTGTATAAAACTGGGTGTGAATACATACTCGTTTCAGCTATAAGCTTCTTCTCTTGTACTTTCTTGAGCTTCATCTTTCTTTATGCACACGACTAACTGTTAGCTAGCTTAGGTTTAACGCGATCTTGTACTCTTTGATCTTGGCCTCTACTTGATCACGACTAGCTACTCCCTTAGCTTTGTATTTAACAGTTCTTATGCATAGCTTTGTACTGGATGACTGACTAGGCGTAGTCTGTCTGCCTCAGCTTGTTGTGTAAGAATTTGTTTGGAAAAGTTTCCCTCGACAAGGCAAGACTGATCAGTCATCGTTCTTCAAGCAGCGTACCCACCAACAACTCATCAGTCATCGTTCTTCGGGCAGCGTACCCACCGACAACTCATCAGTCATCGTTCTTCGTATTTCACTTTGCTCATCAGGACATCGATCGTTAGAGGTGATACCTTGTTTGGCGAAACTTGCTCAACTGCGTGAACTCAGCAATACTTGAACTTGACCCTCCATGTACCGCTTTTAACTCGAGCAAATTGTTTAACCTTATAACAAACTTGGCAAACTGTTAACTCAAAGTAAACTTTAGCAACTATCAACTCTCCGGCGATGACGTTCAATAAAACTTGTGAACTTAAGGCAACAAATCTTAACATAAAATCACTTACTAGGCAGCAGGTTCTGACTCAAACTAGTATTAAAATACAGTTTACCTGATCTGCCAAGTGAAATCCCCCCTACTTCTGTCATCGCCCGGAACTCTTCTGATCTGGTACTCGCCACACAACCCCTTCACTGTCTCAACTTTCACGCCATAAGGTTCTGGCGATGTTACCTTTCTTCTTTTCATGACCTGATCATTGTTCCCTCATCTGGGGGTAGAGGCGCCTTTCGGATCCTTCTCTACCTCCCTGAGTTTCAGAACAATGATCTGGTCTTACTGGGTCAATATTGATGTTTCACTTAAAGGGGGAAAGGCATTTTCCTTCCCTTCCCACCACTTAAGGTCACAAACACCCCTGACTTTTCAGCTCATCCTGCCTGAACTCACTCGGTGAGAAGGACTTTATCTTGCCTGAACTCACTCTAAGGTGAGAAGGACTTTATCTGGTGCCTCAACTTGCCCAGGGTGTACATCTCCACCCCCCTGGATGCACTGAGGACTTTTAATCTTGCCTCTATCTGCTGGTGCAGAGAGGTCCTTTAATCTGTTCTCGCCTGCACTCGCACAATGTCGAGGAGGACTTTATCTATTTCTCGCCTCAAGACGCGCCAGGGCGTTGAGGTCTTTAATCATTGTTGGTGCATCCGATCGCCAAAAGACGACGAGGTCTTTAAAACTTTTAACTGATGCCGCTGATCGCCGAAAACGATGGGGACTTTAAAACTTTTAACTGATGCCGCCGATCGCCGAAAAACGATGGGGACTTTAAAACTTTAACTGAGAGCATGCAATACGATTTTACTGTTGCCCTAGATCACATACGAGTAATAAGGCCTTTTTTCTAAAACTATCGAAGCCATAAGCATGCAAACATAGAAGCTTTAAACTTTTGAAAAACTCTTCTTTATTGGGTGGCCTCATTAAAAACCCTCCTTAGGGAAAAAAGAGTGCCCCCTTGAAATTGTTTTAACAGAAACTATTCAAATCTCTTCATATTCGTATTTACTTACAAGGCTTTAACTGTAATATGACTTGAGATGTGTGGCATTTCAAGTGCGAAGAATCGCCCCTCCTTCTAACGTCTCCAAGCGGTAGGCGCCACTCCCGAGCGCCTCGGTTATTCTGAACGGTCCCGTCCACTTGGGCGATAACTTGTTCTGCATCTCATACTGATGGGCCTTCCTCATCACCAGATCGCCGCTTCTAAACTGCCTTGACATTACCTTAGAGTTGTACCTTCGCTCAACTCTTCTCTTTACTGCTTCGGCTTTCACTCTTGCCTCCTCCTTGACCTCATCCAGCAAATCCAGATTCATTCTTCTTTCTTCGTTCGAGTCTTCCGCCACGAAGTTCTGGAATCTCGGCGAGCTTTCCTGGACTTCGACTGGAATCATCGCATCACATCCATAAACCAAACTAAAGGGGGTCTCGTGGGTTCCTAACTGCTCAGTGGTATGGTATGCCCAAACTATGCGGGGTACCTCTTCAGCCCACGATCCCTTAGCTTTCTCTAATCTTCTCTTTAAACCTCTCAGCAACACACGATTGGCAGACTCCACTTGGCCATTCGTCTGTGGGTGCTCGACGGATGTTGTTCCGGCCGGTTGACCTGGGTCGTCTTTATGCGTGGCTTGTTCTAACGAGCTAGGGCACCTTCGTTCTGCTCCGTCTGTGAGTACCTGAAAAAGAAGAACAAAGGGGCGCCCTCGCGGCCGTTTGCACTCCGACGATCAAGTCAGCTAGCGAGAAACACCAAAGTGACTAAAGACTGTATGATTATCTCAATGACTGGAACTGTGTTGCCCTAATTTCCTTGTGCTCACAGCTGGGTGTGCCGTCAAGAACAACTAGGGTTTAGTGCTCTGTATGTCTATCTGGGAACTGGGTTAAAACTCGTGTAACTGTGAAAAACGTACCTTACTAGGGCTCTTCGCGCCCTTTATATAGGTGAAAATTAGGGTTTACCTCTGCGTTGCCTGCTATTATCTAGGGTTCCTTGGAGAAGGTCCTTGCGTCGCTATGTTTAGGATCTCAGCGTATCTGGCCCATGGACTTCCCTTATCTGGAGTGCAATGTATAACCTTATGGCCCCTTGGGCTCTAACTTGAGCGCTGTATTTATCGTGCCATCATACTGTTCGAGTGCCCTAATTAAACACGTGTCATGCATGCAGCCTTCCCTGGATACCTTTAGTGAGCACGTGGGCATTACCACGTGCCCTTTTGACTTGATCATTTATTCTGTGCATAGGGACCCACAGTGCCGCCACCCAACTTAGGGTTATCCCATCGTGTGGGCCCCCTCTCTGTGAAATGCTTACGTCATGCGGGTTGACTCTTCGGGCGATGTCTTACTCAGGCGATGTCTTACTCAGGCGATGGGCGATGATCCATCTTGGCAGTGACACATCTCGGCGATAACCGCTTATTTACGCTGCAGAACGTCGCTTTTACATTCGACGACTATGTTGACTTCTTGACTACCTACCTTTCTCTTGTCCACGTCATCACACCCGATGACCTGGTCGGTACACAAGCCCCCCAATCTTGAACTGATAACTTGCTTTCAGCGAAAAGACTAAAGCTTGCCCCCTGCTGCCCTTGCGGCGTTTTGATGACATGCCACCTTTCGATCGATTGACGTGATCTTTCTGTATCGCCGGCGCAACGTACCCTCAAGGGCTCTGACGATGTGACATTCTCTGAGTGAGACAAATGACATTTTAATCCGTACCTTTACCTCGCGACACGTGGCCCACTCACGAGGCGCTTGCTTTACCGCTTCAATCATGAGGCTCGAATCTTGAAAACCCCGCATCTCAACTTATTGTCTCTGCTTCTTTCGTATCTTTCTTGCACTATTCATCTTCTTCCCAAGAACTTCTTGCCCCACGTTCTTTCTTTGCGACCTTTCCCTTTGTTGCGTTACTGAACCCTTGACCCCCAGTTTCCTTATTGCCAGTACACACTAAAATGTCCACCAACCCATCTTCCTCCCGAGTGAGTCACAAGGACCTTTATCCCTGGGCTTCGAATGAACTACTCGACGAGTACTCTTGCTTACTTTCTACTAGGACCCTGAGGAACACGTGGGGGAAGCGTGCTCCTATGACCATCGTGCCTTCGCAAAGAGGCACGATGATGACATCGTCGTGCTTCCTTGTAACATGGGGGAGCCGGTGTGCGGGGATGAACGATCCAATAACGAGGTCCCTTTTTTCTATTTTTACCAAGTAGCTTTAAGTGCGTCGGCGTACGCCTTCCCTTTTCCAGGTTCGAGAGGGAGCTGTTAACGGAGATGAACACCGCTCCAGCCCAACTGTACCCTAACAGTTGGGCCTTCGTGAAGGCCTTTGACATTTTGTTTGGCTTCCTTGGGTGTGCGCCTTCTGTGGACATTTTTCTTCACTTCTTTGAGGTGAAGAGGCAGAGAAACAATCTTTGGGTAACTCTTAGGAATGTCCCTGGTAGGATTCTTTTGACTCCTTTTCAGCAAGCCTTCACAGGGTGGAAAGGCAGGTTTTTTAAGGTATGCTGTTCCAGCTTGGTGCCTTCTGCCCTGGACGGCTTTCCTTTTTACTGGACAAAGGACGCCAGAGCCCTGAGATCTAAACCCCTTAAGAAGTTGTCCTCAAGGGATCAGGAAGCTTGCAAGATCCTGGCGGGTGTTGGAGGATTTGATGCGGCTGCTTTAATAAGCTTGGAGTATAATGTCGAGCTTCTGGAAAGATATATATGTGTGTGAGGCTTTTCTCATGACTTTCCCACTTCTTGTTATGATTTCGCTTAGAAATACTTTGTTTCCCGTATGTCTCTTACTATACTTTACTCCTCTCTTTCACGTAGGTTCAAAGATAAACGATCATCAGAGGACGCTTCTGACTCGGGCTTTGTGGTTCGGAGACGGGGCCTTTTCGTCGCATTGCTCGAAGCCTGGGGCCACTGATGAGTGATGTGTTCTTGCTTTTTGTGCAGATATTTTGGATGTGTATAGGACTACAATTCCATTTTGCAAATGTTACAAACTTCGTCTGTAACCCTAACATTGGTTCTGCACTTTTCTGTATGCTGAATGCTGTTTAAATTATCTTGCATGCTTGCGTTCTTTGTCATGCCGAGCACGTCACTCCGATATTGCCTTTACGCTCGGCGTGAATTTCTTAGATTTTGTTTGTTTTCCCTTCCTTAAACATCCTGTTTCTGGTTGTCTTGTTTATGGCTTTGCTCGGCCTTCGCTTTTGTGATGGATGCCTTTCCGTTTGAGCTTTCTTATTCGAACCTTCAGCATTATCGCGCCCGAGCTCATTGGGATGGTTGGCGACGTACTGCTCGTAGTGATGTCAGACCCCCTAGTCTTTGGTTTGACGACGACTCCGTCGGCGGTCGTGCACATTTTGCAGACCGCCCCCTTCGCACTTCCTGATCACGTCATCGCCCTTGGCGACTCGGGGAGGGTGAGTTTAAACTTCGGCAATCTACGTGGTTCCGCGCGCTAATGCGCACGCCGGTTACTGATTTGACACTTCACCAACCCCCTCCCATCAAATGACACGTGGATTCATCGATGGTTGTTATTTCGTGTCGTACGCTCCCTCGATTATAAAAAAGGTAAGCCCTTTATCACTTTTTTGGTGCTCACCGCATTTTGATCAACTTGCATCATCCCTTAACTGTTTGACGCATACGTTGTGGGTTGTTTGTTCTCTGTCTCGCTTTTTTCCCTGCGTTTTTAGGTTTTCTTTCCCTTCTTACGACCCCTGTTGTTCATGATGCTTTTCCTCCCTATTTTTCGAATCGAATCATTCCTTTTAGCGACCCTCCGCTTTCCTTTTCTTACTTTCCTTTCGTCTTTCCTGCAGTTCTCGATGGCTCGTACAGGTGCCACCCCTGCCCCCTCTCGAAACCCTCCTTCAAAATCTCGCAAACAACCTTCGTCAGGAAACCCCTCCACGTCTCGTAACCCACCTAGAGATCCTGGCATCCTTTCAAATCGGGCTCAGAGTCCTGCGCCCTCTCGTCCCAACCAATCGCAATCAACTCCCCCACAAAATAGCGCCACTGCCCCGCCTCATTCCTGATTACAAACTGTTGTACTCATGGGCTCCTCCAGCTCTGCTGAACGAGACTTCCTCGATTAACTCTGAGGCCGACATTCTTCGCCTGAGAGATAAGACCCACCTCACATTCCATAAGGAGCATGATGACAAGGTTGTCATTCGTCCTTGTCCTCCCGGGGAACCTGTTTGTACTGATAGCGATGGCAACGATGGCCACCCTTTCTGCTTTGTTTACGCAACCGTGTTTAAGAATGTTAAGCTCAGGTTCCCCTTTACTCGCTTTGAGAGGGAGCTCCTTACCGAGCTTGATATTGCCCCTGCTCAGCTGCATCCCAACGGCTGGGCGTTTGTCAGGGCATACCAAATTGTTTGTGCACATTTAGGCCATCCAGCCTCTGTAGACGTGTTCTTATTTCTGTTTGAGGCCAAAAACCCGGGGGACCGCCTATGGGTAAGCTTTAATGGGATTGCTGGGAGATCCATCCTTTCAATCTTCCAACAATCTTATAAGGATTGGAAGGGTAAGTTCGTTCATGTTTGCTGTAATGATCAGAGTCCCACACTTCTCGATGGGTTCCCCTTGTACTGGGTTGACAAGGGAAAAAAGGATTCTCAGGATCATTTTCGGAAAGCTAGGAGTCCAGAGAAGAAGGGGGAGCTCGATAGAGACTTGTGTCACTTATGGAAGGAAGTTCCCTCCACCAATACCACCTTACCTACCTCCTCAATCATCAAGTTCGAATTCTATGAGGATCAACTAGACTTTTACATAGGTATGTCCCTCCACTCCACCTGGATTTTTCTTCCTGTGCCAAATCTGTTTTACTACTTTACCAAGTTTGTTCGCATTACATGTCCTGCGCTTACCCTTGCACTGCTAATTATCTGTAAATTGTATTGATTTGCGAACATCGATCACTTCGTGCAGACACAATGCTGGGAAAGGATCATATGGCTAGACTGCGTTCTATAGTCAAACGCCACAAACTTGCTGCGGGTTCTCAAACTGTCCCGAATTCTGTAGCGGAAGCCGCTGTTGCCCGAGGCGAGCTTCCTCCCGTGGGCTCATCTTCCCTTATCGCCCCTCCTGTCCCTTCGAGAAAGAAGCTGCCGCCAAAGAGGGCCAAGAGGAAGAATCCCATAATGGTGTCGAATGAGGAGGATGACGAGAGCACTGAAGATGGACTTATCTGCAAAAGGAACAGGGCAACCGTCACCGAGCTACCCGCAAACGAGAGTACGGGCCCAGATTATGCGGAAAATCCCCCCAGCGTCTCTAAACCCTTTGAGAGTGTTGGGGATGCTCTACCATCAAACACCTCAGCTGCTGGGGGCGTTCCGGAGCAAGCTGCGGACATTCAGTGGTCTCCCCAACCTGTAGTGGAGCCAGACGTGTCGCCGCCATGTCCTGATGTTCCCCTGGTTGTTCATATTTATGAAGGCGGCGGCAAGAACCAACCCCCGACTCCTCTTCCAATCCCTGCTCTTCCAGCCCCTGTCGAGGAGGTCTTGAAAGCCCACGCCGCTTACCTTAGCGCTATGACTACCGAGTGCGTAGAGAAACGCCTTTACCAGATGATGGGCGAGGCTTTAAGGGACTCCTTGAGCCAGTATGAATCCGAAGCCGGTGTTGCGAAAGACCAAGTTCAACAACTTAAGCTTGATCTTACGATGCGGGGATTGGAGTTTTCGCGGTTAGAGAATGCTCTGAAGGAGGAATTGCGGAGCGAACGCAAAAATAGCACTGAACTAGGCCAAAAACTCAACGCCAAACTCTTAGAGGTCACTGAACTCGAGGGCAGACTCGTGCATCAGCAGGAGAAGATAGCGGGCCTTGAGGAGACTCTCAAGGCTAAAGGGGCCTACGCGGACGAGCTCGAGGCCAAGTCGATTGAGAGGGGTTTGGCGCAGCCTTGGAGCAGTTCGCTTGTGCTTACCCCGACTTGGACCTCTCCCAGTTCTCGATTTTCCATGAAGTGGTAGACGGCAAAATTGTACCCTCAGATTAACGTTTTCATTTGTTTTCATTTGACGTTTTCTTTAGAAACATTCTGAAAGACTTACATATTCGACCTCTGTCTATGTGCAACGAATCTGTTTGTAATGACTTCTTTTCTTCGGACCGTGTTAACTTATGCTCATGGTTTATCTTTTACCTGTTGTGCGATCGCCTGATAATTTGGTGGGCTCTCACTCAACCCAATTAACTTAGCGCAGACTGATGTTTAATTTTCTGGCGATCAACTTATTTTAAACAAACGGTTAGTCTATAGCAATAACATTTGACACGAAATTACTTACTGACCAGTAGGCGAGAGTCATTTTTAGTATCTGAAATCTCGCTTGCCCGATCTGCCACCAGGTCATCGCCTAAACTGGGCTGGCCTGATTCTGCACTGAGGACTTTCGAACTTGCCTCAATTTGCTTATGCAAAGAGGTCTTGTTATTATGTTCTTGCCTGAACTCACTTTGAGGTGAGAAGGACTTTATCTGGCCTGAACTCGCTCGACGGTGAGAAGGACTTTATCTGGTGCCTCAACTTGCCCAGGGGCTACCTTTTCCCTGGATGCACTGAGGACTTTTAATCTCATCTTGCCTGAACTCACTCGAGGGTGAGGAGGACTTTCTCTGGTACCGGGGCTAGCTATTCATACTTGAGGAGGGGGCGTCCCGAAGGAATCCTTTAACCCCTGCCCAAGGACTAAGCGCCCGGATTTTAACTCATCTGGTACCGGGGCTAGCTATTCATACTTGAGGAGGGGGCGTCCCGAAGGAATCCTTTAACCCCTGCTCAAGGACCAGGCGCCCGGATTTTAACTCATCTGGTACCAGGGCTAGCTATTCATACTTGATGAGGGGGCGTCCCGAAGGAATCCTTTAACCCCTGCTCAAGGACTAGGCGCCCGGATTTTAACTGGTACCGGGGCGAGCTATTCATACTTGAGGAGGGGGCGTCCCGAAGGAATCCCTTAACCCCTGCTCAAGGACTAGGCGCCCGGATTTCAACTCATCTGGTACCGGGGCTAGCTATTCATACTTGATGAGGGGGCGTCCCGAAGGAATCCTTTAACCCCTGCTCAAGGACTAGGCGCCCGGATTTTAACTGGTACCGGGGCTAGCTATTCATACTTGAGGAGGGGGCGTCCCGAAGGAATCCCTTAACCCCTACTCAAGGACTAGGCGCCCGGATTTTAACTCATACTGGACATACCTGTCATCTTGCTCTGAACACTCGCCTATACTCGTTCTAGGCGAGTAGGACTTCTGATCTGTTCTCGCCTATACTCGCTCTAGGCGAGTAGGACTTTTTATTTTGTTCTCGCCTATACTCGTTCTAGGCGAGTAGGACTTTTTATTCTGTTATCGCCTATACTTGTTCTAGGCGAGTAGGACTTAAAACTTAACTTTCACCTCCGATTGCCAGGTGGCGACAAGGACTTAAAAACTTTATACTTGTGCCTCCGATCGCTAGGCGGCGATGAGGACTTAAAAACTTAATTTGTGCCTCCAATCGCCGAGTGGCGATGAGGACTTAAAACTTGATCTTTGCCTCCGATCGCCAAGCGGCGATGAGGACTTAAAAAACTTTATACTGAATGCATGTGATCTGAATCTGCCCTAAATTACACAAGGGCGACTAAGTCTTTTGTTTAAAAAATTTAAAATCATAATCAGGCAAACTCAATAACTGGGAAAACTTGATAGACTATTTAAAATGATAATCATGCAAAACTCAATAACTGGGAAAACTTGATAGACTCGAACTTTTCTTTATTAGGTGGCCTCATTAAAAAACCCTTTTCAGGGAAAAAGAGCGCCACCTTGAAAAACTGTTTTCACTCAACTGTTCGAGTTAACTGCTACTTACGAGGCTTCAACTGTAATAAAACTTGAGATGGGTAGCGTTACAAGTGCGAGGAATCGCCCCTCCCTCCAGCGTTTCCAAACGGTAGGCGCTGTTCCCGAGTGCTTCAGTTATTCTAAACAGTCCCGTCCATTTGGGTCACAATTTATTCTGCATCTCGTACAGGTGGGCCTTCCTCATTACCAGGTCGCAATCTCTGAACTGCCTTGGCCTTGTCCTAGAATTGTACTTGCGCTCGACTCTTCTCTTTATTGCTTCAGCCTTTACCCTTGCCTCCTCCTTGACCTCATCCAACAAATCTAAGTTCATCCTTCTTTCTGCATTCGAGTCTTCTGCCACGAAGTTTTGGAATCTCGGCGAGCTTTCCTGGATTTCAATTGGGATCATCGCATCGCACCCGTACACCAAGCTAAACGGGGTTTCGTGGGTTCCTGACTGTTCAGTGGTGTGGTATGCCCATATTATACGGGGAACTTCATCAGCCCAAGATCCTTTGGCCTTCTCCAATCTCTTCTTCAAACCTCTTAGTAAAACCCGATTAGCCGACTCCACCTGCCCATTCGTCTGTGGATGCTCCACAGAAGCGAACACCTGTTGAGTTCCAACGTCCTCGCACAGCTTCTTCAGCAGGTGACTTGCGAACTGAGTCCCGTTATCTGATACCAAACGCTTGGGCACACCGAAACGACACACAATATTCTTCCATACGAAATTCTGAATTTTGTGCGCTGTGATCTGGGCTACTGGTTCTGCTTCAATCCACTTCGTGAAGTATTCGACTGCCACAACCAAATACTTCATCTGCCTAATCGCCAATGGGAAGGGTCCCAGGATATCGATTCCCCATGTGTGGAAAGGCCAGGGACTGTAGATTGATTTTAACTCTTCCGGAGGCGCCTTGTGCCAATCGGCGTGCTCCTGGCACTGCTTGCAACGTTGGGCATATCTCTTGCAGTCTTCCCTCATTGTCGGCCAATAATAACCTGCACGGATGGTTCTTGTTGCCAAGGCTCGACCTCCGATGTGACTCCCGCAGATCCCTTCATGGAGCTCGGCCATAATTCTCGTGCACCTCTCTCCATGCACACATACTAAGAGGGGGTGTGGGAACCCAAACCTGTACAACTCGCCATCGATGAGGGTGAACTTGCTGGAGTTCTTTTTTACCTTCCTAGCTTCTGCCGGGTCCATTGGGAGTACGCCATCTGCCATGTAGCGTTGGTATGGCGTTATCCATGTGTCCGGCTCGTGGACGGCGCAAACTTGTGTCATCTTTATCTCTCCCACTGGATGTGCTCTAACCCTCGGCGTCCTCAAGGTTTCCTGAGACAGAGACTTATGACCTTTTGCCATCCCTTCCTTCGACTTGTAGATTTGGAGAACTTGGTGGTCCGCCACGAACGCTCGAGGTGTCTTCAGGGTTTCTTGTATGACGGTCCTCTGCCTGCCCCCCTTGCCCGAACTGGCGAGCTTTGCTAGCAAGTCGGCTCGGGCGTTCTGCTCTCTTGGCACATGCACTACTTCGAACGAAACAAAAGACTTCCTCAACTCCTGCACATACTCCAGATAAGCTGCCATCTGCGGATCTTTAGCCTGGAACTCGCCGGTCACTTGGCCTGTGATTAGCAATGAATCGCTCTTGGCCAACAGCACCCTTACTCCCATCTCCTTTGCCAACAAAACACCAGTGATCAAAGCTTCGTATTCCGCCTGGTTGTTGCTGGCTTTAAAGGCGAACTTTAGGGACTGTTCTATCAACACGCCGTTGGGTCCTTCCAGAATTATCCCGGCCCCACTGCCTAACTGGTTAGAGGATCCATCCACTGAGAGCATCCAACGAAAACCATCTCCGGCGCTTTGCATTGTTTCAGAAGATAATTCGACCACGAAGTCAGCGAAGATTTGTCCCTTGATCGGTCCCCGGGGCTCATACTTGATGTCGAACTCCGACAACTCTACCGCCCATTTTACCATTCTTCCAGCCACATCTGGTTTCTTTAGAACCTTCTGGATAGGTAAGTCGGTCATCACCAACACTGTAAAACTCTGGAAGTAATGGCGCAACCTCCTCGTTGAAAACACTACTGCCAGTGCTGCTTTCTCCAAAGCCTGATATCTCACTTCTGGGCCCTGCAACACCTTGCTGACAAAATAAACGGGTTTCTGAATTTGATCTTGGTCCTGGACGAGCACCGCACTCAGCGCCTTCTCGGTTACGGCGAAGTATAACCTGAGGGGCACTCCCACTTGGGGTTTGCACAGAACAGGCGGGCTTGCCAAGTACTCTTTGAGTTTTACGAAAGCCTCTTCGCACTCCTTCCTCCAGACAAACCTATTGTTCCTTTTCAAGCACTGGAAATATGGGTGACCCCTCTCTCCACTAGCAGACACAAATCGCGACAGGGCGGCCATCCGACCCGTGAGCTGCTGCACCTCCTTCACCGTAGCAGGGCTCCTCATTGCCAAAATGGCCGCACACTTGTCAGGGTTTGCTTCGATCCCTCTTTCGGTCAAGAGGAAACCCAAGAACTTTCCCGCTTCCACGCCGAAAATGCATTTCTCAGGGTTCAGTTTTAGTTTGTATTTGGCTATCGTAACGAACAGCTCCTCTAAGTCGGCTATATGCTGGTTTTTTTCTAGGGATGTTACGACCATATCGTCAACGTAAGCTTGCACGTTCCTCCCAAGCATAGGTGCAAGCACTTTATCCATCAATCTCTGGTACGTGGCTCCCGCGTTCTTCAGCCCAAAAGGCATCACCTTGTAGCAATAGCACGACTTCTCTGTCATGAAGGCAGTTTTTTCCTCGTCCATGGGGTGCATCTTAATTTGGTTGTACCCCGAGAACGCGTCTAAGAAACTCAACAACTTGCACCTTGCTGCGCTGTCCACTAAGGCGTCTATACTTGGCAAAGGATAGGAATCCTTCGGACAGGCTTTGTTTAGATCTGTGAAGTCGACACACATTCGCCATTTCCCATTGCTCTTCTTTACCAATACAACATTGGCGAGCCATTCCGGATACTGTATCTCCTTGATGTGGCCTGCCTCGAGGAGTTTTTGCGTTTCATCTCTGATCGCCTGTCTCCTTTCTTCATTGAATTTTCTTCTTCTTTGTCGGACTGGTCTGACTTGAGGGTCCATTGCTAGACGATGACATAAAAAATCGAGGTCGATTCCTGGCATATCCGAGGCAGACCACGCGAACGCGTCCAGATGCCTGCCTATCACCTTGGCGATCTGTTCCTCCTCTCACTAGCGAGCAATGCTCTCACAATGCTTGATTCCCTGGCGGCTTCCGGGCAGCTTTCCTCTTCCTCTACTCCAGCGTTGTTCTCAGGCTTCGGCTCGACATCTCCCATTGTTACGTCGCCCTTGGTGGCTGCTTCCAATGTCACGTCCATACCCACGTCGCCTTCGGCGGTCCCCTCTGTCGCCGCATCCATGGCCTGTCGGCTTTCCTGCGCATTCTTCGCACCAAGAGGCGGTGTTGTGGTCACATTGCACACTGATCGCCTGTTCTTGAGGCTGTTTTCGTAACATCTCCTTGCCTCCTCTTGGTCAGATCGGATGGTGACGATCACCCCTTCCATTGAACGTAATTTGACCTTCATGTGCCTCGTGGAGGGTACAGCTCCTATCCTATTGAGTGTTGGCCTTCCCAATAGGATGTTATATGCTGAAGGGGCGTTCACAACAAGGTATTTGGTTTTCTCTGTGCGCGAGGCGGTCCCATCTGTGAACGTTGTTCTTAACTCAATGTATCCCCTGACTTCGACTTGATCACCCGCAAAACCGTATAAGCAGCCCCCATATGGCCTCAACTGGTCTGTGGATAGTTGTAGCCTTTCGAAGGTCGGCCAGAACATCACGTCTGCCGAGCTCCCTTGATCGACCAAGACCCGATGAACCGTTCTTCCTGCCGTGACGAGCGAGATCACAATGGGATCGTTGTCATGCGGCACAACATCCCTGAGGTCTTCCTTAGTGAACGTGATGTCCACACCGGGCGAATGGTCCTCGAAAACTTCCACTGACATCACGGACCTCGCATACTTCTTACGCTGCGACGCCGTACACCCGCCACCCGAGAACCCACCAGCTATGGTGTGGATTTCACCGAGGACGGGCGCCTCGTGCTGCTGCCCCTCACTGCCCCCTGGTTGCGAGCCATGTGGTCGTCCCGCCTGTTTCTCCATCAAGTAATCCTTCAAGAAGCCATTCTTCACGAGCTCATCCAACTGATAGCCAAGTGCCAGACAGTTGTTGATATGGTGCCCGAATGCCTCGTGGAATTCGCACCACGACTCCTTGCGAGGCCCTAGCACCTTGTCAGCTTTAATCGGCGGCCTCAACCTGTCGGCTATGCTGGGTATCGCAATCAGATCTTTGAGTTCCATCACGAAGCTGTGTCTTGGCGTCTTGCTTGCTTCTCTCCCTTCCTCTACTCGACTCTTAGGTTGAGTCCTTCGTGGCTCGTAAGCGCGTTTCCTGTCAAAGTGTTTCCTTTCTGTGACGGCTTGGTGAACCCGAACAGGTTGCGTGCGTATTTGTGCCTTGGGGCGCGCTGGCATAATGGTTGTACATTTCTCATACGTTTCACCTTCCGAGGCAATATGTTCTACCGCTTGTCGCCTTATCTCAGCGAAGGTTTTGGGGCGACTGTGGTTAAGCGTTTTACTGAAAGATCCGGGACGCACTCCCTTCTTGAACGCGTACACAATCATGGGTTCCTCCTTGGTACCTACTTTCACCACCTGTGCCCCAAAGCGGCTTATGTACTCCTTTAGGGTTTCACCTTGGAACTACTTGACGTCGAAAAGATCGTACGAGACTGGGGCGGGAGTTCTGTTGGCTAGGTACTGTTCTCTAAATAGTTGTGAAAGTTGGGCGAAGGACGTGACGTGGCCCTCTGGGAGGCTGATGAACCAGTCCATGGCCATCCCTGTTAGGGTGCTCATGAAAAGCTTGCACCTAACAACGTCCAAACCACCTACCAGCAACATCTGCATATGGAACGCCGTGAGGTGCGCTTCGGGATCCTCCATTCCCGTGAAGGTCGCTTTGGGTCCTGTGAACGTATTGGGAATTGCCGTCTCCAAGATTGCCTGTGAAAATGGTGTTGTGAATTCCCTGGGTGGGGATGCAGCCTCCGGTTCGTCTCTGCCACGCCATCTATGGCGTAACTCCTCGTTGGTGCGGTGGAGTTCCTCGCTTCTTGCTTGAGAAGCTGTAAGGTCCGCCTACATGCGTTCATGTTCTACTTTCGAGGCTGCCACTGCGTCTTGTAGCCCGTGCACCATGCCCATGAGCTGTTGTAGGGTCATCTCTTCACTCCTAGCGCGTGTTGGTCGGGTGGCCATGGCTCTCTAGGGATCCTCTCGACTTATCTAAGTGTTGGAATCTGGAACTGAAAGCTTGTGTGGTGGAACCGATGTTTATATCGGCCCCACGGTGGGCCAGATGTTCCGGCCGGTTGACCTGGGTCGTCTTTATGCGTGGCTTGTTCTAACGAGCTAGGGCACCTTCGTTCTGCTCCGTCTGTGAGTACCTGAAAAAGAAGAACAAAGGGGCGCCCTCGCGGCCGTTTGCACTCCGACGATCAAGTCAGCTCGCGAGAAACACCAAAGTGACTAAAGACTGTATGATTATCTCAATGACTGGAACTGTGTTGCCCTAATTGCCTTGTGCTCACAGCTGGGTGTGCCGTCAAGAACAACTAGGGTTTAGTGCTCTGTATGTCTATCTGGGAACTGGGTTAAAACTCGTGTAACTGTGAAAAACGTACCTTACTAGGGCTCTTCGCGCCCTTTATACAGGTGAAAACTAGGGTTTACCTCTGCGTTGCCTGCTATTATCTAGGGTTCCTTGGAGAAGGTCCTTGCGTCGCTATCTTTAGGATCTTAGCGTATCTGGCCCATGGACTTCCCTTATCTGGAGTGCAATGCATAACCTTATGGCCCCTTGGGCTCTAACTTGAGCGCTGTATTTATCGTGCCATCATACTGTTCGAGTGCCCTAATTAAACACGTGTCATGCATGCAGCCTTCCCTGAATACCTTTAGTGAGCACGTGGGCATTACCACGTGCCCTTTTGACTTGATTATTTATTCTGTGCATAGGGACCCACAGTGCCGCCACCCAACTTAGGGTTATCCCATCGTGTGGGCCCCCTCTCTGTGAAATGCTTACGTCATGCGGGTTGACTCTTTGGGCGATGTCTTACTCAGGCGATGTCTTACTTAGGCGATGGGCAATGATCCATCTTGGCGGTGACACATCTCGGCGATAACTGCTTATTTACGCTGCAGAACGTCGCTTTTACATTCGACGACTACGTTGACTTCTTGACTACCTACCTTTCTCTTGTCCACGTCATCACACCCGATGACCTGGTCGGTACAGATGCAAACACCTGTTGTATCCCCACCTCTTCGCACAGCTTTTTCAAGAGGTGACTTGCAAACTGAGTCCCATTGTCTGACACCAGGCGTTTAGGCACACCAAATCGGCACACTATGTTCTTCCATACAAAGCTCTCGATCCTGTGTGCGGTGATCTGGGCCACTGGCTCCGCTTCGATCCACTTGGTGAAGTATTCAATCGCCACTACCAAGTACTTCATCTGCCTGATCGCCAATGGGAAGGGTCCCAGAATGTCAATTCCCCAAGTATGGAACGGCCAGGGGCTGTAAATCAACTTCAGCTCTTCTGGGGGTGCCTTGTGCCAATCGGCGTGCTGCTGGCATTGCTTGCAACGCTGGGCGTATCTCTTGCAATCTTCTCTCATCGTGGGCCAGTAATAGCCTGCACGGATAGTCCTTGTTGCCAGCGATCGACCTCCAATGTGGCTCCCCCAAATTCCCTCATGGAGCTCAGCCATAATCCTCGTGCACTTCTCTCCGTGTATACATACAAGGAGGGGGTGTGTGAATCCAAACCTGTACAGCTCGCCGTCAATAAGGGTAAACTTGCTGGAGCTCTTCTTTATTTTTCTGGCCTAAGTTGAGTCAACTGGAAGCACACCATCCGCTAAGTAAGGTTGGTAAGGCGTTATCCACATGTCTAGCTCGTGGACAGCGCAAATCTGCATCGATCTTGCCCCTTCCGCTGGGCGCGCTCTGACCCTCGGCGCCCTCAGAGTTTCCTGCGTTAGCGATCTATGACTTCTCGCCGGTCTTCCCATTGATCTACAAACATGGAGAACTTGGTGGTCTGCCACGAATGCTCGAGGCGCTTTCAAAGTTTCTTGAATGACAGCCCTCTGCCTACCCCCCTTGCCCGAACTGGCGAGCTTGGCTAGCAAGTTAGCTCGGGCATTCTGTTATCTTGGCACGTGTACCACTTCAAATGAAGCGAAAGATCTTCTTAGCTCCTGCACGTACTCCAAGTAGGCTGCCATCTGTGGGTCCTTGGCTTGGAACTCGCCAGTTACTTGTCCTGTGACCAACAGTGAGTCGCTCTTGGCCATCAGCACTCTCGCCCCCATTTCCTTAGCCAGCAGGATTCCAGCGATCAAAGCCTCATACTCTGCTTGGTTGTTGCTTGCTTTGAAAGCGAACCTCAATGACTGCTCTATCAACACTCCGTTGGGCCCTTCCAAAATGACCCCAGCCCCGCTGCCCAGCTGGTTGGACGACCCATCAACAGAGAGTACCCAGCGAAAGTCACCCTCGGTGTTCTGTGCCACTTCGGAGGACAACTCGACCACGAAATCGGCGAAGACTTGCCCTTTGATCGATCCCCAGGGTTCATACTTGATGTCGAACTCCGAAAGCTCGACCGCCCACTTCACCATCCTTCCAGCCACATCGGGCTTCTTCAAAACCTTCTGGATTGGCAGATCAGTCATCACCAGTACCGTGAAGCTTTGGAAGTAATGACGCAATCTCCTCGCCAAGAATACAACCGCTAATGCTGCCTTTTCTAGGGCCTGGTACCTTACCTCCGGGCCTTGCAACACCTTGCTAACGAAATATATAGGCCTTTGGGTCTGGTCCTGATCCTGCACTAGCACTACGTTGATCGCCCTTTCAGTTATGGCAAAGTACAGGCTGAGGGGTGTTATACCTTGGGGCTTGCACAGAACTGGAGGGCTCGCCAAATATTCCTTGAGCTTTACGAAGGCCTCCTCACACTCCTTTGTCCAAACAAATCTGTTGTTCCTCTTCAAACATTGGAAGTATGGGTGGCCCTTCTCTCCGCTTGCCGATACGAATCGAGACAGGGCAGCCATCCGCCCCGTGAGTTGCTGCACCTCCTTCACATTGGCGGGGCTCCTCATTGCCAAAATGGCGGCGCACTTCTCGGGGTTAGCCTCAATTCCCCTCTCTGACAGAAGAAACCCCAGAAATTTCCCTGCTTCTACGCCAAAAACGCACTTTTCAGGATTCAGTTTGAGCTTGTACCTGGCTATTGTGATGAACAACTCTTCCAAGTTTGTGACGTGCTTGTCTTTCTCCAGGGACGTCACGACCATGTCGTCGACGTATGCCTACACATTCCTTCCGAGCATGGGCGCGAGCACCTTGTCCATCAGCCTTTGGTATGTGGCCCCTGCATTCTTCAACCCGAAGGGCATTACCTTGTAGCAATAACATGACCTTTCCGTCATGAAGGCGGTCTTCTCTTCATCCATGGGGTGCATTTTGATTTGGTTGTACCCCGAGAAGGCATCCAGAAAACTGAGCAGCTTGCACCCTGATGCACTGTCTACTAGGGCGTCAATGCTTGGCAAAGGGTAAGAGTCCTTCGGGAAGGCCTTGTTCAAGTCTGTAAAGTCAACACATATCCGCCATTTTCCGCTGCTCTTCTTGACCAGGACAACGTTAGCGAGCCATTCTGGATATTGGATTTCCCGATGTGGCCCGCTGCAAGTAGTTTTCGCGTCTCTTCTTTGATCGCCTGTCTCTTCTCCTCATTGAATTTTCTTCTTCTTTGGCGGATGGGCCTGACTTGGGGGTCCATTGCCAAACGATGGCACAAGAAATCGGGGTCGATCCCCGGAATATCTGAAGCAGCCCACGCAAACGCATCCAAGTGTCTACTTATTACCTCGGCGATCTGGTCTTGCATCTTGCTATCCAGGGTTCTTCCCAACTTAAACACCTTCCTGCTGATCTCCTTCTCGAGCCATTCCTCCATTGGCTGAGGTTTCCTCTCGCTGGCGATCAGCACCCTCGCGATACCGGTTTCTCTGGCGGCCTCCGAGCAGTTTCTTTCCGACCTCGCCTCTACATTCCCTATCGGCACATCGCCCTCGGCGACCACCTCTAACGCCGCATCCGAAGCTCGCCGGGGTTCGCGCTCCGGCTCCACGCCAGGGGGAGGCGTTGTGGTTACGTGGCACACAGACCTCTTGTTCTTGAGGCTGTTTTCGTAACACTTCTTCGCCTCCTTCTGGTCGGAGCAAATAGTGATGATCATACCCTCCATAGGCGGCAGCTTGACCTTCATGTGCCTTGTCGAAGGCACAGCTCCTGTTCTGTTGAGCGTTGGCCTCCCCAGCAGTATGTTGTATGCTGACGGGGCGTTTACAACAAGGTACCTGACCTTCTCCGTTCGTGAGGCCAAGCCGTCAGTGAAGGTCGTCCTCAGCTCGATATACCCCCTCACCTCCACTTGGTCGCCGGCAAAATCGTACAAGCAGCCCCCATATGGTCTTAGCTGATAAGGGGACAGTTGCAACTTCTCAAAGGTTGGCCAAAACATCACATCTGCTGAGCTTCCTTGGTCGACCAGCACCCGGTGGACGGTCCTTCCCGCCGTGACAAGCGAGATCACAATGGGGTCGTTGTCGTGAGGCACCACGTCCCTGCGGTCCCCCTTGGTGAACGTGATGTCGACGTCGGGCGAGTGATCCTCAAAGACTTCCACTGACATTATCGACCTCGCGTACCTCTTTCGTTGCGACGCTGTTCACCCCCCGCCGGAGAATCCGCCAGCTATGGTGTGGATCTCGCCGTGAATAGGCACCTCGTGCTGTTGCCCTCCGCTGCTCGCCGGTTGAGACCCTGATGCTTGGTCCGCTTGCTTCTCTAGCAAGTAATCCTTCAGGAAACCACATTTGACCAGCTCGGCGAGCTGGTGCCCAGAGCCAAACACGAATTGATAGAGTGGCCAAAACTCTTGTGGAACTCACACCATGCGTCTGGTTTTGGCCCCAAAATCTTCTCCGCCGTTTTCTCAGGCACTTTGAGCCTGGCAGCTATATTTGGGATGGCGATCAAATCAGCCAAACCCATCACAAACTCATACCTCGGGGGGCGATTACTCTCCCTGGGGCGCCCTGGTCCCTTGCTCTTATTTTTCTTAGGGTCGTAAGGATGACGCGTCCTTTGATCCCTCTTTCCCGCCGCCGCCTCCATTACCCTCTGAGGCTGTACCCTTGCTTGGGTGCGCGGTTTAGCTGGGGCCACATTTCCTCTCTTCTCGGTGACCTCGCTCTCGGCGACGATGTGAGCCACAACACGTCGTCGGATTTCGGCGAACGTGGCGGGGTGGCTGCTGATGAGCGACTCACTAAAAGGCCCAGGCAACACGCCCTTTTTGAAGGCGTGCACGAACATCTCTTCGTCCTTTCCTGGCAAACGGACTATCCGAGCTCCGAATCTGTTCAGGAAATCCTTCAAGGACTCCCCTTGGTACTGCCTTATATCAAACAAGTCGTAAGACACCAAAGGTGGCGCCTTGTTCACTATGTACTGCTCAACAAACATCTTGGAAAACTGTTGGAACGTGGTAATGTGGCCAGTGGGTATACTGACGAACCAGTCCAACGCCGTTCCGCTCAAAGTGCTCATGAACACCTTACAATACACCGCGTCTGAGCCCCCTGAGAGCATCATCTGAGTATGAAACGCCGTGAGATGGGCTTCAGGGTCCTCCACCCCAGTGAAAAACGCTTTCACTGCCACAGTGTTAGCCGGGACTACCGAGTCCATGATCTCTTGGGAAAATGGCATAGGAAAGCTGCGTGGTGGGGATGGGGGTGCAGATCTGTCCCCTGCCGCACGCTCCTCCCGCTCCTGAAGGGCTTTGCGCAACTCTTTGCTTGGCTAGCAGGTCAGCTCGGGCATTCTGCTCCCTTGGGACGTGCACCAGCTCAAACATCGTGAACGCGCTCTTCAAGACTTCGACGTACCCTAGGTACGCGACCATCTGTGGATCCTTGGCTTGGTACTCCCCGATCACTTGACCCGTAACCAATTGGGAATCGCTCTTTACCAGCAAACTTCGTACTCTCATCTCCTTGGCTAAGAGCATTCCAGCTATGAGTGTTAGAATATATGGCCTTAAACGAGAGGGGGGGTGAATTGTTTAA
Source organism: Phaseolus vulgaris (assembly GCF_051622355.1). NCBI lineage: Eukaryota > Viridiplantae > Streptophyta > Magnoliopsida > Fabales > Fabaceae > Phaseolus > Phaseolus vulgaris. The sequence goes on from NC_143505.1 coordinate 40,133,667, forward strand.
GAAAGATTTTTGCAAACTTTTAACCTTAGAATGAAAATACTTTGAAAGAACCTTGATTTAGGATTCAGTTTTTCCAAAACTGTACCGACCAGGTAGTCGGGAGTGATGACGTGGCAGCAAGCGATAATATAGGCGTGTTGAGCGGAACACCTGGCTGACAGAAGGGAAGTACATCGGGAAGTCTGTGTAGTCGCCAATCGTTAAGTTGGCGTTCTCCAATCTCTAGCATATCTAACCGGCGGTCACCAGGCTTGTATCATAGTCGCCGTATTTGGGTTTCGGCGACCAAGTGGTTAGAGATCGCCGAAAGAAGGACATCGCCGAAGGATCAGGAAGGCTTGCTTAGGGCCTTCAGTGGGTACGAGTACGAAGGACGAAGTTATCAGATGATCATTCCCCAGCCAGAGGTTGAGGCAAGGGAACAGTTTACCAGAACATACATGATAAGCAAGTAAAATAGATCGTGATAGCGACAGGCGAGACCACAGAGAAGGTGTGCATGGTGACACCCCGTGTTCGCCACTAGAAGAGATCGCGCTCCAAGGCAGCTATGCACCGAGTTACTCCCCGCATGGGTAACTTAGTCGAACAGCCTGAAGAGTAGAAGTGGCGCTCAAGTAGAGGACGCTCCAGATGTTGACACGTGTACAGCTGGATGCGAGCCACGTGTCCGGAGGTGTAACCGTCAGGAGAGAGAAAATGCCCAGGTATATAAGGAACTCTTAATAGATTCTGAGGTACGCGCGTTTAGAACACTTTTTTACGGTTTGAGAACACTTGAGTACGCTGAGAGAGATTTTGCACGGTTCCTTGAGTTTTAGCTTTTCTCTCTTAGAGTTTTGGTGATTTCGTCACTGACTTGAGCGTCGGAGCGCGATCGACCGCAGCGGCACCACTCTGTCTTTTTCAGGTTCTTGAGGAGAATCGAGGTGTGAAGGACGGAAGCTAGCGTGGTGCAAAGCCGATCCAGAGGGAGATACCTTTGACATGGCAAGACTCTTGTACTCGAGTCAACCGGCAGGATCATCAGGCGCCCACCGTGGGGCCGTGTAAAACCTGTTTCCCATCCACAGCGTGAGTTCTTGAGGTTTCTGTGATTTTTGTGTGGTTGTGTGCTGGTGCAACCATTTTCGGCGTGTTCCACCGATCGTTCGAGTTCCATTCGGTGTATTAGCGTTTTTCACCGTTCGTTCGGAGTTTTGATCGGTAGTTTGACGTTCTTCACCGTTTGATTGAGCTTTTGTTCGGTGGATTGAGGTTTTTCACCGTTTGCTTGCGTTTTTTTCGATGAATTGGAGTTTTTCCCCGTTCGTTCGAGTTCTTATTCGGAGAGTTGAAGTCTTTCGCTGTTTGTACGAGTTTCAATTGGTAAATTTAAGTCTTTACCATTCATTTGTGTTCTTGAACGGTAAATTGGGAGTTTTGGCGAAGAAGCAGTAGGTTTGTGCTGAGAACGCAAGTTTCTGTGGAGGTTCTGCGTCCGAATCGATCAGCGTTCTGTTGTGTTTGCGTTCCTGGAAGTTCTTGGGAGTTTGAGAGTTTTTTGACCGATTGATTGATGGATCGATCGTTTGTTGGTGAAGGTTTTGTTCGTTGAAGCTTGATCTGTCGATTTTTCATGAGAAAGATGAGAAGCACACGTTCAAGTCCCGTTGTGCCAGCTGCCGCAGAAGGCACCATGACTATGGCGCAGATGATGGAGATCATGCGCGCATTGCAAGAGAATGTGGAGGCATCACGCATAGAGCAGGCAAAGATGCATGAAGACCTGGTCGCCTCTCAGGCCAGGAATGAAGAGCTCAGCAAAGTCACTGAGGAGTTGCGACAAGCTCTTCTGGAGCAGAGAGGACGCACAGTGGTTGAAGAAGTTGCGCCGTCGTCGCCACCGCGCGTTTTCCCGATGCCATTTGCTCAGGCGATCACGGACACGCCGATCCCTGTAAGCGTGGTACCTGTGAAAGCCTCTTTCACCGACATGGAGGATCCTGAGGCACATCTCACTATGTTCCACACGCAGATGATGCTGTCAGGAGGCTCAGATGCTGTATATTGCTAGATGTTTGTGAGCACGTTCCAGGGAACAGCGCTGGAATGGTTTGTTAGCCTGCCTACAGGACACATAACCAATTTCCAGCAGTTTTCGAAGCTTTTCGTCGACCAGTACATTGTGAACAAGGCGCCACCTAGGGTGTCTTATGATTTGTTAGACGTAAGGCAGTACTAGGGAGAGTCCCTCAGGGACTACGTGAGCCGTTTTGGAGCACAGATGGTGTGCTCGCCCGCTAAAGACGAGGAGATGTTAGTGTACGCCTTCAAAAAGGGCGTGCTGCCAGGACCTTTCTGTGAGGCACTGATTAGGGCACACCCCGCCACATTTGCTGAAGTTAGGCGACTTGCGGTGGCCCACATCGCCGATGAGAGTGAGGTCGCCGAGAAGAGAGGGAGCGTGGCCCCTGCTAGGCCACGAGCCCAGACTAGAATCTAGGCGCAGAGGGTGCTGGAGACGATGGCGGCCAAGAAGGATCAAAGGACTCGCCATCCTTATGATCCGAGGAAGAACAAGGGAAGGGGCCCAAGGCGCCCCAGGGAGTACAATCGCCCACCAAAGTACAAGTTTGTCATGGGGTAGGCGGATCTGATCGCCATTCCCAACATAGCAGCCAGGCTTAAGGCGCCTGAGAAAGTGGGCGACAAGGTGTTGGGACCAAAACCAAACGCCTGGTGTGAGTTCCACCAGAGTTTTGGTCACACCGTTGATTCGTGTTTGGCCCTGGGATACCAACTCGACGACCTGGTCAAGAGCGGTTTTTTGAATGATTACCTGCTGGATAAGAGGACGGGAGGTGCGTCGAGCTCCCAGCCGGTGAGTGGTGAGGCTCAACAGCATGAGATGCCCACTCATGGCGAGATCCACACCATCGCTGGAGGTTTCTCGGGTGGTGGATGCACTGCATCACAGAGGAAGAAATACGCAAGGTCAGTGATGACGGTGGATATGTTCGAGGATCACTCGCCAGATGTGGACATCACGTTCACAAAGGAGGATCTTAGGGACGTTATGCCTCACGACACCGATCCCATAGTCATCTCGCTCGTCATGGCGGGAAGGAAAGTCAACCGGGTACTGGTGGACCAAGGAAGCTCGGCGGATGTAATGTTCTGGCCGACTTTCACGCAGTTGCAACTACCCCTTGACCAGCTAAGACCCTATGGAGGGTGCTTGTATGGGTTCGCAGGCGACCAGGTGGAGGTCAGGGGGTACATTGAGCTGAGAACAACGTTCACGAATGAGGTGGCCTCGAGGACGGAGAAAATCAAGTACCTCGTTGTGAACGCCCCTTCAGCGTATAACATTCTGTTGGGGAGACCAACCCTCAACAAAATAGGAGTTGTGCTCTCAACTAGGCACATGAAGGTTAAGTTACCATCGATGGAGGGGGTGGTGATCACCATCAGATCTGACCAGAAGGAGGCGAAGAAGTGCTATGAAAATAGCCTGAAGAATAAGAGGTTAGTAAGTTACATCACCACGACGCCGCCTCCCGGTGTGAAGCCCAGGCCAACAGAATGGCGAGTTGTTGATGCGGCGATGGAAGTGGCCGCCGGAGGCGATGTCACCATGGTGGATGCTGAGCCGGAGGGAGAGAGTGCCGGACGGGAAGAAGAAGCGAGGAATCGCCCAGAGGAAGCGAGGGAATCGGGAATCGCTAGGGCGGTGATCGCCAGGGAAACCAGACCCAAACCCGTTGAGGAGTGGCTCAAAAGGGAAATCGGGGGAAAGGTCTTCAAGCTGGGAAGATCTTTGGAGGTTGAGCTCCAAGACCAGATCGCCAAGGTGATAGAACGGCATCTGGATGCTTTTGCATGGTCTGCTTCAGACATGCCGGGAATTGACCCCGACTTCTTGTGTCACCATTTAGCAATGGACACACAAGTCAGACCAGTGCGACAGAGAAGAAGGAAGTTTAATGAGGAGAGAAGACAGGCGATTAGGGATGAAACACAGAAGCTCCTCGCCGCAGGCCATATCAGGGAGGTCCAGTACCCTGAGTGGTTGGCTAATGTCGTACTGGTGAAGAAGAGCAACGGGAAGTGGCGCATGTGCGTGGACTTCACTGACCTGAACAAGGCTTGCCCAAAGGATTCGTATCCTTTGCCAAGCATAGATGCTGAGTTTTCTGGACGCCTTATCGGGGTACAATCAGATAAAGATGCATCCTATGGATGAAGAGAAAACTGCCTTCATGACTGAGAGATCGTGCTACTGCTACAAGGTGATTCCCTTCGGGCTGAAGAATGCGGGGGCCACGTACCAAAGATTGATGGATAAGGTACTTGCACCGAAGTTGGGAAGGAATCTGCAAGCGTACGTAGATGATATGGTCGTGACCTCGTTAGAGAAGTGCAAGCACGTCTCAGACCTGGAGGAGTTGTTCACCACGATTGCCAAGTTCAGATTAAAGCTGAACCCCGAGAAATGCATTTTTGGCGTGGAGGCAGGGAAATTCTTGGGTTTTCTTTTGACTGAAAGAGGAATAGAGGCAAATCCTGATAAGTGTGCTGCCATATTGGCGACGAGGAGCCCGACTACCGTGAAGGAGGTGCAGCAACTTACAGGTCGGATGGCCGCCCTGTCTCGTTTCGTGTCAGCTAGTGGAGAGAAGGGCCATCTGTATTTCCAATGTTTGAGGCGAAACAATAAGTTTGTCTGGTCGAAGGAGTGTGAAGAAGCCTTCGTGAAGCTTAAAGAGTACCTAGCGAGCCCGCCGGTTTTGTGCAAACCCTTAGTAGGAACCCCTCTCAGGTTGTATTTTGCTGTGACTGAGAGGGCGGTGAGTGCGCTGCTCGCCCAAGATCAAGACCACGCTCAGAAGCCTATTTATTTCGTCAGCAAGGTATTGCAAGGCCCGGAGGTAAGGTATCAGGCCTTGGAGAAAGCTGCATTGGCTGTAGTATTTTCGGCGAGGAGGTTGCGCCACTATTTTCACAGCTTTATAGTGCTGGTGATGACCGACTTGCTCATCCAGAAAGTCTTGAAGAAGCCTGATGTGGCTAGGAGAATGGTAAAATGGGCGGTGGAGCTGTCGGAGTTCGACATCAAATATGAGCCCCGAGGACCGATCAAGGGACAGATTTTCGCTGATTTTGTGGTCGAGCTCTCGTCACAAGCAGCATGAGTTGAAGGGGACGACTTTCGTTGGGTGCTTTCGGTGGACGGATCGTCTTACCAGCAGGGTAGCGGTGCTGGAGTCATTCTGGAAGGACCCAACGACGTGCTGATAGAGCAGTACCTGAGGTTTGCCTTCAAAGCCAACAACAATCAAGCAGAGTATGAGGCGCTGATCGCCGGGATCTTGTTGGCTAAGGAGATGGGGGCTAGGGTACTGATGGCCAAGAGTGACTCATTATTAGTCCCAGGACAAGTAATAGGCGAGTTCCAGGCCAAGGATCCACAAATGGCGGCTTACTTGGAGTATGTGCAGGAGTTGAAGAGTTCCTTTGTCTCATTTGAAGTAGTGCATGTGCCCAGAGAGCAGAATGCCCGAGCAGACTTGCTAGCCAAGCTCGCCAGTTCGGGCAAGGGGGGTAGGCAGAGGACAGTGATCCAAGAAACTTTGAAGACGCCTAGAGCATTTGTGGCAGACCACCTGGTTCTTCAGATAAGCATGTCGACGGAGAAAGCGGCGAGGAGTCACAGGTCCTTGACTCAGGAGATCTTGAGATCGCCGAGAATAAGAGCATGTCGGGGGGAGAGGGTGAACATGACGCAGGTCTGCGCTACGCATGAGCCAGACACATGGATAACACAGTACCAGCGCTGCCTGGCAGATGGCCTTCTCCCGCTGGATCCGACGGAGGCTAGGAAGATAAAGAAGAACTCCAGCAAGTTCACCATGATAGATGGCGAGCTGTATAGGTTTGGGTTTACACACTGTACCGCCCTGGTAGTCGGGAGTGATGACGTGGCATCCTGCTACAGTATAGGCGTGTTGGCAAGGCGCCAGGCTGGCAGAAGGAAAGGAAGTCGTGAAGCCGCCAGTTATTAAGTTGGCGTGTTCCGATCTCCAGCATATCAGAATAGGCGATCACCGGGTTAAAGATGAAGTCGCCAAATGTGAACTCAGGCGACCAGGCATTTGGAGATCGCCAGAGAAGGCACATCGCCGAAGATGAAGGAGAAGCAAATTACGAAGGCGGCCGGCGAGACCATAGGGAAGGTGTATGAGGACACCCTAACTCGCCAATTCCAGTAGAGATCGCACTCCCAAGTTAGCTATGCACTGGGCAGTACCATGCATAAGTAACTTAGCCAAAATGAGAGTAGAAGCAGCGCCAAGTCAAGGAGGCTCCAGATGATGGCACGTGTACGACTGGATGCGAGCCACGTGTCCAGGTCTGTAACTACCAGGAGAGAGAAAACAACCAGGTATATAAGAGTTCTCAACAAACTTTCTGAGGTACGCACGTTCAGTTTATACTCTTTACGCTTGCGAGTTATAGAGCTGACTGTGAGAGAGGATTTGCACGGTTCTTGTTCTCTTAGTATTGGGTGATTCGGTCACTGACTTGGGCGTTGGAGTGCGATCGGCCGCAGCGGCGCCGCTCTGTTTCTTTGCAGGTTCTTGAGGTGGATCTCGAAGAGGAACGGAGGTGTGAAGCGGTGCACACGTCGATCCTTTGACGAGGCAGTTTCCAGCGTTCCGGTCAACAGGCAGGATCATCAGGCGCCCACCGTGGGGCCGTGTAAAAATTGCTCCCATCCACAGCGGGAGTTCTTGGAGGTTTTCGAAGTTTTCTGCGTGGTTGTGTGCTGGTGCAACCATCGTTCGCTGTTTGCTTGAGTTTCGTTCGGTGAATTCGCGTTTTACACCGTTTGTTTGGGTTTTCGATCGGTGGAGTGAGGTTTTCCTGCTGTTTGCGCGTAGTTTGTTCGGTGGAGTTCGAGTTCTTTCGCTCGTTTGGTTGTAGCGGTGGTTTCTGGTGAAGTTGTGGTTTTCTTTGAAGGTTTATGGTGTTCTTGAGTTTTCTTGCGCAGTTTCGCACAGTTTTCTCCGATTGATCGCTGAATCGATCTTGGTTGAAGTGTCGTTCGCTGCATTCTGTGATTCGCTGAGTTTCATGAGAAAAATGAGAAGCAATCGTTCAAGTCCAGTTGCGCCCGTTGCTGCCGAAGGCGCCGCTGCCATGACCATGGCGCAGATGGCAGAGATGATGCGTTCGTTGCAGGCAACTGTGGAAGCCTCACGCGTGGAGCAGGCGAGAATGCATGAGGATCTGGTCGCCTCTCGCGCCAGGAATGAGGAGCTCAGCAAGGTGACTGAGGAGCTGCGTCAAGCTCTTCACGAGCAGCAAGGGCGTTCTTCTGCTGAGGAGGTGGCGCCGTCATCGCCATCTCGTGTTTTCCCTATGCCTTTTGTTCAGGCGATTACTGACACGCCTATTCCCACGAGCGTGGTTCCGGTTAAGGCTGTCTTTACCGGCGTGGAGGACCCAGAGGCTCACCTAACCACGTTCCATACGCAGATGATGCTGTCGGGAGGGTCAAACGCCGTCTACTGCAAGATGTTCGTGAGTACGCTCCAGGGAACGGCGATGGAGTGGTTTGTGAGCCTGCCTAACGGCCACATAACCAATTTTCAACAGTTCTCGAAGATTTTTGTCGAGCAGTACATCGTGAATAAGGCACCGCCCAGGGTGTCTTATGATCTGTTTGATATAAGGCAGTACCAGGGAGAGTCCCTCAGAGATTACCTGAATCGCTTTGGAGCGCAGATGGTCAAGTCGCCGGCCAAGGATGAAGAAATGCTGGTCTATGCCTTCAAAAAGGGCGTGCTGCCGGGACCATTCTGCGAGGCCTTGATCAGAGCTCACCCCGCGACGTTTGCTGAAGTCAGGCGACTTGCGGTGGCTCACATCGCTGACGAGAGTGAAGTCGCCGAGAAGAGAGGAAGCGTGGTTCCCGCCAGGCCACGCGCCCAGACCAGGATCCAGCCGCAGAGGGTGCTGGAAACAGCGGCGGCGGCCAGGAAGGACCAGAGGACTCGCCATCCTTACGATAGGAGGAACAAGGGAAGGAGCCAGGGGCGCCAGCAACCAGCACGCCGGGAATACAATCGCCCGCCTAAGCACAAGTTTGTCATGGGACTATCGGATCTAATCGCCATTCCTAATATATCTGCTAGGTTGAAAGCGCCTGAGAAGGTGGGCGACAAGGTGTTGGGGTCAAAGCCGGATGCCTGGTGTGAGTTTCACCAAGGTTTTGGCCACACTTTGGACTCGTGTTTGTCCTTGGGATATCAACTCGACGATCTGGTTAAGAGCGGGTTCCTAAATGACTATCTGCTGGACAGGAGGACGGGGGGAGTGTCGAGTTCCCAGCCAGCAGGTGGAGAAGCCCAGCAACACGAGATGCCTATCCACGGGGAGATCCACACCATTGCAGGGGGCTTCTCAGGTGGAGGTCAGGGGGTACATTGAGCTGAGAACCACGTTTCAGATGAGGCTGGGTCGAGGACGGAGAAAATCAAGTACCTCATCGTAAACGCTCCTTCAGCATATAACATCCTGTTGGGAAGGCCCACGCTTAACAGGATAGGCGCCATTCCGTCGACTCGGCACATGATGGTAAAGTTGCCGTCCATGGAAGGGGTGGTGATCACGATCAAGTCTGATCAGAAAGAAGCGAAAAAGTGCTATGAGAATAGCCTGAAAAACAAGAGATCAGTGAGTTATGTAACAACCACCCCACCTCCCGGTGTGAAGCCCAGATCGACGATAACAGAGGAGGCCGCCGGAAGAGATGTGGAGATGGTGGACGCTGAGCTGGGGGAGAAGAATGCTGGTCTGGAGGAGGAAGAGAAGCGGAATCGCCCTGAGGAAGCGAGGGAGCAGGGAATCGCCAGGGCGGTGATCGCCAGAGAATCCAGGCCAAAACCTGTCGAGCAGTGGCTCGAAAAGGAGATCGGAGGAAAGGTCTTCAAGCTGGGAAGATCTCTGGAGGTCGAGCTCCAGGACCAGATCGCCAAGGTGATTGAGCGGCATCTGGACGCGTTTGCATGGTCCGCTTCGGACATGCCCGGGATTGATCCCGACTTCTTGTGCCATCATCTGGCGATGGACAATTTGGTGAGACCAGTGCGACAAAGGAGAAGGAAGTTCAACGAGGAGAGGAGGCAGGCGATCAGGGACGAAACACAAAAACTCCTCGCTGCAGGCCACATCAAGGAAGTCCAGTACCCTGAATGGCTGGCGAATGTCGTGCTGGTGAAGAAGAGTAACGGGAAATGGCGCATGTGCGTCGACTTCACCGACCTGAACAAAGCTTGCCCAAAGGATTCGTATCCTTTACCAAGCATAGATGCCCTTGTCGATAGTGCTGCAGGGTGTAAGTTGCTGAGTTTCCTGGATGCCTTCTCGGGATATAATCAGATCAAGATGCATCCCATGGATGAAGAGAAGACAGCCTTCATGACGGAGAGGTCGTGCTATTGCTACAAGGTGATGCCGTTTGGGCTGAAGAACGCGGGGGCCACATACCAGAGGCTGATGGATCGAGTACTTGCACCAATGCTGGGAAGGAACGTGCAAGCGTACGTCGATGACATGGTCGTGACCTCGCCGGAAAAAAGCAAGCACGTTGCCGACTTGGAAGAATTGTTCGCAACGATTGCCAAGTTCAGGTTAAAGCTCAATCCGGAGAAATGCATTTTCGGCGTGGAGGCTGGAAAGTTTTTGGGTTTCCTCTTGACTGAAAGAGGAATAGAAGCCAACCCAGACAAGTGTGCTGCCATCTTGGCGATGAGGAGCCCAGCTACGGTGAAAGAAGTCCAGCAGCTAACAGGTCGGATGGCAGCCCTATCTCGCTTCGTGTCAGCTAGCGGAGAAAAGGGGCATCCCTATTTTCAGTGTCTGCGGCGAAATAATAAGTTTGTTTGGACGAAAGAGTGCGAGGAAGCTGTAGAAGGCTTATGTAGAAGGCTGCGCTGGCTGTGGTATTTTCGGCGAGGAGGTTGCGCCACTACTTCCATAGTTTCACAATACTGGTGATGACTGACCTGCCCATCCAGAAGGTCTTGAAGAAACCTGACGTTGCGGGAAGGATGGTGAAGTGGGCAGTAGAGTTGTCAGAGTTTGATATTAAATATGAGCCCCGAGGCCCGATCAAGGGGCAAATCTTTGCAGATTTCGTGGTTGAGCTCTCATCAGAGGCGACGCGGGTTGAAGGAGACGATTTCCGTTGGGTACTTTCGGTGGATGGATCGTCGAACCAGCAGGGCAGCGGTGCTGGAGTCATATTGGAAGGACCCAACGGCGTGCTGATCGAACAATCTCTGAGGTTCGCCTTCAAAGCCAGTAACAATCAAGCAGAGTATGAGGCGCTGATCGCCGGAATTTTGCTGGCCAAGGAGATGGGAGCTAGGGTGCTGATGGCTAAGAGTGACTCGCTGCTAGTCACGGGGCAAGTAACAGGCGAGTTCCAGGCTAAAGATCCACAAATGGCGGCTTACTTGGCGTATGTGCAGGAATTGAAGAGTTCCTTTGCCTCCTTTGAAGTAGTACATGTACCCAGAGAGCAGAATGCCCGAGCTGACTTGCTAGCTAAGCTCGCCAGCTCAGGCAAGGGGGGTAGGCAGAGGACGGTGATTCAAGAAACTCTGAAGACGCCGAGAGCATTTGTGGCAGATCACCTGGTCCTTCAGATCAGCAAGTCGACGGAGAACGCCGCGAGAAGCCATAAGTCCCTGACGCAAGAAACTCTGAGATCGCCGAGAATTAGAGAATGTCGAGGAGAGAAGGTGAATGTGATGCAGGTCTGCGCTACCCATGAGCCAGACACTTGGATAACACAGTACAAGCGGTGCCTGGCAGATGGCCTTCTCCCGCTGGATCCGACTGAGGCTAGGAAGGTAAAGAAGAATTCTAGCAAGTACACCCTGATTGATGGCGATCTGTACAGGTTTGGGTTCACTCACCCGCTCCTGGAGTGTATACACGGCGAGAAGTGCACGAGAATCATGGCGGAGCTCCACGAAGGTATATGCGGAAGCCACGTCGGGGGTCGAGCTCTGGCCGCGAGGACTCCCCGTGCAGGATACTACTGGCCATCCATGAGAGAAGATTGCAAGAAGTACGCCCAATGTTGTAAACAATGCCAGCAGCACGCCGATTGGCATAAGGCACCTCCCGAGGAGTTGAAGTCGATTTATAGCCCTTGGCCATTTCATACCTGGGGAATCGACATCCTGGGACCTTTCCCGCTGGCGATCAGGCAGATGAAGTACTTGGTGGTGGCGATTGAATATTTCACCAAGTGGATCGAAGCAGAACCAGTGGCCCAGATCACCGCACACAAGATCGAAGGTTTCGTGTGGAAGAACATCGTGTGCCGGTTTGGAGTGCCTAAACGCTTGGTGTCGGATAATGGGACTCAGTTTGCAAGCCACCTGTTGAAGAAGCTCTGCGAAGGGGTGGGAATTCAACAAGTGTTTGCATCCGTCGAGCACCCTCAGACAAACGGCCAGGTGGAGTCAGCTAATCGGGTGTTGTTGAGAGGTTTGAAGAGAAGGCTTGAGAAAGCCAAGGGAAGTTGGGCTGAGGAGGTACCCCGTATAGTCTGGGCGTACCACACCACCGAGCAGTCAGGAACCCATGAGACCCCGTTCAGCTTGGTCTATGGGTGTGATGCCATGATTCCAGTGGAGATCCAGGAGAGCTCGCCGAGATTCCAGAACTTCGTAGAGGAAGGTTCGAATGAAGAGAGGAGGCTAAACCTGGATCTACTGGATGAGGTCAGAGAAGAGGCGAGATTAAAGGCGGAGGCGGTGAAGAGGAGGATCGAACGAAGATACAACTCGAAGGTGATGCCAAGGCAGTTTAGAGAGGGCGATCTGGTGATGAGGAAGGCCCACCAGTACGAGATGGAGAATAAACTGTCGCCCAAGTGGACTGGACCGTTCAGAATAACCGAGGCGCTCGGGAACGGCGCCTACCGCTTAGAGACGCTGGAAGGAGGGGCGATTCCTCGCACCTGAAACGCCACGCACCTGAAGTTGTACTATAGTTAAGAGCTTTGTAAGTAAAGACAAACACAAAGGTCATATTACAATGTCTCTGATGAAACAGTTTGAAGGGGGCACTCTTTTTTTCCCTAAGGAGGGTTTTTAATGAGGCCACCCAATAAAAGAAGAGTTTTCGAAGTATAAGGCGTTTTCAGATTGCATGTTTGCTATTTTCCAAAAGTTTTGAAGAAAGACCTTGTCTCTTGTACGTGATTTAAGGCAAGTAAAGATATATCGCATGCTTTCTAAAAGTTTTTAAGTCCTCATCGTTTTTCGGCGATCGGAGGCACCAGATAAAGTTTTTAAGTCCTCATCGTTTTTCGGCGATTGGAGGCACCAGTTAAAGATTTAAAGTCCTCATCATTTTTCGGCGATCGGAGGCACCAGATAAAAGACCTCAACGCCCTCGCGCGTTCTGAGGCGAGATAAAGACCTCCTCGCCGTCGAGCGAGTGCAGGCGAGGAAGAGTAAAAAGTCCTCCGTGTTTCTGGGGGCGAGAAGATGTAACCCCTGGGGCAATGTAGAGGCACCAGCAAAAAGTCCTCCGTGTTTCTGAGGGCGAGAAGATGTAACCCCTGGGGCAATGTGGAGGCAAGTTAAAGACCTTCTCGCCGATGAGCGAGTTCAGGCAAGTTAAAGACCTTCTCGCCGATGAGCGAGTTCAGGCAAGTTAAAGACCTTCCCGCTGATGAGCGAGTTCAGGCAAGTTAAAGACCTTCTCGCCGATGAGCGAGTTCAGGCGAGTTAAAGACCTTCTCGCCTACATGCGAGCTTAGGCAAGATAAAATCCTTCTCGTCTCGAACGAGTTCAGGTATGGTGCAGAGGGTGGAAGAAGTTTGGAAGGTGGCTAAGGTAGGTTCGAAGAGAACGCCTAGTCACCCAGTCTTTTGTTCTGAAGTTCAGGGAGGTAAAGAAGGATCCCAAAAGGCGTTTCTACCCCCAGACAAAGAAGCAATGGCCAAAGCATGAGGCTAGAAAGAAGCTGATATCACCAAGAGTCTTTGGCGATCAGGAAGAGTTCAAACAGCGGCGAGAAGGTTAAAACACCTGTTTGATGAAGCAGGTCGAGTGGAGCGGTGTTTAAGCCAGTGACTGAGTTGCAGTTCATTGCTTGAGGGATATTTTTACGATAAGGTTAATTGCCTTAAGATTACGAATTGTTAAGTGTTTGTTGCTTAAGGCTGAAGTGATCCGAAGCAGTTAAGTCAAAGGTTGTACCTACAGTTTTCCTAAGTCATTTCTTTGAAATTAAACAAGCAAGGAAAGTTGAAGCGAGTGAAGAAGTTATAAAAGGAAAAACGTAGACCTTTGTCATTAACAGTTAACAGTTCAGAGCATATATACGAAGGGACATAAAGTTTATTACAAGTTATAATACAAGGGAAAGCACGAAGGTAGCAGATGAAGAAGAGTTGATTAGTCTTCAGCAGGAACGACTTTTCCATCCACCACTTCATTGTTCAGCGACACCATGCTGAGATCCAGGTCGGGGAACAGGCAAGCAAATTGTTCCCGCGCAGCTTCGAATCCAGCAGCCAGAATTTGAGCAGAGTTCAGCTTGAGTTCTTCAATTTGCTTCTGAAGTTCCTCAATCCGCTTCTTGAGGTCTTCAGTTTGCTCTTTCAGCTCTTTATTCTGTTGCTCCAGCTCTTCAACCTGTTTCTTGAGTTGTTCATTGGTCTCTTGAGCCTGGAGAAGGTCTTCAGTAACCTTCTTGGATTCCTCTTGTGCTTGGGCCAGTTCAGCAGCCACCTTTCCCTTCTCTGCGTTGGCCTCGGCAAGATCGGCTATGGCGTCGTCCCTTGCCTTTTCCACTTGCCCAAGGAATTTCTCTCGGTCGACTGACCTTTGCTCCAATTTCTGCACCTTAGCGACGTCAGTTTTCATGAGAGCCTCCAGGTCAACCACCCTGACGCGAAGAGGCACAATCTTGCTCTCCAGTTCGACCTTCTCTTGAGCAAGTTGATGCACCTTGTGGCGAAGGTCAGTGGCCTCCTTGCGCGTCAGCCTGAGCTCGGTGTTCATTGCATCCTCCACTCGGGAGTGTTCGATTTCTGCGAGCGTTAGGTTGAAAGACAACTTCTCCACCTCGACCCTCATGGTGCTGTTTTCGGTTTTGAGGTTGAAGAGGTCGTCTTGGAGCCTCCTGGTTGAGCTCTCCACAGCTCTGGTTATGATCGCTGGGATATCTTCTGCTATGGTCTTCAGCTTGGCAGTTAGAGGCTCCCACATCCTTGTGACCTCCAAAGGGAGGTTTGCTGCTTGGAGAGGCACCAGGTGAGCCTGTTGTTGGTTCTCGTCGCGACCTTCCTTAGCGGGTTCTTCAGTAGGCGCTTCCTGGCGTGGCGACGGAATCGGGGATTCGGTGATCAGAATCGGAGAGGTATGAGCAACCTCATCCCCGATTGGAGCAACTTCTGCAGCTGAGGTGTTTGAAGGGGGACCCCCTCCAGCTGACACATATGGTGTAGAGGCGCTTGGGGGGTCCTCCATGAAGTTTGGCTCTTGGGCCTCAACTGCAGGTGGCGCAGTGGCCAGTGGGACCGCTTGGACTGGTGAGGCAGGAGCCTGTGGGGGTGGCGATGATGGAGGAGGAGCAGGTGTCGATGGAGGTGTTGAGGTTGGAAGAGGGGGTGGAGCAGGCGGTGAAGAAGGTGCCACCCTCTTCCTCTTTGAGACCAAACCGTCTTCGGTGTCCTCGTCATCTTCTTCCTCTTCCTCGTGGATCACCTGAGGGGCTTTCCTTTTAGGTCTCTTGAGGACCAATTTCTTGCGTTGGGCAGGTTCCTTAGGTGGCGATCGCCCGTGGACGATGGCTGTCTCCACCACCGAGTTAGGCAGCGTTTGAGAACCCGTCGCCAACCCGTGGTTTCGGGCGAGCGCCTTCAGTTCAGCGAGCATGCCTTTGCCCAACATGTTATCTACATGGAACGAAAATGCATAGGTTAACTCAAGGAAAAAATAAGTGCGTAAGGTAGTACACAGCAAAGCAGATGATATGTGCAGGAAAGATAAAACCAAAGTTTTGCGCATAACGCACAAGACGCCCAGAAACAGTTAAACAGAAGCAGTATTAAAACAACAGTTTTTAATGTTCTAACCTATTCGAATTTCTAGCTGGTCTTTGTAGAATTCGAAGCAGATCAAGGTGGTGGTAAGGAAAGTAATGTTGGCGTCCGCCACCCTTTTCCAGAAGAGACAGAGATCTCTGTCCAATGCTCCCATGCTGTCAGGACTTCTGGGTCTCCTGAAGCAGCTCTTGGACTCTTTCTTCCCCTTGTCCACCCAGTACAAGGGGAAGCCGTCGAGAAGGGAGGCGTCCTTGTCATTAGCGTGTACTTGGACGAACTTCCCCTTCCAGTCCTTGTAGGATTGCTGGAAGATAGCAAAGATGGACCTCCCAGCAATCGCGTTCAAGCTAACCCACAGGCGGTCTCCTGGGTGCTTGGCTTCGAAGAGGAATAGGAACACGCCCACTGATGCGGGCAACCCCAGATGGTCGCACATCACTTGGAAAGCTCGAACAAACGCCCAGCTGTTGGGGTGAAGCTGGGCGGCGGGAATGTTGAGCTCGGTAAGGAGTTCCCTCTCGAATCGTGTGAAAGGGAACTTGAGCTTCACCTTCTTGAATAAGGTCGTGTAGACGAAGCAGAAAGGCCCGTCGGCACTCACCTTGTCATCGGCACAAACAGGCAGATCGGGGGGGCAAGGCAGCACCATCATCCTTTCGTCGTGTTCCTTATGAAATGATTGATGAGGCTCATCCCCCTTAGTCAGCCGCAAAACTGCTCCCGCAGTGTTCATAGAGGATGTCTCCCTCAGAAGGGTCAAGTTGGCCCAGGGATACAAGGTTTTGAAGTCTGGCAAGGGAACGGGGGCTCCTCCGGCGATAGGTGGAGTCGCCTGGGCCAGGACAGGACGAGAAGACGCAGGCCTCTCAGCCTGGGAAGATGAAGCGCCACGAACTCGTGGTGGATCGTGTGCTTGAGAAGGGGGGTTTCTTGATGAAGGTGGAGGATTCGGGGTGATCTTTGTGCGAGTCATGGTTGCAGCTGCAAAGGAAGAAGAAAA
Source organism: Phaseolus vulgaris (assembly GCF_051622355.1). Lineage (NCBI taxonomy): Eukaryota > Viridiplantae > Streptophyta > Magnoliopsida > Fabales > Fabaceae > Phaseolus > Phaseolus vulgaris. The sequence goes on from NC_143505.1 coordinate 40,149,798, forward strand.
GGAAAAATGATCAGGGGTTACAGAGGCTGACTCGATAATAGAAGGAAGGTGAAAAACGAACGAATGTAGGTTCGTTGCGACGATTGACGAAGCCCTAAGTTACGCAGAAGGAGAAATGGAAAAGCAACCCACAGCGTATGCACCAGGCAGTTACAGGATGATGCGAATCGGTTAAAATGCAAGGAAAACCAGCAGAAGAAGGAAAGTAGGTACCTTTTGATGATCAGGAAGACGATGAAGGTTGATGGTGATTCAGAATGCTGGAGAGCGCTGAGAGTTTTCCGCAGAAGAAAGTTAGAGCGTTCGTGAATGCGAGGGAAAGTGATTGAACAGTGTTGAGTGAAAACAGGTTTAAGGGTTTTTTCGAAATGGGTTTAGGAAGCGCAAACGGCAACTGAAGAGAGCCGTTGATGAAGCCACGTGTCGAGCGATGGGCGAGGGGTTTGGTGGAGCGTCAGAAAAGCAGAAGGTACAACCGTTTGGAATTCTGCGTCAGTGCCACGTAGACCGGTGTTGACGTGACTCTTTCAGTCTTTTCGCTAGACAAGTCTTCGCTTAAGACTGGGGGGCTTGTGTACCGCCCTGGTAGTCGGGAGTGATGACGTGGCATCCTGCTACAGTATAGGCGTGTTGGCAAGGCGCCAGGCTGGCAGAAGGAAAGGAAGTCGGGGGGCTCGTGAAGCCACCAGTTATTAAGTTGGCGTGTTCCGATCTCCAGCATATCAGAATAGGCGATCACCGGGTTAAAGATGAAGTCGCCAGATGTGAACTCAGGCGACCAGGCAGTTGGAGATCGCCAGAGAAGGCACATCGCCGAAGATGAAGGAGAAGCAAATTACGAAGGCGGCCGGCGAGACCATAGGGAAGGTGTATGAGGACACCCTAACTCGCCAATTCCAGTAGAGATCGCACTCCCAAGTTAGCTATGCACTGGGCAGTACCATGCATAAGTAACTTAGCCAAAATGAGAGTAGAAGCAGCGCCAAGTCAAGGAGGCTCCAGATGATGGCACGTGTACGACTGGATGCGAGCCACGTGTCCAGGTCTGTAACTACCAGGAGAGAGAAAACAACCAGGTATATAAGAGTTCTCAACAAACTTTCTGAGGTACGCACGTTCAGTTTATACTCTTTACGCTTGCGAGTTATAGAGCTGACTGTGAGAGAGGATTTGCACGGTTCTTGTTCTCTTAGTATTGGGTGATTCGGTCACTGACTTGGGCGTTGGAGTGCGATCGGCCGCAGCGGCGCCGCTCTGTTTCTTTGCAGGTTCTTGAGGTGGATCTCGAAGAGGAACGGAGGTGTGAAGCGGTGCGCACGTTGATCCTTTGACGAGGCAGTTTCCAGCGTTCCAGTCAACAGGCAGGATCACACACCCACTCCTAGAATGTGTGCACGGAGAAAAATGCACTAGAATTATGGCCTAGCTCCATGAAGGGATATGTGGAAGTCACGTCGGGGGTCGAGCTCTGGCTGCAAGAACTCTCCGTGCAGGTTATTACTGGCCAACGATGAGGGAGGACTGCAAGAAGTATGCACAGTGTTGCAAGCAATGTCAGCAGCACGCTGATTGGCACAAGGCGCCTCCAGAAGTGTTAAAGTCAATTTACAGCCCTTGGCCGTTTCATACGTGGGGAATTGACATTCTGGGACCTTTCCCATTGGCGATCAGGCAGATGAAGTACTTGGTGGTGGCGATTGAATATTTCACCAAGTGGATCGAAGCAGAACCAGTAGCCCAGATCACCGCACACAAGATCGAGAGTTTTGTATGGAAGAACATTGTGTGCCGGTTTGGTGTGCCTAAGCGCCTGGTGTCAAACAATGGGACTCAGTTTGCAAGTCACCTACTGAAGAAGCTGTGCGAAGAGGTGGGAATACAACAGGTGTTTGCATCCATCGAGCACCCTCAGACTAATGGCCAAGTAGAGTCTGCCAATCGGGTGTTGCTAAGAGGTTTGAAGAGAAGGCTAGAGAAAGCTAAGGGATCGTGGGCTGAAGAGGTACCCCGCATAGTTTGGGCATACCATACCACCGAGTAGTCAGGAACCCACGACACTCCGTTCAGCTTGGTCTATGGATGTGATGCAATGATTCCAGTTGAAATCCAGGAGAGCTCGCCGAGATTCCAGAATTTTGTGGCGGAGGACTCGAACGAAGAAAGAAGGTTGAATCTGGATTTACTGAGGTCAGGGAGGAGGCAAGGGTAAAGGCTGAGGCAGTGAAAAGGAGGATTGAGCGAAGGTATAACTCGAAGGTGATGCCAAGGCAGTTTAGAAAGGGCGACCTGGTGATGAGGAAGGCCCACCAGTACGAGATGGAAAACAAGTTATCGCCTAAGTGGACATGACCGTTCAGAATAACCGAGGCGCTCGGAAACGGCGCCTACCGCTTAGAGACGTTAGAAGGAGGGGCGATTCCTCGCACCTGGAATGCCACACACCTCAAGTTATATTACAGTTAAAGCTTTGTAAGTAAAAACGAAGATGAAGAGATTGGCAAGCTTTCTGTTAAAACAGTTTGAAGGGGGCACTTTTTTTTCCCTAAGGAGGGTTTTTAATGAGGCCACCCAATAAAGAAGAGTTTTCAAAGTTTAAAGCTTCTAAGATTGCATGCTTGTTGTTTCGAAAGTTTTAGAAAAAAGACCTTATCACTCGTACGTGATTCAAGGCAAGTTTAAAGTTATGTTGCATGCTTTCTAAGTAAAAGTTTTAAAGTCCCCATCGTTTTTCGGCGATTGGCGGCATCAGTTAAAGTTTTAAAGTCCTCATCGTCTTTCGGCGATTGGAGGCACCAGCGATGACTAAAGACCTCAACGCTTTCGTGCGTCTTGAGGCAAGAAACGAAAAAGACCTCCTCGCCCTCGAGCGAGTGTAGGCGAGAAAGAGAAAAAGTCCTCAGTGCATCCAGGGGGAGGAGATGTATACCCTGGGCAAGTTGAGGCACCAGATAAAGTCCTTCTCGCCGTTGAGCGAGTTCAGGCAAGAAAAAGTCCTTCTCGCCTTTGAGCGAGTTCAGGCCAGATAAAGTCCTTCTCGCCGTTGAGCGAGTTCAGGCAAGAAAAAGTCCTTCTCGCCGTTGAGCGAGTTCAGGCCAGAGAAAGTCCTTCTCGCCGTTGAGCGAGTTCAGGCAAGATAAAGTCCTTCTCGCCGTTGAGCGAGTTCAGGCAGGATAAAGTCCTTCTCGCCGTTGAGCGAGTTCAGGCGAGAAAAAGTCCTTCTCACCTCAGAGTGAGTCCAGGCAAGATAAACTGAAAAGTCAGGGGTGTTCGTGACCTTAAACGGCGGGAAGGGAAGGAAAACGCCTTTCCCCCTTTAAGTGAAACATCAATATTGACTTAGTAAGACCAGAGGAAACTTCCACGCTTATAGGCGGTGTGAAGGCAGATAAAATCCTTCTCGTCCTGAACTAGTTCAGGTATGGCGTGAAGGGTGAAAGAGGTTTAAGAGATAGCTAAGGTAGGTTCAAAGAGAACACCTCGCTATCCAGTTCTTTGTTCTAAAACTCAGGGAGGTAGAGAAGGATCCGAAAGGCGCCTCTACCCCCAGATGAGGGAACAATAGTCAAGTTATGAAGGCAAATAAAGCTTACATCGCCAGAACCCTATGGCGATCAGAAGAATTCCAGGCGATGATGGGGGTAAAGGCTAACCTTGCCGGGCAGATCAGGTAAACTGTATTGTGATACCAGTTTAAGTTAAAACCTGCTGCCTAGTAAGTAGATTATGTTGAGGTTTATTGCCTTAAGTTTGCAAGTTGTATTAAATGTCATCGTTTGAGAGTTAATAGTTGCTCAAGTTTTGCTTTGAGTTAACAGTTTGATAAATTGTTATAAGATTAACAATTTGTTCAAGTTCAAAGCAGTAAACGGTTAAGCCCAAGTATCGCTGAGTTGATTTATTCGAGTAAGTTCTACCGGTTATGTTGGTTAATCACACAGCGAGTAAGAGTGAGAAGTATTCAAAGAGAAGTAGTAGAAAACAACATCTTAGCAGAAAAAGTTATATAAAGCAGCATCAGTTCAAGTTTATACGCAAAACAGCTGTTACATATAAAGTTTATACAAACGAATATGAACGCCAAGTTTCAAAAAACATGGTGATGGAGGGAGGCAGTTAGTCTTCAGTTGGCACGATCTTCCCATCCACCACCTCGTTGCAGATTGATACCATGGAGAGGTCGAGCTCAGCGTATTGGCACGAGACTTGCTCCAAAGCGGCATCGAACCCGGTGGCAAGGACTTGGGCGGAACTTTGCTCGAGCTCTTGTGCTTGTTTCTTCAGCTCGTCGGTTTGTTTCTTCAGCTCTTTGGCTTCTTCACGAGCCCGAGCAAGTTCTTCAGCGGCCTTTTTGCCTTCATCCCGGGCTTGAGCCAGCTCCGCAGCAATCTTCGTGTTTTCCTCTCGAGCCTTGGCGAGCTCAGCCATGGTGTCGTCCCTCTCCTTCTCGACCTTCCCGAGGAGGACCTCCCGATCTGCCGACCTCTTCTCAAGGTTTTCCACCTTGGTCGCATCTGCTTTCATTGCAGCCTCCAAGTTGGCCACCTTGAGCCTGTAAGGTACAAGCTTGCTCTCCAGCTCGATTTTCTCTTGGGCTTGGAGGTGCAGTTTTTGGCGCAGATCGGAGGCCTCCTTGCGCGCGCCTCTTAGTTCAGCATCCATGGCGTCCTCCAGCCTTGAATGGTCAATTTTCGCCATCATCAGGTTGCAAGAGAGCTTCTCCGCCTCCATCCTTATCAGGCGGTTTGACTCCTTAAGCGCCGCATTCTCATCTTGGAGCTTCTTGTTGGAGTCCTTCACAGCCTTCGATACAATTGAGGGGAGATCCTCTGCCATCATCTTCAGCTTGGCTGTGAAGGGCCCCACAACCTCTTCGATGGAGGATGGGTGGTGCTGGTGGAGGTGCTGGAGGAGCTTGGTGCTGACTTTCACCACCACCCTCTTGAGTTTGCAGAGCAAGGGGGCTTCTTGGCGTGGTGGTGAAGTCGGAGACTCTGTTATCAGGGTCGGCGAGTTATGACCACCCTCATCTCCTCCTGGTGCGGCCCCAGCGATAGAGGTGGTTGAAGGAGGACCCTCTCTAGCAGATACGAATGGCGTGGAGGCGCTTGGAGGATTCTCAATAAAGTTTGGGTCCCTGCTTTCAACCACGGGGGGTGTGACCGCCAAGGGTGTTGCTTGGACTGGTTGTGTTGGAGCTGGAGGTGAGGGCGGTGTTGGAGTTGGGAGTGCAGGTGGTGAAGAGGGAGCCACCCTTGTTCTTTTGGTGACAAGGCCATCCTCAGTCGCCTCATCATCCTCTTCTTCTTGTACCACTTGAGGAGTTTTCCTCTTTGGTTTCCTCAGGATAAGTTTTTCCTTTGAGGGGCGGGTAGTACCCCGGAAGTGGTTACACCTCGGGGCGGCGTTTTGTCTTGAGTAGCGGCGATCGCCACCACCGGGTTAGGCACGGCTTGGGAGCCCGCCGCCAGCTTGTGAGATCGGGCAATCGCCCTCAATTTTGCTAATTTCCCTTTTCCCAACATATTATCTGCATGAGGTAAAGAACGGTTGAGCAATCAAAACAGAAGCAGATAATGCAAGCGTATTTATGCAGAGACAACATAAGCAATACATAGATGGAAAGATCAGAGTCAACACAGAGTAATAGAATTCCAAGGTAGAGTGGGGAAGACGCTAAGTTAAGTATTAACTTGAAGTGAAAGGTTTGGTGTGGAGGTAGCAGCTAACCTATATGTATTTCGAGTTGGCTTTCGAAGAACTCGTAGGGAATGATTGAGGCAGTGGGGAAGGTGATGTTGGCAGCTGCTACGCTCTTCCAGAAGAGGCAAAGGTCCTTGTCCAACTCCCCCATGTTGTCAGGGCTCCTTGGTCTTCTAAAGCTGTCCTTAGCGTCCTTGTCCCCCTTATGCACCCAATATAAGGGGAAGCCGTCGAGCAGGGAAGGATCTTAGTCGTTTTGGCACACCTTCACGAACTTCCCCTTCCAATCTTTGTAAGACTGCTGGAAGATTGAGAAGATGGATCTCCCAACAATCCCGTTCAGACTGACCCAGAGGCGATCTCCAGGGTTTTTTGCCTCAAATAAGAAGAGAAAGACGTCGACGGAGGCCAGTAACAGCAGATGTGCACAAAGAATTTGGAATGCCCTTATAAACGCCCAGCTGTTAGGATGAAGCTGGGCGGGGGCGATGTTGAGCTCGGTTAACAGCTCTCTCTCGAAGCGAGTAAAAGGAAGCCTAAGCTTCACTTTCTTAAACACGGTGGTGTAGATGAAGCAGAACAACTCGTCGTTGCTCCCCTTATCATCCGCGCAGACCGGTTCACCCGGGAAGCAGGGCAGCTCGGTGTTTATTGAAGAAGTCTCTTTTAGCAAGGTTGGGGTGGCCCAAGGGTAGAGTTCTTCGTAGTCTCGTGGGGGAAGGGAAGCCCCTCCGGCGACTGGCGGAGTTGCCTGAGCGGGGTTGGCGTGAGAAGTTGTAGGCCTCTCAGCCTGGTTAGAAAGAGCACCAGATGCTCGTGGTGGGTTGCGCGCTGGTGGAGGATTTGCCCCAGGAGCAACCCTACGCGCTTGGGGTGGAGGGTTTCGCGATGAAGGAGGAGGGTTTGCGGTGGACTTCGTGTGAGCCATCGCAGGAACTGCAAAGGAAAGAGAAAGGGATGAAATGAGGATAACATAACGACTCGATTGAGGACGAAGAAGATAAGATGAGCGAAAAGGGGTTCGCTGGGATAAACGTTACGAAGAACGAAGCTTTAGGTTACGAGAAAAGGAGAAAAGAAAAAAACAGCCCACAACGTATGCTCCAGACAGATAATGGATGATGCGAATCGGTTAAAATGCAGCAAATATCAACAGAAGAAGTAAAAGGGGTACCTTTTTGTGATCGGATGAGCGTTGAAGAGAGTTGGAGATTGAGAGAGTTGAGAAGCTTCGTGGGTTCGCAGAGAAAAAGCTTAGAACGTTTGAGAGTGCAGAAAGATGATGGAACAGTGGAAGTACAAGGGGTTTAAGGGTTTTTCGAACGTTTTCGGAAGCGCAAACGACAGCTGAAGACGACCGTTGATGAAGCCACGTGTCGAGCGATTAAAAAAGGGGGGTTTGGTGGAGCGTCAGAAAAGCAGAGGGTACGGACGTACAGAAATCCGTACCAGCGCCACGTAGATCGACGGTGACGTGACCTCTTAGTCTTTTCACTGGACAAGTCTCCGCTTAAGACTAGGGGGCTTGTGTACCGACCAGGTAGTCGGGAGTGATGACGTGGCAGCAAGCGATAATATAGGCGTGTTGAGCGGAACACCTGGCTGACAGAAGGGAAGTACATCGGGAAGTCTGTGTAGTCGCCAATCGTTAAATTGGCGTTCTCCGATCTCTAGCATATCTAACTGGCGGTCACCAGGCTTGTATCATAGTCGCCGTATGTGGGTTTCGGCGACCAAGTGGTTAGATATCGCCGAAAGAAGGACATCGCCGAAGGATCAGGAAGGCTTGCTTAGGGCCTTCAGAGGGTACGAGTACGAAGGACGAAGTTATCAGATGATCATTCCCTAGCCAGAGGTTGAGGCAAGGGAACAGCTTACCAGAACATACACGATAAGCAAGTAAAGCAGATCGTGATAGCGGCAGGCGAGACCACAGAGAAGGTGTGCATGGTGACACCCCGTGCTCGCCACTAGAAGAGATCGCGCTCCAAGGCAACTATGCACCGAGTTACTCCCCGCATGGGTAACTTAGTCGAACAGCCTAAAGAGTAGAAGTGGCGCTCAAGTAGAGGACGCTCTAGATGATGACACGTGTACAGCTGGATGCGAGCCACGTGTCCGGAGGTGTAACCGTCAGGAGAGAGAAAATGCCCAAGTATATAAGGAACTCTTAACAGATTCTAAGGTACGCGCATTTAGAACACTTCTTTACGCTTTGAGAACACTTGAGTACGCTGAGAGAGATTTTGCATGGTTCCTTGAGTTTTAGCTTTTCTCTCTTAGAGTTTTGGTGATTCCGTCACTGACATGAGCGTCGGAGCGCAATCGGTCGCAGCGGCGCCACTCTGTCTTTTTCAGGTTCTTGAGGAGAATCGAGGTGTGAAGGACGGAAGCTAGCGTGGTGCAAAGCCGATCCAGAGGGAGATATGATGTGATTCCAATAGCCACATAGAACAAGATTCTTGACATTTTTAGGAATCACCTTGAGCTGGAAAATTTAGAGGCACTTTTCTTAGAGTTGGATCATTGTTCTAAGACAAAAACTCACCAAAAACTAGTACCAAATCCCAAACTCATTTGGATGAACCAAATATTGTCAAATTGAATCAACAAAGGAATGAAAACTGGAATGACCGAACATAAATAAACAACAATTCATATGAACCGAACAGAATTAAGAACAAAACCGAACAAAGTGCTGGAAAATAGAAAAACCGAAACTGAAAAACTCAAGAACACAAAGCAACATGAACAATTGAAGAAGAAGAAAGGAAGGAGAAGAGAATGCTCATGAAGATGGAAGGAGGATGGATGATCTCGCCACTAGAAGTGTGGAATGCTCCTAGATGAGAGTGATGCCGCCACTTGAGGACTCCATTGATCCATCAAGATAAGACTAGAGAAGAAGGCTCCAAAGCTCTCCAAAGGTCACTCAAAATTTGAGTAGAGTTTTCTTAGATTAATTCCAATCTGAATTTTACAAAGAGAGCACCTCTATTTATAGCCTAAGGTGCTGAAATGTAAGCTACACAAATTCAAAAAAACTCCCTCCCAAAAAGCTTCTAGAATTTGCGCCTAAAACAAGGCATGAGGAAGGTGTGATCCTTTCTCTCACTTTGGCACCTCCTTATTTACTCCTACACCTATCTACTAATACACCCCCCCTAAGACTCTTAACTAAAGACTAAAAGATGCTTTAACAATAGAGGTTTCTAATGTTTCCCTCTAAGCACCTTTCTAAACAATATTTATTTAAAACTTGGCCTTGCCCTTCATGGGATGGTCTTTGGGCTTTTGTGGGCTTTGGCCTTCTTGGGCTTGGGCTTGGGCTTGGGCTTTATCTTTTGCAAAGATTAACAAGAAAAACTTTAAATGTGAAGGCGAATGATCTTGTTCTTCATTATAAAAAGCCACCTTTAGTTGATTCTCATCATTCTCCCCGAGTTGGAGAGAATTCGCCCACGAATTCTGAATCCCTGCATATAACAAAGTCAGTGTACTTTTACAATCAAAAGAGTAAGAAAAAGGAATACATGACTGAGTAGAGGGAATCAAAGGGATTGCAGAAAAGGAGGTCCTATGAATCAACCAAGCTGGAAAAATTTGTTTGGGAATGATGATATTTTTTGGAAAAAGACCTCTTAAATGGTGAAACCCATTAGGAGGTATGAAAAAATCATCCCTAACATATTTTAACCAAGGTGGTGTTGAAATAGGAACCTTGGGTAATGAAAAAGATAAAGAAGAAGAAGACCTTGGAGGGTCCATTTGAGGTATAGCACGAGTCAACATGATGGATTTAGAGGAGAAAATGGTGTGACTCGGTGTAGTACTTACTTCTTTTTCTTTCTCATTTTCTCTTTTAGTTTTCATTTTTATTTGGTCCTCATGAACCTCTTTGGGAGAGAGGGGTTTTAATATAACCTTGCGCCCTAGGAAGGAAAAAGACATTGTATTGGATAGGCCATCATGTAAAACATGTCTATCATATTGCCAAGGCCTTCCTAAAAGAAGATGAGAAGCTTCCATGGGCACAACATCACATAAAACCTCTTCTTTATACTTTCCTATAGCGAAGTTAATGAGGACTTGTTTATTCACCATGATTTCACCTACTTCACTAAGCCATTGTAATTTGTAGGGCTTGGTATGAGAGATAGTGGGTAAGGCTAACTTCTCCACAACTCTTGTACTAGCCACATTAGTGCAACTTCCCCCATCAATAATCAAGGAACATAACTTGTTGTTGATAAGACATCGGGTGTGAAAAATATTTTCTCTTTGAGTATCATTCAAAGATTTTGGAATTGTGCCCAACATACGTCTTACCATCAATAAGTCACCTTCACAAGGACTTTCACTCTCATTTTCACTTGATGGTCTAGAAGGTGAAGAATGCCTAGGTGAAGTGGAATCATGCTCACTAACTACAATGCCTTCATACATGTACATACTTCTTTTAGAAGGGCAATTAGCAGCAATGTGACCATATCCCAAACATTTAAAACACTTTTTACTAGACGATTTAATTTGGGATTTAGGCCTAGAAGTAGATGGCGTAGGATCCTTGGGTTTGAAAGAAGAATCTTTGGAAGGATGTTTAGAAAAAGAATTTTTGGTTCTCCAAGACTTGGAGTAGTATCCATCATTGGAAGCATTTTTGAAAGAGTTTTTCTTAGCAAGTTGGGCTTCCACCTTCATTGCAAGATGAACTAAAGAGCCCAATGATGAATACTCTTGTAACTCAACAAAGTCTTGAATATCCTTCCTAAGACCACTCACAAACCTAGCAATCATAGCTTCCTCACTTTCCTCTAATTCAATTTTAAGCACAAGCGTTTCTAGCTCTTTATAATATTCATCCACATTTAGCGTGCCTTGTTGAAACCGTTGGAGTCTCAACATGAGGTCTTTCCTAAAATGTGGGGGCACAAATCTAGCGCGCATTTGATCCTTTAAAGAGTTCCAAGAGTCCACGGGAGGACCCTTGTGATAGATAATGTCCTTTACAATTCCATGCCACCATTTCATGGCATAATCACTAAACTCTAGGGTGGCTAGCTTAAGCTTATGCTCATCTTGGATCTCATGGATCTCAAATATTTGTTCACACTTAGCCTCCCAATCTAAATATACATTAGGATCACTTGAGCCATTGAAACAAGGAAGCTTGACCGAAGGTAGCCTAGCCTTTGCATCTTGGTAGTAGCCATTGCCATAGTGAGGTCTCTCCCCTTGGTTGTGATGTCTATGTCCAAGGAATTGGGGTGGAGTTCTCCTTCTCCTATGGTCATCTTCACGGCCAACATCATTTGAAGAAGCTCTTGAAGATGGTCTATGAGAATGATGTCCATCATGGATAGAAGGAGATGGTCTAGCTTGTTGGACCTCCATCTTTTGCATTTTCTCCTCCAACCGTCTAATGGTTCTTTGAGCTTCATGTAATTCACCAAGGATTGAAGCTTTGGAAGGAGAATTCTGCTTGTAGGATGCATCACTTGAAAATCCAGCCATTTGTAATTAAAAAAACAGCAAACACACAAAAACAGCAAACAAGTTAAAAATTAGCAAAAACAGTGAGCTTTGGCAATGAAACTGCCGAAGTGAAATGAAGCTGAAAAAAGATATCACTCTCAAAGAAACAATGTTCTTGCACCAATCTGATCTTGAGGCCTTGGAATCCTCAAATGAAATATGTCAAAGCAAGCACACCAATCTTAAGAGCAAACCACCACAAAACCAAAGAAACAATAAAGACAAACAAGAAAAGGTATAAGCAAGGAAAGGTAATTGCAAAAGGAATATTATATGTAAGACAAACTCAAAGAGTAAGAATGAAAGACAATCAAGAAAATAAAGAACTCAATGAGAAAAGTAGGCACACAAAAGAATACCTAAGGAAAAGCACTAGAGTGGATGAAGAAAACAAAAAAATTTAGCTACTGGAAATTTTTATTTTTATTTTTTTAAAAAAATGCAAACTGTGCTTGATATTCACTGATTTAACTGGAACGTTGTAGAGCGAACTGGATTATGAAATTTATACCACAGAAACTTCAAGATGTTAACTCAAAAATGGCACTGGAATCAATTAAAAAGAGTAAGCCAATTGAGAGAAATAAATTTTTTAAAATCGCTGCCAGATTACCGTATTTTTTTTCGGCAGGAATGTACACGTTTTTTATTTTATTTATCATTTTTTGTGTACTTCATATTTTTGAATGATTCTTTTTTCTATTTTTTCCAGCACTGTGTTCTGTTTCTGTTTTTAATTTTCTGTTTTGGTTCGGTTCATTTGATCATTTGTTCAATTCTGTTCGGTCAATTCCAGTTTTAATCTCTTTGTTGATTCAATTTGACAATATTTGGTTCATCCAAATGAGTTTGGGATTTGGTACTAGTTATTGGTGAGTTCTTGTCTTAGAACAATGATCCAACTCTAAGAAAAGTGCCTCTATATTTTCCAGCTCAAGGTGATTCTTAAAAATGTCAAGAATCTTGTTCTATGTGGTTATTGGAATTCTAACACTTTGAATATCTCAAATCCATAATTTCAGAATTTTACAGTACGTAAATCAGTTGCAATAAGGAAAAACAGTAAGCACTTTTTTCAGAAACAGAGGAATCCTAATAGGAATAAAAAACAGGATGATGAACTAGCAAAGACATAATAGAAAATGATGTATTGGAACTTGTATAGGTCTAGAATACAAGTATGAACTCAATTCTAAAAAGAAAATGCACAAAGGATCAACATCAATTCAGAAAATTATATGACACCAAAGCAAGAAACAATCAAAACAATAAAAGTACTACTAGAAGTAATGACATATATGGAATAACATGACTAAGACAAAACTTGACATGATTCAAAAATTAAAAGACACATCACAAATTGTAACAAGTGAAAGGAAGCTTAAGGTAAACTCTAGGAAAGATAATGCCATTCCAAAAGAGCAACCATACTCATAAGAATTATGAGTGCCATAAACCTTTCCACAAACACTTGGTGTAAAAGAAAAACAGCAAGAATACTCAAATAAAATTCTAAAACAGAAACTTAAATTGCAAGAAATTAAAAGAGCTCTTGAAATAAAGTGCACACAACTCAACAATTAAACAAGAAGAACCTAAGACTCATGATACCACATGATGTGATTCCAATAGCCACATAGAACAAGATTCTTGACATTTTTAGGAATCACCTTGAGCTGGAAAATTTAGAGGCACTTTTCTTAGAGTTGGATCATTGTTCTAAGACAAGAACTCACCAAAAACTAGTACCAAATCCCAAACTCATTTGGATGAACCAAATATTGTCAAATTGAATCAACAAAGGAATGAAAACTGGAATGACCGAACAGAATTAAACAACAATTCATATGAACCGAACAGAATTAAGAACAAAACCGAACAAAGTGCTGGAAAATAGAAAAACCGAAACTGAAAAACTCAAGAACACAAAGCAACATGAACAATTGAAGAAGAAGAAAGGAAGGAGAAGAGAATGCTCATGAAGATGGAAGGAGGATGGATGATCTCGCCACTAGAAGTGTGGAATGCTCCTAGATGAGAGTGATGCCGCCACTTGAGGACTCCATTGATCCATCAAGATAAGACTAGAGAAGAAGGCTCCAAAAGCTCTCCAAAGGTCACTCAAAATTTGAGTAGAGTTTTCTTAGATTAATTCCAATCTGAATTTTACAAAGAGAGCACCTCTATTTATAGCCTAAGGTGCTGAAATGTAAGCTACACAAATTCAAAAAAACTCCCTCCCAAAAAGCTTCTAGAATTTGCGCCTAAAACAAGGCATGAGGAAGGTGTGATCCTTTCTCTCACTTTGGCACCTCCTTATTTACTCCTACACCTATCTACTAATACACCCCCCCTAAGACTCTTAACTAAAGACTAAAAGATGCTTTAACAATAGAGGTTTCTAATGTTTCCCTCTAAGCACCTTTCTAAACAATATTTATTTAAAACTTGGCCTTGCCCTTCATGGGATGGTCTTTGGGCTTTTGTGGGCTTTGGCCTTCTTGGGCTTGGGCTTGGGCTTGGGCTTTATCTTTTGCAAAGATTAACAAGAAAAACTTTAAATGTGAAGGCGAATGATCTTGTTCTTCATTATAAAAAGCCACCTTTAGTTGATTCTCATCAAGATACCTTTGACGTGGCAAGACTCTTGTACTCGAGTCAACCGGCAGGATCAAAAACAAACAGCAAAAGCACAAAGCTGGAAAAATAATCGGTTGTTTTAGCGAAACAATCGGTTGTTTTAGCGAAACAATCGGTTGTTTATACCAATTCCAAAATAACAAAACTGAATTAAAGAGATAGGGATAGAGAAATTGTACACAGTTGTTTATACTGGTTCTCAGAAACCCTGAGGATATCCACTAAGCAATCACCACTTGATCACTTACACCACAACCAAGAGAATGACCTTGAACACCTCAAGAAACACACTCTCCTTGGCCAACACTAAGATTGTTGATCTTGAACACCTCAAGAACACAAAGCCAATCTCAGCAAAACACACACACGAATTGTTCAGCAGTTTTACAAAGATTACACTTGTTACAGATGAATATCTGAAATCAATACAAGTAGAATCCTATTCAGCACCTTGATCAATCTCTCAACACTTAAGAAATCTCAGAACTCTTTCAAAAACTCTTTTTTTCAAAACTTTGTTTCAAGATTCTTAAAACATAAAAACAGTTTTTCAGAATATATCTAAGAATATAGTTTGTTATCAAATCTTAACAAACTCTTAATTGCATTTAAAATAGATTGGTCAAAGCATTTAATGACTAGAGCGTATTCAGTTAAAGCATTTAAAGCTCAGTCAAAGAAAACAGTTTTTTTCTGTTATGGTTTCAAAACAAACAATCGATTGTTTCCTCGAATCAATCGGTTGTTTTGTTACTTAACAAAATTCACCATTCAAAAACAATTTTCAAACTTTCTCAAAAACATCTAAGTGTAAACAATCGGTTGTTTCAACTTAGTTTGAAAAACATTTTGCTTTGTTAAAATTGAGATGCTAATTGCTTTGAGATTTAATCCAAGGGTTGATTACAACATTAAACTACCCCAGAACAAAGCTTAAACCAGCACAGCAGCATCAAGCAAAGCAGAGGCTTCATCATCCTTCAAAGGAATTGGATTCTTCAAAACATTGAACACCACTTGGTTCAACAATGAGGACTTCATATTCTGCCTGGTTGTTGTTGGCCTTGAAAGCAAACCTCAGGGCCTGCTCAATCAACAACCCGTTTGGCCCTTCCAAGATCACGCCAGCTCCACTGCCCTGTTGATTGGAGGACCCATCCACAGAGAGCACCCATCTGAAACTGGCTTCCTTTTCCTGCTGTGTACCTCCTGAGGAGAGTTCTACCACAAAGTTCGCATAAACCTGGCCTTTGATGGGGCCTCGCGGCTCATACTGAACATTGAACTCCGAGAGCTCCACCACCCATCGCACCGTTCTTCCTGCCACGTCCGGCTTCTGCAGCACCTTCCGGATAGGTAAGTCTGTCATCACTACCACTGTGAAACTCTAAAAGTAATGAAGAAGCCTCCTGGCCGAGAATACCACGACCAAGGCTGCCTTCTCCAGGGCTTGGTATCTCACCTCTGGCCCCTGCAATACTTTGCTAACAAAGTATATTGGTTTTTGTACCTATTCCTGCTCCTGTACGAGGACTGAGCTGATCGCCCGCTCCGTCACGACAAAGTACAACCGGAGCGGCACGCCCAGTTGTGGCTTGCACAGCACGGGAGGAGTGGCCAGATACTCCTTTAGCTTGAGGAATGCCTCCTCACACTCCGCGGTCCACACGAACTGACTATTTCTCCTCAAACACTAGAAGTAGGGGTGTCCCTTGTCCCCTCCAGCGGATACGAATCTGGATAGGGCAGCCATCCTGATGGAGATCATAAAGAAGAGGATTTTACTAATGGAGGTAGAAGCCATCCACCCAAAAATTTAAAGTTCATCCTTCTAGTCTTCTCAAAAATTAAAGAAGAATTAAATAAAGAGAGGATCAAGCCCAAAGCCAACAAGAAGACTACAAGCATTCAAGAATTGGCTCCAATTAATATCTTTCTTTGTAATTTCTTTTGTATAAATTTGTAAAACATATAGGAGTAGTGTTTAGGAAGGTACTAAGAGGGAAACTAAAAAGACACCTCTTTTGTAAGTACCTTAGACATTAGTTTTTAGGAAGAAACTAGAAAGTTGTCTCTTCACACTCCTTTAGGTGCTAGAATAGAAGGAGTTAGAAGGTGACCTTTCAAAAGCTTCTCTTGTAAGATTCTCTTGTACATTTGTGACCAGCCCTCTCTATTATAAAAGGGGTGCTTAGGTCTTTGAAATGATAAGATTTATTTTTTAGAGTAAAAAACCTCTACTAATTTGGTGAGTGAGTCAGAGAGACTTGTGTCTTCTTCTCTTCTAGTCTTATCCTGAGTGAATTCTTGGGCTCTCAAGTGGCGGCAACAACACTCATCTTGAAGCCAACCATCCTTCAAGTGGCGTGCACATTCCAAGAGCTTCATCCACATAAGTTTTCCCTTCATTCCAAATTACCCATTTTTGTTCTACTTGTTTGTTTTCACTTTCAATCGGTGCAATCTCTTCCTTATGATGTCCTCTTTCATTTGTTGCACTTATAGTCAATTTTAATCAGTGCAAATTGGTTGTTCTTGCTGTTTTGGTCACGTCCTACATAGGTATAAATGCTATATGCTGTGTTCTTGAGTTTCTATCCATGGGTTTGTTGTTCAAAATGGGTTTCTATATGAGTTTGGCTTGGTTTTTGTGTTTTGGTGAGTTCTTGAATGTTAAGAACATTGATCCAATTCTTAAAAAGTGCCTAATCATATTCCAACTCTTGTTGAATCCATAACATGTTCATATCATATCTCCATCATGTTCTTGGAATCATATCACATCCGCCCTGTCAGCTGTTGCACCTCTTTTACCGAGGTCGGGCTCCTCATGGCAAGGATTGCCACACACTTCTCTGGCTTCGCCTCTATCCCATGCTCTGTGAGTAGGAAACCCAAGAACTTACCCACCTCAACCCCGAACACGCACTTTTCAGGGTTTAACTTCAAACGGTACTTAGCTATTGTGGCAAATAGCTCTTCCAGATCAGACACGTGTTGGCTCCTCTCCTGCGAAGTCACCACCATATCATCTGCGTAGGCCTGCACGTTCCTCCATCAACCTCTGGTAGGTGGCGCCCGTATTCTTCAAACCGAACGACATCACTGTGTAACAGTAACAGGATGTCTCGGTCATAAACGCCATCTTGCACTCGTCTCTGGGTGCATCTTGATCTGATTGTACCCTGAGAACGCGTCTAGGAAACTGAGCATCCTACAACCCGAGGCGTTGTCCACCAAGGCGTCAATACTTAGTAGGGGGTACGAGTCCTTCGGGCACGCCTTGTTGAGATCAGTGAAGTCCACGCACATCCTTCACTTCCCATTGGCCTTTTTCACCAAGACCACATTCGCCAACCACACAGGGTATTGAATCTCCCTTATGTGGTCGGTGTTCAGCAACTTCTTCATTTCTTCCTGGATGACCAGCCGCCTTTCTTCATTGAACTTCCTTCTTCTCTAGCGGACGGGCCTGACCTTAGGGTCCATGGTGAGGCGGTGGCATAGGAAATGTGTTGGGTCTATTAGTGTCTAAGTTCAAGAGGGGAGGGGTGAATTGAGCTTATAAAATTTTCGCAAGAACACACAATTTTTCAGTATTCCAGAGGCAAAAAGAACAGATTGTTTTTACATGAAACAGATTGATTTTTCAGAGCAGTATTGGCACAATTTGAATTTTGTTCACTGTAAAATTGTGATCAACAGAGAATCAGAACAGAACCAGATCAGCTTAATATTGTGAGGATGAAGGATATAGCTATGCTTAGAGATCAACCAAAATTACACAACACAAGATTTCAAGAAGAATGATCCTTTCACAGGTTTTAATGAATGGTCAGTTTGTTCACAATTCACTTAAGCCATTATATGCAGCAACCTTGTTTATGATCAGAAAACTTTAACAAGACAGGAAGAACAGTTTTCACTTAACCCATAATTAACAGATTCAATTTAAAAAGAACAGATTTAGTTCTTGACAGAATTAAGCAAAAACAGAAAAGAGTGCAGGGATGAGAATGCAGGATACACACGTTTTTATACTGGTTCACTCATACAGAGCTACATCCAGTCTCACCTTACCCCAAGGTGGAATTCACAAAAAAACAGTGCCAATCACTTACAAAACCAGCAGTTCTTGAACACTACAAGAACAACACACACAATGCTGAAAAACCCTATTTCAGCACACCTTGCACTCCAAGAAACCCTATCAAGGAGTGACTAACACATACACCTTTACAAAACAGAATAAAGGAAAGATTACACCTGAAAAGAAGATGCAAGAACTCAAAACCAGTAGTTCAATTTCCTGAAGAAACTGCACCAGCACCTTCACCAAGATTCAAAGGTTTCCTAGAACAAGCACACTTGAAAATCTCTTTGGAAAACCTTTCAAAAACTCTTTCAATCCTTCTTCTCACATGGAAATTGTTTTATCTCTATCAAAAGCGTATTTCCTCAGCACTCTTTCATGTGAGAGAGACATTGTTTATATAGAAAACAGTTTCTAACTTCTTTTCAAAAAAACAGTTGAAAAGCAGTTAAGAAAACAACAGATTCAGTTTTGAACTTAACAGATTTATTTTGTGAAAACTGCCAACTCAGCTTAACAGAAATAACTGTCTGAGTGGTACCTTTGGTGCCCTAACTAACTTGTGAAAAACCTTTCAGCACACCAAAGAATAAACATGTTCTTTCACAATAAAACAGATTAAAGTACAACACACAGGCCACCTCAGCTTAACTGAAATAACGAACTGAGCTTTCCCTTGGTGCCTTAACAGAAATTAGAAAAGCCTTTTTAACAAAGAAGAAATAAACAGATTCTTTCTCCATAAAACAGATTTATTTGTGTACTGTTTTAAAACTGTTAAAACATTTCAAAAGCTTTTCAAAAACTATTTAACGAAAGCCTTTTTAACAGAGAAGAAATAAACAGATTCTTTCTCCATAAAACAGATTTATTTGTGTACTGTTTTAAAACTGTTAAAAACATTTTAAAAGGCTTTTCAAAAACCATTTAACCACATCATGTGCTTGATCTAGACTTGGTTAGGCATCTAGGATAGGTTACACAGCAAAAGGCAATCATACACACTTACAAGCCTAATTACAAATGAATCTAAAAACCTATTACAATCTGCAAAGCACTCAAGCCATTTTCTTCATCAAACACACATCAAGCCTTGGTAGGGAAGAAGCTTCCTCCAGCTTCAACAAAATGTGGGTTTATACCTGGCATGTCCGAGGCGGACCATGCGAAAGCGTCTAGGTGTCGTGCTATCACCCCAGCAACTTGGTCTTGCTCTGCTTGGTCCAACGATTTACCAAGTTTAAACGTCCTACCCTCAATCTGTCTCTCCACAATATTCCCAACTGGCTCAGGTCGCCTCTCCCGAACGCTTTCCGCGAGAGAGACTCCTACGCGGTCGTCTTCGATAAGTGGGCGTTTCACAACCATGAACACTCCCCTCTTGGTTTTGAGGTTGTTCTCATAACACCTCTTAGCCTCTTGCTGGTCTGACTTGATTATTATCACCTTCCCACTCAGGTCTGGTAACTTCATCTTCATGTGGCGTGTCGATGCTACCGCCCTCAACCTATTCAGAGTCGGTCTCCCCAACAAGATATTATAGGCCAAGGGGGCATTAACCACCAAGTACCTTATGATGCAGAGCCATCCGTCAAGGTGGTCCTCAGCTCCAAATGCCTCCGTACTTCCACCTGGTCTCCCGCAAAACCATATAGGCACCCCGTGTAAGGTCTAAGCTGGTCAGGGGACAGCTGCAACTTATTAAAGGTGGACCGCTTTGAAAAAATTCTAAAGAAAGTTTCATTGTTAAAATTTTAGTAAGTATCTTAGAGTCTTTTTGTGTGCCTTTTTTTTTCTTGTCTTCCTTTGAAGTTTTTTCATAATCTTTTTTCACAAATTTGGTTTAGCTTTCTAGTTTTGAGCTTTTCTTGAATGTCTTTTCAAATTTCTTAAGTTTTGTTGTGGTTCTTTGAGATCAAGTGTGTTTGGCTTTGTCATCTTTCACTTGAGAAATTTTCAACACCAAGATAGACCGTTTTAAGAGGATAAAATTATTTTTTAGTGCTTTGAGTGTTCTCCTCTTGATTCTTTTCACCAAAAGTGATGCAAACTTGAGAGAGTGTATGCTAACTTCTTTTTCACTAATTTTTTGATTCCTTGTGCAAACATTATGGGTCATTTTGCTTTAGGTGAATCTTCAAAACCGCATCCACATCACAAAGCCCACATTTGGGAGAACTTGTGGAGGTCAAGAAGCGAATGGTCCATGTTCTCGCCGGTTGACTCAGCCGTCGTTGACTTCAAAGGCAGATGGTGGCTCCTCCTATCTCCTGGTGGTTTCCCCTCTCTCATTGGTTGTGTGTTTTGTTGGTTCTTATGTGTTATTGTTGTACCGTCCCGTATCCGGGCGTTGACAAAGTCAAGGTCAAAGTCAACGTCGGGGTCAAAATCAACATAAGGCGTCGCCTAGGTGAGGCGACGCCAAGTGCAAGCATCGCCGAGGCGGGGTGTCGCCGAGAGGAAGCGTCGCCAAGGTAGGGCGTCGCCAAGGTCAAATGTCACAAAAGCAAGGCAATCACAGTGTTGCTCCCCGATACCCATGGGTAGGAAAGACCATGGAGGGAGCGACGTCGTGGGAAGGCCTCAAACCTCGATAACCCGGGGTAGCAATAAAGAGAAGAGAAAGGTGGCTTCAAGGCCATAGTAATAGCGCCAGTGGAGAGCAACCTGACTCGTGAAATGCCCATGCCGCCCAGAGACACCCTTGGGGTAGTTACGACCCATGAGAAGGGTCACGCCCGGGGGTAGCCAGGTGCAGGGCACGAGAGGAAGGTAGATACGCTCTCAAAGTGAGTGACTAGATGTTTGGGGGCATGAGTTGGCACCCAAAAAGTCACCCCTTGCGCAGATGCACTCCCAGGTAGGAGGACTCACACGAGGAAATACCCCTAGATGGAGTCACGGTGTTGTGAGGCCCTCCACGTGTAACAACAGCCAAGTCAGAATAGAAACGTCAATTTGTCAGGTACAAGGTAATTAAAGCTATTTAATAAAGTTTACGTTTCGAGCGTTTAAGGTACTATAAATGCTCCCAAGCGGTTTAAACGTCTTAAAGGCGCTGAACGTTTTATAATTAAATGCGCTTTAAGGCGCTTTAAATGTTGGAGTAGTTTAAATAGCGCCTTGAATGTTGGAGACGGGGTTCGGACTTTTGGCACACTTTCCGAGAGTACACTCTAGTTGCTTGCTCGAGTCTTGAGTCTACGCACAAGGGACTAGAGAGAGGATGTTTGCCAGAGGGAGAAAGGATACACAATACACAGTTTCTTTTGACCACCTTCAGAGTGCCATTCACGGTGCTCCGATACGGAGGTGTAGAGTTTTGGTGTTTCTTGCTAGCTGACTTGAGCGTCGGAGTGAAAACGGCCGCTAGGGCGCCCTTTTGTCCTTCTTTGCAGGAATCCACAGGTAACCAGTGGGAAGGAGTCCCTAGCTGACGGGTGAGGTTGCGCACAACGATGTCCCAGGTCAACCGGCTGGAACATTTGGCGCCTTATGCAGAGATGGTGCTCAATGCTGAGAAGAGGAGGCAGTTTTCTTTTGTAGCTCTTCAACTCAGGGCTTCTCCTGGCCTCTCTATCGCCTATGCCTTAGCCCCTACCACTTCTACCCCAGGCCCTTCTACCCCAACCCCCGTAGACCAAAGGCAAAAGGGAGTAGTTGAGGCCACTGCCTCTGAAGACGAGGACACCTGCTCAGGCCTCATCTTCAAGAGGAAGAGGAAAGTCGATGTTGCGATTCCTGTGAACTCAGCTTCAGATGATCGCGCCCCATCCTTCAAGGAGCACCCTCCTAGTGCCTTTTCCCTCGTGATCTTGTGGTACAAGAAGGTGGGGGGAGAGTGCCTCTAGGGACGATCGTGGGGCGCCCCTTGCTGATCTGCCTACCTTCCTCCAACAGGCCCTGCAGTCTTTCCAAGATCAAGGGAGGATGGAGAGCATGGCGGAGGACCCCCTGCAAGAGCACGCATCAAAGTGCCTTGGGGACTTTCTCGTTGCATATAGCCTCACCCTGACTAAGATGCAAAAGCTGAAGGAGGCAGCTAGTCAAGACGCCTTTTAGATTAAGGAGCTCAAACACCGCGAAACTGCCCTTTACATGGAGGTGGCGGATCTCCGCAAATCTGAGCTAGCGGCTAAGAAAGTCCTCTTCGAGAAGTCCCAAGAAGCCATAGGGGCTCATGCCAAGGCCTTGGATCTTCGAATTGAGGTGATTGGCTTGAAGGAGGAAGTGGCCCAGTCAAAGGAGAAATCTACCAAGCTTGAGGAAGTTTTCAAGGAAAAATCATCGCAACTGGAGGAGCAGCTCGCCAAACTGAAGGAGTAGTTAGCTCGTAAGGATGAACTCTTCCAGCAGACCAAGAAGGAGTTTACCCAGGATGTCGCTGAGGCCTACGTCGTCGGGTTCGAAGACACCATGGCCCAGGTTGCATGTGTGCATCCTAGGGTGGACCTCTCCCAAACTGGGTTGGCGAAAAGGGTCGTGGATGGGCAGCTGGTGGATGCTGACTCATGATGATTTCTCTTGTAATTATCTGGCAGTCTGATGAAACTTTGTAAATATATATATATATATATATATATATATATAAAATTTGCTTTCCCTTGAATTGTTCCTTTGTGTTGTCAATCTCTTGTGTTGAATTAGTATAACAACGTTTTAGGACCTTTCTAACTTAGATAGCATGCTTCTTTACCACTCGCTTGACCTTAACCTTTCTTTGACGTATTAGAGTAGAGGTGGTGCTTGCTTGAACTCTTACTTCGCCTTATCCTTTGTCAAACAAAGATAAGGGAGATGTTGCTCTCGACCTTGGCGTATAAGGGCAAGGGAGATCTTTAACTAGGAACCACACTGTTCTCGACCTTGTCTTACAAGACAAGGGATAGGCTCACTTAGCTGGTCTCGACCTTTCCACATAGGGCTAAAGGAGATATATAACTAGGAACCATACTGACCTTGCCTTACAAGACAAGGAAGAGGTTCTCCTTTACTGACCTCGTCCTAGCCGTATAGAGGCAAGGGTGAATTTTAACTTGTAACTGTTCTTGTACCATCCCGTATCCGGGCGTTGACAAAGTCAAAGTCAAAGTCAACGTCGGGGTCAAAGTCAACATAAGGCGTCGCCTAGGTGAGGAGACGCCAAGTGCGAGCATCGCCGAGGCGGGGCGTCGCCGAGAGGAAGCGTCGCCAAGGTAAGGCGTCGCCTGGGTAAAGGCATCGCCAAGTCAAGGCGTCGCCCAGCTAGGGCGTCGCCAAGGTCAAATGTCACAAAAGCAAGGCAATCACAGTGTTGCTCCCCGATACCCATGGGTAGGAAAGACCATGGAGGGAGCGACGCCGTGGGAAGGCCTCAAACCCCGATAACCCGGGGTAGCAATAAAGAGAAGAGAAAGGTGGCTTCAAGGCCATAGTAATAGCGCCAGTGTAGAGCAATCTGACTCGTGAAGTGCCCATGCCGCCCCAAAGACGCCCTTGGGATAGTTACGACTCATGAAAAGGGTCACGCCTGGGGGCAGCCAGGTGTAGGGTACGAGAGGAAGGTAGATACGCTCTCAAAGTGAGTGACTAGAGGTTTGGGGGCATGAGTTGGCACCCAGAAAGTCACCCCTTGCGCGGATGCACTCCCATGTAGGAGGACTCACACAAGGAAATACCCCTAGATGGGGTCACGGCGCTGTGAGGCCCTCCCCGTGTACAGCAACCAAGCCAGAATAGAAACGTCATTTTGTCAGGTACAAGGTAATTAAAGTTATTTAACACAGTTTACGTTTCGAGCATTTAAGGTACTATAAATGCTCCCAAGCGGTTTGAACGTCTTAAATGCGTTGGACGTTTTATAATTAAATGCGCTTTAAGGTGCTTGAATGCGGGAGTAGTTTAAATAGCGCCTTGAATGTTGGAAACGGGGTTCGAACTTTTGGCAGACTTTCCGATAGTACACTCTAGTTGCTTGCTCGAGTCTTGAGATTACGCACAAGGGACTAGAGAGAGAGAGGTTGTTTGCCAGAGGGAGAAAATAGACACTAGAGACAGTTTCTTTTGACCACCTTCAGAGTGCCATTCACGGTGCTCCGATACGGAGGTGTATAGTTTTGGTGTTTCTTGCTAGCTGACTTGAGCGTCGGAGTGCAAACGGCTGCTAGGGCGCCCTTTTGTCCTTCTTTGCAGGAATCCACAGGTAACCAGTGGGAAGGAGTCCCTAGCTGACGGGTGAGGTTGCACACAAAGACGTCCCAGGTCAACCAGCCGAAACAGTTATGTTCTCAGCCTTGGCGTTCTCACGCAAGAGGTAGGCTCACTAAGAACCATATTATTCCAAATCTTGGTGTTTCTAATCCAAGGGAGATGTTTTCTTACTGACCTTGTCCTTGCCGTATAGAGGAAGGGGAGGATTTTAATCTGGGAACCATACACTTCTCGACCTTGGTGTTCCCACGCAAGAGGGAGGCTAACTAAGAACCGTACTATTCCCAATTGTACTGGTCAAGACCTCGGCCATCGACCTGAGAGAAAGACATCAGACATCGGACATCGGGGGCCTGATAGCAATAGTGGGCCACGCAAGCTGGGGCCCACAAATAGTATGAGTTAACATGAGTTAACACCCAGATATAAAAAAGAACTAAGTCACGAGAGGATCATGCATGGGGTGTGTATGGTACATTCGGGTACGGCACAAGCAAGTGTTCCTTGGAGGCGCTAAGGCCCGCTAGGGTTAGGGTTTCCAGGGAAAGACTGCATGCATGGCACGTGAATACTTAGGGCACCCACAAAACAGATGATGTCGTTGCGCTGGTACATGAGTAGGTACCTTAGCGGCTATGGTGTTAGGTCCATGAACTCCAGAAAAGGGAAGTTATATGCGCCAGGTTACGCTAAGATTGTGTAATAGCGGCGCAGGGACATTTTCCCAGGAACCCTAAGCCTACTCAGAGACATGGGAGCATCACAGAAGTAACCCTAGATACAACCTATAAATAGGGTGGTAAGAACCCTAACAAGGTACGCCGTTTCTAAGACTGAAACTGCTTTACGCACATTACTCTTTCTTTTGCCCTTACTGACTTGAGTGTTGGAGTGCAAACGGCTGTAAGGGCTCCCTTTTGTCTTTACAAGAAAGCATTCTTCAACCCAAGGAAGTTCGACTGAAGGAGGAGACAGGCGGGGCCTGAGGCTGCCATTCGAGTCAACCGACAACCAAGTCAACCAGCGAGAACATTTGGGGCCCACCGTGGGGCCCGATAAAATTAGGTTTGTACCGTCCCGTACCCGGGCGTTGACAAAGTCAAGGTCAAAGTCAACGTCGGGGGTCAAAGTCAACATAAGGCGTCGCCTAGGTGAAGAGACGCCAAGTGCCAGCGTCGCCAAGGTCAAGGCGTCGCCTAGTTAAGGCATCGCCCAGTTATGGCGTCGCCCAACTCAGGCGTCGCCAAGGTCAAATGTCACAAAGGCAAGGCGATCACAGTGTGGCTCCCCGATACCCATGGGTAGGAAAGACCATGGAGGGAGCGACGCCGTGGGAAGGCCTCAAATCCCGATAATCCAGGGTAGTAATAAAGAGAAGAGAAAGGTGGCTTCACGGCCATAGTGATAGCGCCAGTGTAGGGCAGCCTGACTCGTGAAGTGCCCCTGCCGCCCCAGAGACGCCCTTGGGGTAGATACGACTCAAGAGGAGGGTCACGCCCAGGGTAGCCACGTGCGGGGTACGAGAGGAAGGCAGATACGCTCTCCAAGTGAGTGACTAGATGTTTGGGGGCATGAGTTGGCACCCAAAAAGTCACCTCTAGCGCAGATGCACTCCCAGGTAGGAGGACTCACACGAAGAAATGCCCCCAGATGGGGTCACGGCGTTGTGAGGCCCTCCACGTGTACAGCAGCCAGGTCAGATTAGAAACGCCATTTTGTCAGGTACAAGGTAATTAAGGTTATTTAATACAATTTCCGTTTCGAGCGTTTAAGGTACTATAAATGCTCCCAATCGGTTTAAACGTCTTAAATGCGCTACGTTTTATAATTAAATGCGCTTTAAGGCGCTTTGAATGCGGGAGTAGCTTAAATAGCGCCTCGAATGTTGGAAACGGGGTTCGAACTTTTGGCTAATTTTCCAGGAACACTCTAGTTGCTTGCTCGAGCCTTGAGGTTACGCACAAGGGACTAGGGAAGGATTTTGGCCAGAACGAGAAAAGATACACTAGATACAGTTTCCTTTTTACCACCTTCAGAGTGCCATACACGGTGCTCCGATACGGAGGTGCAAAGTTTTTGGTGTTTCTTGCTGGCTGACTTGAGCATCGGAGTGCAAACGGCCGCTAGGGCGCCCTTTTGTCCTTTTTTGCAGGAATCCACAGGTAACCAGTGGGAAGGAGTCCCTAACAGACGGTTGAGGCCGCGCACGAAGACGTCCCAGGTCAACCGGACGGAACATTTGGCGCCCACCGTGGGGCCGATATAAAACATTGGTCCCATCGCAAGTTTGAAAAGATCTATCAAGTCACGATAACGTCTGAAAAAAAAACAGTGAGGAATGGCCACCACTAGACGAGGTACCGCGCTACGGGAGAAGAAATGTCCATGCAGCAGGTCCTGGAGATAATGCGGGGGCTGCAGGATGTTATGGCGGATTCGAAGATAGAACAAGAACGCATACAGGCGGATCTCGACGCCTCGCATGTGAGGAACGAAGAGCTCCGTCGCGTTAATGAGGAGTTGCACCGGGGTCTGAGGAACAACCAGGGGCAACGCGAGCACGAAGAGATGGAGCACCTCACCCCACCAAGGGAGTTTTCCACTCCCTTCTCGCAGGAGATCCTATATGCGGCGATCCCCAACACCTTCGCAGGGCCCAAGGCGATTTTCACCGGGATGGAGGACCCTGAGGCGCATCTCATGGCGTTCCACACACAAATGGTGTTAGTAGGCGGCTCTGACGCCGCAAGATGCAAGCTCTTCATGAGCACTTTGACAGGAATGGCCATGGATTGGTTTATCAGCCTTCCTAACGGCCATATCACCTCTTTTCAGCAACTGTCACAGTTGTTAAGAGAGCAATACCTGGCGGACAGGGCCCCGCCGCCAGTCTCCTACGATCTGTTTGATGTGAAGTGATCCTGCCTGTTGACCAGAACGCTGGAAACTGCCTCGTCAAAGGATCGATGTGTGCACCGCTTCAAACCTCCGTTCCTCTACGAGATCCACCTCAAGAACCTGCAAAAGAAACAGAGCGGCGCCGCTGCGGCCGATCGCACTCCAACGCCCAAGTCAGTGATCGAATCACCAAATACTAAGAGAACAAGAACCGTGCAAATCCTCTCTCACAGTAAGCTCTATAACTCGCAAGCGTAAAGAATGTATTCTGAACGTGCGTACCTCAGAAAGTTCGTTGAGAACTCTTATATACCTGGTTACTTTCTCTCTCCTGGCAGTTACAGACCTGGACACGTGGCTCGCATCCAACTGTACACGTGCCATCATCTGGAGCCTCCTTGACTTGGGCGCTGCTTCTACTCTCGTTTTGCTAAGTTACCTATGCATGGTACTGCCCAGTACATAGCTAACTTGGGAGTGCGATCTCTACTGGAACTGGCGAGTTAGGGTGCCTTCATACACCTTCCCTGTGGTCTCGCCGGCCGCCTTCATAATCTGCACCACCTTCATCTCTGGCGATGTGCTTTCTCTGGCGATCTCCAATCTCAAGGTTGCCTGAGTTTACATCTGGTGACTTCATCTCCAACCTGGTGATCGCCGGTTCTGGTATGCTGGAGATCAGAACACGCCAACTTAATAACTGGCGACTTCACGAGCCCCCCGACTACCTGGCGCCTTGTCCACACGCTTATACTGTAGCTTGATGCCATGTCATCACTTCCGACTACCAGGGCGGTACACAAGCCCCCCAGTCTTAAGCGAAGACTTGTCCAGCGAAAAGACTAGAAGAGTCACGTCAACACCGGTCTACGTGGCACTGACGTAGAATTCCAAGCGGTTGTACCTGCTGCTTCTCTGACGCTTCCACCAAACCCCTCACCCATCGCTCGACACGTGGCTTCATCAACGGTTACCTTCAGCCACCGTTTGCGCTTCCCAAACCCATTTCTAAAAAACTCTTAAACCCATTTTCACTCAACACTGTTCCACCACTTTCCCTCGCATTCACGAACGCTCTAACCTTCTTCTGCAAAATCTCTCAGCGCTCTCCAACATTCTGAATCCCCATCATCCTTCATCGTCTTCCTGATCATCAAAAGGTACCTACTTTCCTTCTTTTGCTGGTTTTTCTTGCATTTTAACCGATTCGCATCATCCTGTAACTGCCTGGTGCATACGCTGTGGGTTGCTTTTTCCATTTCTCCTTCTACGTAACTTAGGGCTTCGTCAATCATCGCAACGAACCTACGTTCGTTCGTTTTTCACCTTCCTTCCATGATCGAGTCAGCCTCTGTAACCCCTGATCATTTTTCCTTTTCTTCTTCCTTTGCAGCTGCAACAATGACTCGCACAAAGATCACCCCGAATCCTCCTCCTTCATCACGAAACCCCCCTTCACAAGCACACGACCCACCACGAGTTCGTGGCGCTTCATCTTCCCAGGCTGAGAGGCCTGCGTCGTCCCGCCCTAACCTGGCCCAGGCGACTCCACCCATCGCCGGAGGAGCCCCCGTTCCCTTGCCAGACTTCAAAACCCTGTATCCCTGGGCCAACTCGACCCTTCCGAGGGAGACATCCTCTGTGAACACTGCTGGAGCAGTTTTGCGGCTGACAAAGGGGGATGAGCCCAACCAAACGTTTCATAAGGAGCACGATGAGAAAATGATAGTGCTGCCTTGCACCCCCGATCTGCCCGTTTGTGCTGATGACAAGGTGAGTGTTGACGGGCCCTTCTGCTTCGTCTACACAACGTTGTTCAAGAAGGTGAAACTGAAGTTTCCCTTCACCCGATCTGCTCCATCAAAACGGGCCTTTTAACTTTTCCGCCTCTGTTTAAACTTTTCCTGGTCGCCAATAACTCTTGGCGATCAGCTTCTTTCTGGCTTCACGCCTTGGCCATTGTTCTTTGATCTTGGGGTAGAGACGCCTTTCGGATCCTTCTCTACCTCCTTGTGCTTCAGAGCAAGGGACCGGGTGGCTAGGCGTTCTCTTCGAACCTACCTTAGCCACCCTCAGAACTTCTTCCACCCTCTACACCGTACCTGAACTCGTTCGAGACGAGAAGGATTTTATCTTGCCTGAACTCGCTCATAGGCGAGAAGGTCTTTAACTCGCCTGAACTCGCTCACAGGCGAGAAGGTCTTTAAACTCGCCTGAACTCGCTCACAGGCGAGAAGGTCTTTGAACTCGCCTGAACTCGCTCACAGGCGAGAAGGTCTTTGAATCATGCCTCTACATTGCCCCAGGGGTTACATCTTCTCGCTCCCAGAAACACGGAGGACTTTTACTTGCCTCTACATTGCCCCGGGGGTTACATCTTCTCGCCCCCAGAAACACTGAGGACTTTCACTTGCCTCTACATTGCCCCAGGGGTTACATCTTCTCGCCCCCAGAAACACTGAGGACTTTCACTTGCCTCTACATTGCCCCGGGGGTTACATCTTCTCGCCCCCAGAAACACTGAGGACTTTCACTTGCCTCTACATTGTCCCGGGGGTTACATCTTCTCGCCCCCAGAAACACTGAGGACTTTCACTCTTTCTCGCCTGCACTCGCTCGACGGCGAGGAGGTCTTTAACTTGCCTCAGGACGCGCGAGGGCGTTGAGGTCTTTTAACTGGTGCCTCCGATCGCCGAAAGACGATGAGGACTTAAAAACTTTAACTGATGCCTCCAATCGCCGAAAAACGATGAGGACTTAAAACTTTAACTGATGCCTCCAATCGCCGAAAAACGATGAGGACTTAAAAACTTTAACTGATGCCTCCAATCGCCGAAAAACGATGAGGACTTAAAAACTTTAACTGATGCCTCCAATCGCCGAAAAACGATGAGGACTTAAAAACTTTAACTGATGCCTCCAATCGCCGAAAAACGATGAGGACTTAAAAACTTTTTTTAGAAAGCATGCAATATATCTTTACTCGCCTTAAATCACGTATAAGTGACAAGGTCCTTCTTCAAAACTTTTTGGAAAATAGCAAGCATGCAATCTGAAAACGCCTTATACTTCGAAAACTCTTCTTTTATTGGGTGGCCTCATTAAAAACCCTCCTTAGGGAAAAAAGAGTGCCCCCTTTAAACTGTTTTATCAGAGACATTGTAATGTAACTTTTGTGTTTGTCTTTACTTACAAAGCTCTTAACTATAGTACAACTTCAGGTGCGTGGCGTTCCAAGTGCGAGGAATCGCCCCTCCTTCCAGCGTCTCTAAGCGGTAGGCGCCGTTCCCGAGCGCCTCGGTTATTCTGAACGGTCCAGTCCACTTAGGCGACAGCTTATTCTCCATCTCGTACTGGTGGGCTTTTCTCATCACCAGGTCGCCTTCTCTAAATTGCCTTGGCATGACCTTCGAGTTGTACCTTCGTTCAATCCTCCTCTTCACCGCCTCAGCCTTCAATCTCGCTTCCTCTCTAACCTCATCCAGTAGATCCAGGTTCAACCTTCTCTCTTCATTCGAGTCTTCCTCTACAAAGTTCAGGAATCTCGGCGAGCTCTCCTGAATCTCTACTGGAATCATCGCATCACACCCATAGACTACGCTGAATGGGGTCTCGTGGGTTCCTGACTGTTCTGTGGTATGGTATGCCCAGACTATACGGGGCACCTCCTCAGCCCAGCTTCCCTTGGCTTTTTCTAGCCTTCTCTTCAAACCTCTCAACAACACCCGATTAGCTGACTCCACCTGGCCATTTGTCTGAGGGTGCTCGACGGATGCAAACACTTGTTGAATTCCCACCCCTTCGCAAAGCTTCTTCAACAGGTGGCTTGCGAACTGAGTCCCATTTTCCGACACCAGGTGTTTAGGCACTCCAAACCGGCACACGATGTTCTTCCACACGAAACCTTCGATCTTGTGTGCGGTGATCTGGGCCACTGGTTCTGCTTCGATCCACTTGGTGAAATATTCAATCGCCACCACCAAGTACTTCATCTGCCTGATCGCCAGCGGGAAAGGTCCCAGGATGTCGATTCCCCAGGTATGAAACGGCCAAGGGCTATAGATCGACTTCAACTCCTCGGGAGGTGCCTTATGCCAATCGGCGTGCTGTTGGCATTGTTTGCAACATTGGGCATACTTCTTGCAATCTTCTCTCATCGATGGCCAGTAGTATCCTGCACGGAGAGTCCTCGCGGCCAGAGCTCGACCCCCGACGTGGCTTCCGCATATACCTTCGTGGAGCTCCGCCATGATTCTCGTGCACTTCTCGCCATGTATACATTCCAGGAGCGGGTGAGTGAACCCAAACCTGTACAGATCGCCATCAATCAGGGTGTACTTGCTACAATTCTTCTTTACCTTCCTAGCCTCAGTCGGATCCAGCGGGAGAAGGCCATCCGCCAGGCACCGCTTGTACTGTGTTATCCAAGTGTCTGGCTCATGGGTAGCGCAGACCTGCATCACGTTCACCTTCTCTCCCCGACATGCTCTAATTCTCGGCGATCTCAGAGTTTCTTGCATCAGGGACTTATGGCTTCTCGCGGCTTTCTTCGTCGACTTGCTTATCTGAAGGACCAGGTGATCTGCCACAAATGCCCTCGGCGTCTTCAGAGTTTCTTGAATCACCGTCCTCTGCCTACCCCCCTTGCCTGAACTGGCGAGCTTAGCTAGCAAGTCAGCTCGGGCATTCTGCTCTCTGGGCACATGCACTACCTCGAATGAGGCAAAAGAACTCTTCAACTCCTGCACATATTCTTGATAGGCCGCCATTTGTGGATCCTTAGCCTGGAACTCGCCTGTTACTTGCCCTGTGACTAGCAGCGAGTCACTCTTAGCCATCAGCACCCTAGCTCCCATCTCCTTGGCCAGCAAAATTCCGGAGATCAGCGCCTCATACTCTGCTTGATTGTTACTGGCTCTGAAGGCAAACCTCAGAGATTGTTCGATCAGCACGCCGTTGGGCCCTTCCAATATGACTCCAGCACCGCTGCCCTGCTGGTTCGACGACCCATCCACCGAAAGTACCCAACGGAAATCGTCCCCTTCGACTCGCGTTGCCTCAGATGAGAGCTCGACCACGAAATCTGCAAAGATTTGCCCCTTAATCGGGCCTCGGGGCTCATATTTGATATCAAACTCTGACAATTCTACTGCCCACTTCACCATCCTTCCTGCAACGTCAGGCTTCTTCAAGACCTTCTGGATGGGCAGGTCGGTCATCACCAGTATTGTGAAGCTATGGAAGTAGTGGCGCAACCTCCTCGCCGAAAATACCACAGCCAGCGCAGCCTTCTCCAGGGCCTGATATCTCGTTTCGGGGCCCTGCAACACCTTGCTCACAAAATAAATAGGCTTCTGAGCCTGACCTTGATCCTGGGCGAGCACCGCACTCACCGCCCTCTCAGTTACAGCAAAATACAACCTGAGAGGGGTTCCCACCAGCGGTTTGCACAGAACCGGCGGGCTCGCCAGATACTCCTTCAGCTTGACGAAAGCTTCCTCGCACTCTTTCGTCCAAACAAACTTATTGTTGCGCCTCAGGCACTGAAAATAGGGATGGCCCTTCTCTTCGCTGGCGGACACGAAGCGGGACAGGGCTGCCATCCGACCTGTTAGCTGTTGAACCTCCTTCACCGTACCTGGGCTCCTCATCGCCGAGATGGCGGCACACTTATCAGGGTTGGCCTCTATGCCTCTTTCAGTCAAGAGGAAACCCAAAAACTTCCCAGCTTCCACCCCGAAAATACATTTCTCCGGATTCAACTTCAATCTGAACTTGGCGATCGTCGTGAACAATTCCTCCAAGTCAGCAACGTGCTTGCTCTTTTCCGGCGAGGTCACGACCATGTCATCGACGTACGCTTGCACGTTCCTTCCCAGCATTGGTGCCAGTACTCGATCCATCAGCCTCTGGTACGTGGCCCCCGCGTTCTTCAGCCCAAACGGCATCACCTTGTAGCAATAGCACGACCTTTCCGTCATGAAGGCTGTCTTCTCTTCATCCATGGGATGCATCTTAATCTGGTTATACCCCGAGAAGGCATCCAGAAAACTCAGCAACTTACACCCTGCAGCGCTGTCAACCAGGGCGTCTATACTTGGCAAAGGATACGAATCCTTTGGGCAAGCTTTGTTCAGGTCGGTGAAATCGACGCACATGCGCCATTTCCCGTTACTCTTCTTCACCAGCACGACATTCGCCAGCCATTCAGGGTACTGGACTTCCCTGATGTGGCCTGCAACAAGGAGCTTCTGTGTTTCATCTCTAATCGCCTGCCTCCTCTCCTCGTTGAACTTTCTTCTTCTTTCTCGCACTGGTCTCACCAAGTTGTCCATCGCCAGATGATGGCACAAGAAGTCGGGATCAATCCCGGGCATGTCCGAGGCGGACCATGCAAACGCGTCCAGATGCCGCTCAATCACCTTGGCGATCTGGTCCTGGAGCTCGACCTCCAGAGATCTTCCCAGCTTGAAGATCTTTCCCCCAATCTCTTTCTCGAGCCACTGCTCGACAGGTTTTGGCCTGGATTCTCGGGCGACCACCGCCCTGGCGATTCCCTGCTCCCTCGCTTCCTCAGGGCGATTCCGCGCCTCTTCCACCTCCAGACCAGCGTTTCCCTCCACCAGCTCAGCGTCCACCATCTCCACGTCCCTTCCGACGGTCTCTTCCACTACCGTCGATCTGGGCTTCACACCGGGAGGTGGGGTGGTTGTTACATAACTCACTGATCTCTTGTTTTTCAGGCTATTCTCATAGCACTTTTTCGCTTCTTTCTGATCAGACTTGATCGTGATCACCACCCCCTCCACAGACGGCAACTTTACCTTCATGTGCCGAGTCGACGGAATGGCGCCTATCCTGTTAAGCGTGGGCCTTCCCAACAGGATGTTATATGCTGAAGGAGCGTTTACGATGAGGTACTTGATTTTCTCCGTCCTTGAACCAGCCTCATCTGTAAACGTGGTTCTCAACTCAATATACCCCCTGACCTCCACCTGGTCACCAGCGAACCCATATAGGCACCCTCCATAGGGCCTTAGCTGGTCAAGGGGCAATTCCAGCTGCGTGAAAGTCGGCCAGAACATCACGTCTGCCGAGCTTCCCTGGTCCACCAGAACTCTGTGGACCTTCCTTCCCACCGTAATCAACGAAATGATTATGGGATCGTTGTCATGGGGCACAACGTCCCGAAGATCCTGCTTGGTGAACGTAATGTCCACCTCCGGCGAGTGATCTTCAAACATATCCACTGTCATCACCGACCGCGCGTACTTCTTCCTCTGCGATGCGGTGCATCCACCACCTGAGAAGCCTCCTGCGATGGTGTGGATTTCCCCGTGGATGGGCATCTCGTGTTGTTGGGCTTCTCCACCTGCTGGCTGGGAACTCGACGCTCCCCCCGTTCTTCTGTCCAGCAGATAGTCATTTAGGAACCCGCTCTTAACCAGATCATCGAGCTGATACCCTAAGGACAAACACGAGTCCAAAGTGTGGCCAAAGCCCTGGTGAAACTCACACCAGGCGTCTGGCTTTGGTCCCAGCACCTTGTCGTCCACCTTCTCAGGCGCTTTCAACCTAGCAGATATATTGGGAATGGCGATCAGGTCCGCCAATCCCATAACAAACTTGTGCTTAGGCGGGCGATTGTATTCCCGGCGTGCTGGCTGCTGGCGTCCCTGGCCCCTCCCCTTGTTCCTCCTATCATAAGGATGGCGAGTCCTCTGGTCTTTCCTGGCCGCCGCCGCTGTCTCCAGTACCCTTTGCGGCTGGATCCAGGTCTGGGCGCGTGGCCTAGCGGGAGCCACGCTCCCTCTCTTCTCAGCGACCTCACTCTCGTCGGCGATGTGAGCCACCGCAAGTCGCCTGACCTCAGCAAACGTTGCAAGGTAAGCCCTGATCAAGGCCTCGCAGAATGGTCCTGGCAGCACGCCCTTCTTGAATGCATAGACCAGCATTTCTTCATCTTTGGCCGGCGATCTGACCATCTGCGCTCCAAAGCGATTCAGGTAGTCTCTGAGGGACTCTCCCTGGCACTGCCTTATATCAAACAAATCATAAGACACCCTGGGCGGTGCCTTGTTCACGATGTATTGCTCGACGAAAACCATCGAGAACTGCTGAAAATTGGTTATGTGACCGTTAGGAAGGCTCACAAACCACTCCAACGCCGTTCCCTGGAGCGTGCTCACAAACATCTTGCAATACACGGCGTCTGACCCTCCCGACAGCATCATCTGCGTATGGAACGTGGTTAGATGAGCCTCTGGATCCTCCACGCCGGTAAAGACAGCTTTAACCGGAACCACGCTCGTAGGAATAGGCGTGTCAGTAATCGCCTGAACAAAAGGCATAGGGAAAACACGAGGTGGCGATGACGGCGCCACCTCTTCAGCAGAAGAACGCCCTTGCTGCTCCTGAAAAGCTTGACACAGCTCCTCAGTCACCTTGTTGAGCTCCTCATTCCTGGCGCGAGAGGCGACCAGGTCCTCATGCATTCTCGCCTGCTCTATGCGTGAGGCTTCCACAGTTGCCTGCAACGAACGCATCATCTCTGCCATCTGCGCCATGGTCATGACAGCGGCGCCTTCAGCAGCGACAGGCGCAACTGGACTTGAGCGATTGCTTCTCATTTTTCTCATGAAACTCAGCGAATCACAGAATGCAGCGAACAACACTTGCTTCAGCTACGATCGATTCAGCGATCAATCGGAAGAAATTGCGCGAAACTTCGCAAGGAAATTCAAGAACACCGCGAATCTTCAAAGAACTTGCAACTTCACCAGAAACCACTGCTCTTCCCACGGATTACCAAACGAGCGAAAGAACTCAACTCCACCGAACAAATCGCGCGAAAAGAGCAGGAAAACCTCACTTCACCGATCGAAAACCAAAACAAACGGTGTAAAACGCGAATTCACCGAACAAATCTCAAGCAAACAGCGAACGATGGTTGCACCAGCACACAACCACGCAGAAAACTTCGAAAACCTCCAAGAACTCACGCTGTGGGTGGGAGCAAGTTTTACACGGCCCCACGGTGGGCGCCTGATGATCCTGCCTGTTGACCAGAACGCTGGAAACTGCCTCGTCAAAGGATCGACGTGTGCACCGCTTCAAACCTCCGTTCCTCTACTAGATCCACCTCAAGAACCTGCAAAAGAAACAGAGCGGCGCAGCTGCGGCCGATCGCACTCCAACGCCCAAGTCAATGACCGAATCACCAAATACTAAGAGAACAAGAACCGTGCAAATCCTCTCTCAAAGTAAGCTCTATAACTCGCAAGCGTAAAGAATG
Source organism: Phaseolus vulgaris (assembly GCF_051622355.1). Taxonomy (NCBI): domain Eukaryota; kingdom Viridiplantae; phylum Streptophyta; class Magnoliopsida; order Fabales; family Fabaceae; genus Phaseolus; species Phaseolus vulgaris. The sequence goes on from NC_143505.1 coordinate 40,186,148, forward strand.
TATTCCGAACGTGCGTACCTCAGAAAGTTCGTTGAGAACTCTTATATACCTGGTTACTTTCTCTCTCCTAGCAGTTACAGACCTGGACACGTGGCTCGCATCCAACTGTACACGTGCCATCATCTGGAGCCTCCTTGACTTGGGCGCTGCTTCTACTCTCGTTTTGCTAAGTTACCTATGCATGGTACTGCCCAGTACATAGCTAACTTGGGAGTGCGATCTCTACTGGAACTGGCGAGTTAGGGTGCCTTCATACACCTTCCCTGTGGTCTCGCCGGCCGCCTTCATAATCTGCACCACCTTCATCTCTGGCGATGTGCTTTCTCTGGCGATCTCCAATCTCAAGGTTGCCTGAGTTTACATCTGGCGACTTCATCTCCAACCTGGTGATCACCGGTTTTGGTATGCTGGAGATCGGAACACGCCAACTTAATAACTGGCGACTTCACGAGCCCCCCGACTTCCTTCCCTTCTGCCAACCTGGCGCCTTGTCCACACGCCTATACTGTAGCTTGATGCCACGTCATCACTTCCGACTACCAGGGCGGTACATGAAGCAATACCAAGGGGAGAGTTTGAAGGAGTATATCAACCGTTTCGGGGCCAAAGTGGTGAAAGTGGGCACGTCGGAGGAGCCCATGATTGTGTATGCCTTCAGGAAAGGCGTGTGTCCCGGCCCTTTTTGCGAATCTATTATTCGCAATCGCCCAAGGACTTTTGCTGACACACGGCGTCGGGCAGTGGAACAAATCGCCTCCGAAGGAGAGGTGTGCGAGAAGCAAACCAGCGTTGTGCCCTCACGCCCGAGGGCGCACACGCGGGTTCAGCCCGTCAGGGTCAACGAGACAACGACGGGAAGGAAGAAGTCAGAGGGGAGACGCCCCTATGAAGCCAGAAAACCCCAGCCCCGGGGTCCAGCAGGGGGCGATCGCTCGGCTAGGGAGAGGGCAAGGCCGGCGAGATACAACTTTGTAGTGGAGTTGAAGGACCTGATCGCCGTGCCTAATATAGCTGAGAGGTTGAGGCGACCAGCGAAAACTGACAAGGTGTTAGGGCCACGGAAAGACTCTTGGTGCGAGTTCCACGAGGCCTTTGGTCATCACATTGACAACTACCTCTCGTTGGGTTACCAGCTTGATGAGCTGGTGAGAAGCGGGTTTCTGAAGGATTACGTCGCAGAATCCGCCGCGACCGCCGCCCTGCCGGCGCCAACAGAAGAGCAAGCGCACGAGATGCCCGTTCTCGGCGAGGTTCACACCATTGCTGGAGGTTTTTCCGGCGGAGGACCCACCGCCTCCCAGCGAAAGAAATACGCGAGGGGGGTCAACTCGATCAAAGAAAGGATCTCGGGTGAGCCGTGGGAATCGGAACTCGTGTTCACGAGAGGGGATCTCCGAGACGTGGTGTCGCATGACAATGACCCCGTGGTCATTTCGGTTGTCACGGCTGGAAGAAAGGTGCACAGGGTTCTTGTCGACCAGGGAAGTTTAGCAGACGTCATGTTCTGTTCGACATTCAACAAGTTACGTTTGTCTCCCGACCTTTTGAGACCCTACACAGGGTGCCTATATGGGTTTGCGGATAACCAGGTGGAAGTCCGAGGCTACCTCGAGTTGAGGACTACGTTCACGGATGGAGAGGCCTCGCGTACCGAAAGCATTCGGTACATGGTCGTAAACACCAACTCCGCCTACAACATTTTGTTGGGCAGACCGGCGTTGAATAGGCTGAACGCAGTAGCCTCCACGCGCCATATGAAGATGAAGCTGTCGGACCTCAGCGGCAAGGTGATAGTTATCAAGTCGGATCAGGAGGAGGCGCGGAAGTGTTATGAAAACAGCCTGAAAACGAAGAAAAGCGTGTTCATGGTGTTTGAGCGTCCGCCCAGTGTGGACACATCGATGATTGAGGTGACGCCCGCTGGGACAACGCCTGACGAGGCCACACCCGTGAGGGCGACGCCCGAGGTAGATACACTCATGGAGGAGGGACCTGACGATACGGCGCCCGTGGAAGAGGCGGCGCCCACTCAGGATAATAGCAGGGATCGACAGGCGGCTAACGCCGTGGAGAGGGAGATTGGTGGCAAAACGTTTAAGTTAAGGCGTTTGCTGAGCCAAGAAGAGCAGGAGGGGGTGGCAGAGGTGATTTCATGCCACTTGGATGCCTTCGCATGGTCTGCCTCGGATATGCCCGGCATCGACCCGAATTTCCTATGTCATCACCTCAGCATGGACGCCACGGTCCGCCCCGTGCGCCAAAGAAGGAGAAAGTTTAACGAAGAGAGGCAGCTGGTGGTAAAGGAGGAAACGCAGAAGCTGCTGAGTGCTGGCCACATCAGGGAGATTCAATACCCTGAGTGGCTAGCCAACGTTGTCCTGGTGAAGAAGGCGAATGGGAAATGGAGGATGTGCGTGGACTTCACGGACTTAAATAAGGCGTGCCCGAAGGACTCGTACCCACTACCCAGCATCGACGCGTTGGTGGATAGTGCATCTGGCTGCAAGGTGCTAAGCTTCCTGGATGCGTTCTCGGGATACAACCAGATTAAAATGCACCCGAGAGATGAGAGCAAAACTGCATTCATGACAGAGACTTGCAGTTACTGTTCGTCACTATATCCAAATATCGCCTCAAACTAAACCCTGAGAAGTGTGTCTTCGGGGTAGAGGCCGGTAAGTTCCTAGGTTTCATGCTCACGGAGAGGGGAATAGAGGCGAACCCCGACAAATGCGCAGCGATTATCGCCATGCGAAGCCCGACGTCAGTAAAGGAAGTGCAGCAGCTGACGGGGCGGATGGCGGCGCTCTCAAGGTTTGTTTCTGCCGGGGGAGAGAAGGGGCACCCATATTTCCAGTGCCTCAAGAGAAATAGTCGCTTTGCATGGACTGACGAATGCGAAGCGGCTTTCATTAAGTTGAAAGAATACCTGGTGACGCCACCGGTAACAGGCGTGCCCCTCCGGCTGTACTTCACGGTGACAGAGCGGGCTATCAGCTCTGTGCTGGTCCAGGAGCAGGACCAGAGTCAAAAGCCCATCTATTTCGTGAGCAAGGCATTACAAGGCGCGGAGACGAGATACCAGGCGCTGGAGAAGGCAGCGTTAGCAGTGGTGTTTTCAGCCAGGAGGCTCCGTCATTACTTCCACAGCTTTACAGTGGTAGTGATGACAAACCTCCCTATACAGAAGGTGCTGCAGAAGCCTGACGTGGCTGGAAGAATGGTGCGCTGGGCGGTGGAGTTGTCAGAATTCGACATCCAGTATGAGCCTAGAGGATCGATCAAAGGGCAAGTATACGCGGATTTTGTGGCAGAACTCTCGCCCGGAGGTGAACAAGAGGAGGAGGCGGGCTCGCGGTGGTTACTCTCGGTTGATGGCTCCTCCAATCAGCAGGGAAGTGGTGCGGGAATAGTCTTAGAGGGACCCAATGGTGTGTTGATCGAGCAAGCTCTGCGCTTCGCCTTCAGGGCAAGTAATAATTAGGCTGAATACGAAGCCCTGATCGCAGGAATGCTCCTAGCTAAAGAAATGGGCGCGCAGAACCTCTTGGTAAAGAGTGATTCCCAACTGATTACAGGGCAAGTGTCGGGTGAGTTCCAGGCGAAAGACCCACAGATGGCGGCATATCTGCAATACGTTCAACTGTTGAGAGGAGCATTTAGCGCTCTTGAGCTAGTACATGTCCCAGGGGAACAGAATGCCAGAGCTGACCTGCTTGCCAAGCTGGCCAGCTCAGGCAAAGGGGGTAGACAGAGGACAGTGATCCAAGAGACGCTCAAAGCTTCGCGTAAGTTCGTGGAAGATAACAGGGTGGATGTCCTCCAGATTTGTACAGCAAGAGGGAGGCCAAGGAGTCATCGCTCTTTGACCCAAGATACGCTGAAGACGCCCCGCATCAGCGCATACGCGGACACGCCCGAAGAAGGGAGGCAGACGCAGATATGTGCCTTAGCTGAAGGAGACACCTGGATGACGCCATACAGACGATACCTGGCGGATGGGGCTCTCCCAGTGGAGCCTGAAGAGGGTAAGAAGGTTAAGAGAAATGCCGCAAGGTACACTCTGGTGGACGGGGTGTTGTTCAGGCACGGGTTCACCCACCCTATCTTAACGTGCGTGAGCGGCGACGAGTGTACCCGAATAATGGCGGAGCTACACGAAGGCATTTGTGGGAGCCACGTAGGAGGAAGGTCCTTAGCCTCTAAGGTAGTACGCACAGGTTTTTATTGGCCAACAATAAAGGAAGATTGCGTGCGACACGCCCAGCGTTGTAAGCAATGTCAAAAACACGTCGACTGGCACAAGGCGCCGCCAGAAGAGCTGCGATCCATATACAGGCCGTGGCCTTTCCATACCTGGGGGATTGACATCCTAGGTCCGTTCCCACTGGCGATAAGGCAGATGAAGTACCTGATCGTTGCCATCGAGTACTTCACCAAGTGGATAGAGGCGGAGCCCGTGGCACAGATCACTGCGCACAAGGTGCAACACTTTGTGTGGAAGAACATTGTGTGTCGCTTTGGCGTACCTAGGCGGCTGATATCCGATAATGGAACCCAGTTTGCCAGTCAGCAGTTGAGAAACCTGTCCGCTGAGGTAGGCATCAAGCAAGTGTTCGCATCAGTCGAACACCCCCAGACCAACGGGCAAGTAGAGTCAGCAAACAGAGTTTTGCTGAGGGGACTAAAGAGAAGGCTATAGAAGGCCAAAGGGGCGTGGGCGGAGGAAGTACCAAGGATCGTATGGGCATACCACACCACGCCCCAATCTTCTACCACGGAGACGCCTTTCAGCTTAGTGTATGGTCGGATGCGATGATCCCAGTAGAGATACACGAAAGCTCGCCACGTTTCCAAAACTTTGTGGTGGAGGAATCCAATGAAGAAAGGCGGGTGAACCTGGACCTACTAGAAGAAGCCAGGGAGGAGGCCAGAATAAAGGCTGAAGCAGTAAAATGAATAGTGGAGCGACAATATAGCAGCCATGTAACGATCTTGTTGAAGGGGACACTCTTTTTCCCTTTCGGGGGTTTTTTAATGAGGTCACCAGAATAAAAGAGAAAAGAAGTTCGAGAAAAACCTTGCCTTGGTTTTTAGTCTTTATCTTTTTTCTATTCGAAGCGGCGACAGACGTCGTCAAGAAAGAAGGTGTCGCCAAGAAAGAAGGCGTCGCCAAGAAAGAAGGCGTCACCAAGAGAAAGCGTCGCCAAGAAGAAAGCGTCGCCAAGGTAGAAGGCGTCGCCCAAGTGCAGGCGCCACTAAGAAACATGACGGAGGAAAAACGCACAGTATATGAGGTGTGTGTAAAAGTAAAGCGGCGTTACGGAAACCAAGCATGGTATAGTAGAGTTAAATTTACAAGTAGTGTTCGAGATAAATGGGAGTAATGCGAATAGGGCAAACATTACAAGCCCTGCGCTCATACAAAAAACACAAACGAACCACTCTTCAGTGGCCGCCGGAGTCGGCACGGGAGGAAGACGAAGCCCCGCTCTCAGTCCGCAGAGCCCGGGTAAGTTGTGACCTCCGCTCTTGGTTTATCTTCGAACCTGCACCAAGGGAGATGAATGTGTCAGAGACACCATGAAGCAAAACACACACAGTTAGAAAGCACCAAAGGCGGAAGTTTCTAGGGCAGCAACTCATACATATATACTTCTCTAGGGTTCCGGCGTTGAACTCCAAACTAATCAAGGTGGCGGAGTCGAAACCTCCCGCCTCAGCAAGGATCCGGCAAACCACCTGGTCATTCGGGGCTAGCTTCTTGAAGGGTTTGGATTTGAGGGACCTCGTCTCCCTCACCCAGTACAGTGGAAAACCATCTAGGGCGGAGGGAACGAGATCAGAGCAACAGATTTTGAAGAACCTGCCCTTCCACCCAGTGAAGGAGTTTTGGAAAGGGGTCAGGAGAACCCTACCAGGAACGTTACTGAGGGTCACCCAGAGGTTATTCCTTTGCCTCTTCACCTCAAAGAAGTGAAGAAAGATATCAATCGAGGGTGCACAACCCAGGAAACCAAAAAGGATGTCAAAAGCCTTGACGAAAGCCCAACTATTAGGATATAACTGGGCCGGAGCAGCATTGATCTCTGTCAGCAGTTCCCTCTCAAACCTGGAGAAGGGCAGGCGCACGCCGATGGTCTTGAAAACCACCTGATAGAAATAAAAGAAGGGGACCCCGTCATTGGCCCGTTCGTCTCCGCATACTGGCCCCCCTAAAGTGCAAGGGAGCACAGCAATATCGTCGTCGTGCCTCTTTGCGAAGGCACGGTGATCATAGGAGCACGAATCCCCTTTGTGTTCCCTTATGGCCCGGGTAGAAAGCAAGCACGAGCACTCGTCAAGAAGCTCGCTCGAGGCCCAAGTATACAGGTCCTTGGGGTTAACCCTGGGGGGAGGAACACAAGAAGACATGCCTGAACAGTATCTGGGAGGTCTGGAGGAGAGTGGCCTGCTGGTAACGCAAGGGTAAAACGCTGGTTGGAACGAACACTAGAAGAACTCTTCGCGAGAAGAGAAAGGGTGCAAGTAGGTTACGAAAGCGCAAAAATGATGAGGACAGGTTCAAGATTTTGAAGAAATAAATATTGCGGTTAGAGCGCCAAACGACGCAAATGGAAGTGTTGCAGTTATAGCGCCAAACGACGCAAATGGATGCACCGTGCGATCGAGCCACGTGGCAGAGGATGGGAGGATGACCCTGGCACCACTGGTTAACACTCAGAAAACGTCGTATGCCCGAGGGTACGATACGCCGTCGAGAGTGGGTCAGAGGCTCAGAAAATGTAAGGACCAAGTCAAGTGGCTGAACGTCCCATCAGCCATACGAGAAGCGCCACGTGGATAGCACAGGCGAAACCTTGAGCTCTTCGCTATCCCCAGGCGTCGACCAGGGCCAAGGTTAAAGTCAATGCCAAGGTAAAGTTAACGCCCAAGGCGACGCCAGCATGAGACGCCCAAGGCGTCACCAGGGAAGGCGCAGAAGGCGACGCCAGCGTGAGACGCCCAAGGCGTCGCCAGGGAAGGCGCAGAAGGCGACGCCACCATGAGACGTTGCGGGCATCGCCAATCCAAGTATTAGCAGTGTCACCTCCCCGATACCCACAGGTAGGAAAGACTGTGGAGGGAGATGAAATCGAAGAAGTTAAAACTAGTCACTAGCGGCGTCGCCTCCCCGATACCCACAGGTAGGAAAGACTGTGGAGGGAGACGAGATCGCCAAATGCTGAGTGAACCGCTGGTAGGGTTGTTCCCCGACACCCATGGGAAGGAAAGACCATGGAGGGAACGACCCCCTGGAGGGCTCCGAGCTTTCCCAGCACTCGGCGTTTTTAGACACCCTGAGGACGATACGGCGCTGCTGTAGCAGGCCTCTCCTTAGGCGTGGGCGCCGGGCACCAAGAAGCAAGGGACAGATTGCTTTGGTGTCTGAGACACCCCATGGACGATACGGCTCCGTTAGGCAAGCCTCTCCATGGGCGTGGGCATCGACGCGTGACCTTATCCCAAGTGTTTAGGACCCAGAGTAAGTCTCAACTTTTGCGTTGCGGCAATGGTAAAGCCACTGACGCCTTCACGAGGCAGAGGCCTCATAGATACGAAGGCGGGACAGTTTCCGAGGATCACGATAGGGGCAAGGCACCGGGCATACAGGGTCGCCCAACGCAGAGAAAGAAACGGGTAGAGTACAGGCAAAGTAATCGAAGCACGTGATGGCGAAAGATGAAGGTAAAATCATATAGACGGAATTCGATAACTCAAAGGTACGAAAATTGTCATCCATAGTTGTGACGAAAGGACCGATAGGTTCAAAGAAGTTACAAGTTCATCAAAGGGGGACAAAAACAAGACAAAGTGCAAAGGAGTAAGGTGGTGGTTGGGGGCGGCGGTTCAGTCATCCAGCTCCAAGGGCACGACCTTCCCGTCAACGATGTGATGAGTGGAATCGTAGTTGGAAACGTCGATTTACGGGTTCTCACAGACGGCCTGGGCCAGAGCCTCTTTAAACCCCTCCTCGAAGGTGCCCGCCATGTCATTGATAAGGGTTTTCTTGTCCTTCTCCGACTCCTCGATGGTGGCGTCCCCAGAAGCTACCTGCTTCTCCAAAGCCTCCTTCTCCACACGGAGCCAGTTGACCTCGATCTACAGTTTGTCGTGGTCAACCTGGAGAAGGCCCAAAGCCTTGGCCTGAGTAGCCATCTCCCCCTCCATCCGCTCCAGTTCATCAGCCTGCTCACAGCATCACTCCTTCAAGTCCTTCTAAACTTCTTCGTAAGCTTCGACTATGTCTTGGAGGCTTGTTACCTGAACTTGGAGGGTGACTTCCCGAGCGTAGAAGTCGGTTTGTAGCTCCATCGCCTCACCCAGCTACTTTTCAGCCTCCTCCTTGGCCTCTTGCGCCAACTTCAGTGAGGCTTGGTAGGCCTCGTTTTGGCGTCCCAGAGTCTTCTTTTCCTCCTCCAAAGTAGCCACCCTTGCTTCCATGGCCTGGAGGGTTTGTGTCTGCAAAACAGCATTTCTAGCTTGGGCACGCCAGTCAAGGGCCACGGCCAAGAAGGCTCCCAAGTAGAAGGGCACTCCCTCCCTCCTGTCGGAGCCTTCTGGCATTGATCCCCCGCTGAAGCCCCTCATCAGATGCATAATTGGAGGAGGGATGGCAATAAGATCGGCGGCGGCGGCACGGAAGCGGGAGAAATAGAGACCTCTGCCGGTGGCGGGGGTGGAGCAGATTCAGCCCCTTCGCCTGTTTCCTCTTGGACCATTATGGGAGGAAGAGAAGTAGCACTCGGAGGGTTGTCCCTGAAGGAACCCCCTCCCTGGGGCGATGCCGCTGGTAGGATGGGAACCCTCGCAGCCTTCCTCCTCTTGAAGGGTACCACGCCATCAGAGTCCTCATCATCGGATATAATCTCCAAAACCCGCTTTCCTTTGTCGAGGGGGGTTGGAGCCGGTGATGAAGCCACAGCCAGAGGGACGACGGCGATAGGCGGAGGAGAGTCGGGTGTTTGAAGCGCCTCGGGGCTATGTGAGGATGGTGAAGATGAGCCTAGTGGGGCTTCGGTAGTGGTTGGTGGCAGTAAGGGCAAGGTTAATGAAGGGTTTGGGTCAGCAGCAGGGGCGGAGGAGGCGTCAGCCTTGGCGGCACGGGCATCCTTCATCGCTTTCGCCAAAACCATCCTCTTCGAAGCATCCATCACTGATCCTACATTCAGACAAACCCAATAGCAGAAATTAAGGTCAAAGCAGTTATGCAAACCCACAAAGCGCGCAGATGAATGAGACATAAGGCACTTAGCACAAAGGAAAACAGGTGGAAGAGGCCAATGGAGCGAGCATGATGCAGTAAAATACAGATAACAGAAAACAATACGAGAGGAGTCTCCCTACCAAAGTAGGTGGTCAGGGAGTGGGCGTTGTACTCGCTCGCGATGAGCTTCAGCTTGTCGAAGATGATCCCCAGGCCAGCCAAGGCCTTGCATACCTCCCTATCAGCAGGGGATAGTTCATCCAGGGCCTTGGCCTTGAGCAGCTTGGGGTGCTCTGTCCAATACAGAGGGAAGCCGTCCAAGGCTGTGGGGTCGTGCTTGGCGCAGCACACCCTGAAGAATTTTCCCTTCCAGCTTTTGTACGAGTTCTGGAAGAGAGAAAGAAGGATCCTATCTGCGATCCCGGAGAAGCTTACCCAAAAGCTTTTCCCCTGTTTCTTCACCTCGAAGAAATGTAAGAAGACATCCACAGAAGGGAGGATGCCTAGATATCCGCAAAGAATTTGGAAGGCCCGAACGAAAGCCCAGCTGTTGGGGTGTAACTGGGCCGGGGCTGTGTTGATTTCTGTAAGAAGTTCCCTCTCGAAGGGTGTGAACGGGAGGCGCACCCCGATGCGTTTAAATACCGTTTGGTACATGAAGAAGAAAGGATCCCCTTTCCAGGGTCTGTCATCTACGCAAACAGGTTTCCCAGGTCTGCCGGGACGAACAGAAATGTGCGCATCATGGGTGTGGCAGAAAGCATTAAAATTGTACAAGTCCTGAATGGTTTTCAGAGTGGTGCATTCGCTTAAAAGCTCGTCAGGGGCCCATGAATAGAAGGCTTTATAGTTGGTCTTGGGAGGAGAACCGGACCTTGATTTCGGGCGCACCATGATGCGGATAAATAACTGGAGAAAGAGGAAAGGAAAAGGGTTTTAACAAGCGATGTCAAGGCAGAAAAGGGGACAAAACCCTAGAAAAAGGCCACCCACGCGAGAAAACCCAGAAAGGAGGAGAAGGGAACGGAGAAGAACGGAGGAGCGGAAGAACACAGAAATGCAGAAACATAAACAGTCCCAGGCAGTTCAATACGCAGCGAAGCAATGCAACGAAGAAGAAGAGTCATGGAGATGGAAAAACCATACCTTTAATGTCGAGGTGTGGAGGGAAGCAAAGCGTGAAGGAAAGAGCAGTGATTGTAGAGAAAGGGCTCGAAGGCGATGAACAGTGCAGAAATGCAGAGAGAATGGATGGAACAGTGGTGTGAGCGCGGGGTGGGTAACTTGAACGTTACATTTGCAACCCAAGAGGCGCTAATTGGGGACCGTATGATCGTGCCGCGTGTCAAAGGATTAAGCGCTCAAGGGAAGCGCAAGGGACTCTAGAGGCTGGCCGTGTGATGAGCCACGTGGCACGCGATTAAGCGTGGCCCCAAAAGGTGTTACTTTCCCCGCTACAGAGGATGTCCAATCAGCCATTAAGGGCACCCCTATGGTTCAGAGAGTGTCACGTCAATAATTCGAGAAGTGTTGAGTCAGCAGGGAATGACACGTCACCAGGGTGACACGTGGACGGCGTGGGCGAGGTCTTAGTCTTTGCGCTGAAGACAAGTCTTCAGCTTAAGACTGGGGGGCTTGTGTACCGTCCCGTACCCGGGCGTTGACAAAGTCAAGGTCAAAGTCAACGTCAGGGGTCAAAGTCAACATAAGGCGTCGCCTAGGTGAAGAGACGCCAAGTGCCAGCGTCGCCAAGAGGAAGCGTCGCCAAGGTCAAGGCGTCGCCAAGTTATGGCGTCGCCCAACTAGGGCGTCGCCAAGGTCAAATGTCACAAAGGCAAGGCGATCACAGTGTGGCTCCCCGATACCCATGGGTAGGAAAGACCATGGAGGGAGCGACGCCGTGGGAAGGCCTCAAATCCCGATAATCCAGGGTAGTAATAAAGAGAAGAGAAAGGTGGCTGCAAGGCCATAGTGATAGCGCCAGTGTAGGGCAGCCTGACTCGTGAAGTGCCCCTGCCGCCCCAGAGACGCCCTTGGGATAGATACGACTCAAGAGGAGGGTCACGCCCAGGGTAGCCAGGTGCGGGGTACGAGAGGAAGGCAGATACGCTCTCCAAGTGAGTGACTAGATGTTTGGGGGCATGAGTTGGCACCCAAAAAGTCACCTCTAGCGCAGATGCACTCCCAGGTAGGAGGACTCACACGAAGAAATGCCCCCAGATGGGGTCACGGCGCTGTGAGGTCCTCCACGTGTACAGCAACCAGGTCAGATTAGAAACGCCATTTTGTCAGGTACAAGGTGTACCGTCCTGGTAGTCGGAAGTGATGACTTGGCAGCGAGCTATTATGTAGGCGTGTTGGGCAAGGCCCATGGCTGGCAGAAGGGAAGGAAGTCGGGGGGCTCGTGTCGTCGCCAGTTATTAAGTTGGCGTGCCCCGGTCTCTAGCATGCCTAAACCGGCAGTCACCGGGTTTGAGATGAAGTCGCCAGATGCGAACCCACGACGACCTAGTGGTTAGAGATCGCCGAAACAAGGACATCGCCGAAGATGAAGTCAGATAGTCATTTCCTAGCTAGCCAGAGGATGAGGTCGGGAGACAGCTTACCTGAACATACACGGTGAAGCAAGTAAAGTAGATCATGAAGGCGGCCGGCGAGACCACAGGGAAGGTGTGTACGAAGGCACCTGAACTCGCCACTCATAAGAGATCACGCTCCCAGGCAGCTATGCACTGAGTTGTGTCAAGCATAAGTAACTTAGCCAAAAGCCTGAAGAGTAAGAAGTGGCGCCCAAGTCAAGGATGCTCCAGATGGTGACACGTGTACAACTGGATGCGAGCCACATGTCCAGATGTGTAACTGTCTGGAGAGAGAAAGTGTGTAGGTATATAAGAGATTCTAACGAACTTCTGAGGTACGCGCGTTTAGATTACTTCTTTACGCTTGCGAGTCTTGAGTACGCTGAGAGAGAATTTTGCACGGTTCTTTAGAGTTCTTGAGTTTTCTCTTAGTATTTGGTGGTTCAGTCGCTGACTTGGGCGTCGGAGCGTGATCGGCCGCAGCGGCGCCGTTCTGTCTTTTGCAGGTTCTTGAGGTGAATCACGGTGAAGGACGGAGGCTAACACGGCGCAGAAGTCGATCCAGGTTTGACGAGGTAAGGTTCTTGCGTCCCGGTCAACAGGCAGGATCACAAGGTAATTAAGGTTATTTAATACAGTTTTCGTTTCGAGCGTTTAAGGTACTATAAATGCTCCCAATCGGTTTAAACGTCTTAAATGCGCTACGTTTTATAATTAAATGCGCTTTAAGGCGCTTTGAATGCAGGAGTAGCTTAAATAGCGCCTCGAATGTTGGAAACGGGGTTCGAACTTTTGGCTAATTTTCCAGGAACACTCTAGTTGCTTGCTCGAGCCTTGAGGTTACGCACAAGGGACTAGGGAAGGATTTTGGCCAGAACGAGAAAAGATACACTAGATATAGTTTCCTTTTTACCACCTTCAGAGTGCCATACACGATGCTCCGATACGGAGGTGCAAAGTTTTTGGTGTTTCTTGCTGGCTGACTTGAGCGTCGGAGTGCAAACGGCCGCTAGGGCGCCCTTTTGTCCTTCTTTGCAGGAATCCACAGGTAACCAGTGGGAAGGAGTCCCTAGCAGACGGTTGAGGCCGCGCACGAAGACGTCCCAGGTCAACCGGACGGAACAAGGTCCAATCCACAATCGTGTTGAGAGCCACCAGCAACATGAGGAGCACGAGGCAAGGATCTGTTACGTCCTCAAGAGGGGACAACGTCACCATGCAACAACTCATGGAGACCATACGCGCCCTTCAGAAGGCGGTAGCAGCGTCTAGAGTCGACCAAGATCGCTTCCAGGTTGATCTGGCCACAACGCAAGCGTACAATGAAGATTTGCGTAGAACGAATGAGGAACTACGCAGGAATTTGCAAAATGTAGAAGAACGCACTGTGGATGAGCGAGCCCCGCCGCTGCCAGTTAGGGCTCGCCCCATGCCATTCTCTCAGGTCATCATGGACACTGTGATACCAGCCACGTCCATGGGCCCGAAGGTCACCTTCCCTGGTGTAGAGAACCCAAAGGCGCATATCACAGCATTCCACACCCAAATGATGCTTTCAGAAGGCTCTGACGCTGTGTACTGTAAGTTATTCATGAGCACGCTGGCAGGCGCAATGTTGGACTAGTTCGTCAGTCTCCTTGACGGACACATTACTTCATTCAATCAATTCTCCACACTATTTAGAGAATGATGCATTGTCAACCGCGCTCCCCCTCCAATCTCTTACAATCTCTTTGACGTAAGGGAATACCAGGGAGAGTCCTTGAAAGAGTTCTTAAACAGGTTTGGGGTGCAAGTGGTGAAACTACACACAAAGAACGAAGCCATGACGGTGCACGCCTTCACCAAAGGAGTGTTGCCAGGACCCTTCAACGACTCGCTGATAAGATGTTTCCTAAAGACGTTTTGCGAGATCAGACGTCGAGTTGTGGCACACATCGTCGCAGAGGATCGGGTCTTTCTCAGTCCATGAAGGTACATGAGGCCACAACGGAGAAAAAGGCCCCAGGAGCACAATCGCCATGTGAAGCAAGGAAGCCCCAAACCAGGGCACGCACGAGAGAGAATGTCCCACCCAGGCACAATTTTCGGGTGGACCTTAAGGAGCTTATCGCCATCCCTGACGTGGCCAGCAGGCTAAAGCCTCCATCGAAGACCGATAAGAGGCTAGGGCCCAGTCAAAAAGCTTGGTGCGAGTTCCACCAAGCCATTGGCCATAACCTACGCAACTGTCTGGCACTAGGGCTCCAATTATTTATTTCAAGCTCGTGTTCTTCAAGATTACCAAACAGAGATGCAACAAACATTAAGGTTATATCCTTTGATTCAGAGATGGCGGTAACCTTTGGCTGCCATATTCTATCAAGACACTTCAGTATCTTGATGTTAAGGTCCTCCTTATCAACCGTCTTACCAAGACTCATAAGATGGTTCACAATGTGAGAAAACCTTTTTTGCACATCACAGATGGATTTTCCCTTTTGCATCCTAAAGATTTCATAGTCTTGAATCACAGCATGCTTCCTAGCTCGCTTGACATCAGTTGTACCTTCATGTGTGACTTCTAAGATGCCCCACATTTCCTTGGCAAAGCTGCACTATGAGACCCTGAAAAATTCATCACATCTTAGAGCAAATGTTATTATATTCTTGGCTATCCAATCAAACTTGGCTCTTTTACTTTCTGCCTCAGTCCATTCAGATGAAGGTTTATCAATTAAAACCTCATCTCTTTTGACTTGAGGTATAAAGGGAACATTTTCAATTGATTCCCAAATACCCTTATCAGTTGAGTGCATAAAGATTTTCATTCTCACCTTCCAAAACTGGTAATTAACCCCACAAAACAGTGGTGGCCTGTTTACGGAAGCACCTTCCCCAAAAGGCATTTTGTTAGCCATCAAAAAGATTTTTTCAAAAACAGAAACAAGAACTTGAGTAATTTTCAAGAACGTAGCTCTTGATGCCAATTGTAAGAATTGATGGCTTAAACAAAAAGGGGGTGAATTGTTTTGCAAAAGATTTTCGCAAATACTTGGTTTAGAATGAATCTTTAACAAACAACTCAGATAAGCACTTAAGGAAGGCAATCAAACAATCCAAAAGAAACAAATATCAGAATTTTAACCGGTTAAAACTACGTTTTAATCGGTTGTTTATAGCAGCAAAATTATCAAACAGTTTGAGAGTTTTAGAGAAAAAGAAATTTACACAATGGTTTTATAATGGTTCACTCAATCCCTGAGCTACATCCAATTCTCAGACAATCCTTTGAGTTTCCACTAGCAATCAACACAGACTACAACACACACCATAAAGAGGTGACTTTGAATCGCACAAAGCCTACTCACCCCCTTTACAACACTTAACACCTAAAGACAGAACATCCTCTGTCTTTATAGGATTTCAACAACAAACAGTATGTAAACAAAGTATAATTACAAGACACTAAGCAAGGATAGAAAACACCTGGAATTACAAAATCAGAGATCCTATGATCAGCTCTTGTCACCACAGCAAAGCTTGAAAAGCAATCTTGCTCTTTTTGGAAACTCTTTCAAAAACCAAATCTCTTTCTCAAATCTGAACCACTACTTGTTGTATTTGTTGTATCTATTGATTTGATCGAAATCTTTATAACCTTTGAAAAGTCGTCATTGTAGGCAATTTTGAACAACCAAATCAGTTAAAACAAGTTTTCAAAAATCGGTTATGAAAACACACATTTAACCGGTTGAAACCACGATTTAACCGGTTGAATGAGTCAGGTAGTTGGACAACTGATTCAAAAAGAAGTTTCAAAACATCCAGCCAGCTAAGTGACAAACAACCGATTATTTCGACAAATCAACCATTTGTTTTCCCTTTGCTTGGAAAAACACTTAGTTTCTTAAAATAGTTTTGATCAAGCTTTGCATAGGCTTAAGGACTGATCTTAACAAAGATTCTAAACACCTAATCTAAACCCAAACCCAAAAAGCAGCATAGCTTCAGGCTTCATGTGGATTTGACACATCAAAGCTCCCATGTTCAACAAGTTTCTCTTTCAAAGCAAAATACAACATTTAAATACAAGTATTGATACAGATTTGAGATCAAAGAAAGGGATTTGTTTTTTAAAGGAGTTTTTCAAAGTGCAAGATTGTTGTTCAAGCTCTGTTGTGGTAACAAGTTTTGATCATAAGAGTTTTCTGTATTGTGCAAATCTAGGTGTTTTCTGTCCTTATTTAGTTACTTGTAATAGTACTTCTTTTAACTGTTGTGTGTGTTTAAAATCTTGTAAAGACAGAGGGTTGTTTTGTCTTGAGGTGTTTGGTGTTTCAAAGAGGGTGAGTGAATCTTGTGGGTTGCAAGGTTACTCTTTGTGTGTGTTGTAATCTGGTATTGGTTACTAGTGGAACTCAAAGGTTTTCTGAGAACTGGATGTAGCTTTGTGTGAGTGAACCAGTATAAAACTATTGTGTAAATCTCTCCTTCTCTCAAACTCTCCATAGCTGTTTGATAATTTCACTTTTGTTACTGGTCTAAACAACCGATTAAAACGAAGGCTTAACCGATTAAAATTCTGATATTTGTTTCTTTTGGATTGTTTGATTGCTTTCCTTAAGTGCTTATCTAGGTTGTTTGTTAAAGATTCATTCTAAATCAAGTCTTTGCAAAAATCTTTCATTAAACAATTCACCCCCCCCCCCTCTTGTTTAAGCCATCAATTCTAACAATTGACATCAAGAGTTAGGTTCTTGAAAAATACTCAAGTTTCTGTTTCTTTTTTTCTGAAAAATCTTTTTGATGGCTGACAAAATGCCTTTTGGGGAAGGTGCTTCCATAAACAGACCACCATTGTTTTGTGGGGTTAATTACCAGTTTTGGAAGGTGAGAATGAAAATCTTTATGCACTCAACTGATAAGGGTATTTGGGAATCAATTGAAAATGGTCTTGTACCGTCCCGCCCCCGGGCGTTGACCAAAGTCAAAGTCAACGTCGGGGCCAAGGTCAACATGTGGTGAGACCATGCGAAGGGGTCAAAGAAAGGAAGTCAACAGAATAATTACACAAGGCGTCGCCAGGACAAGGCGTCGCCAAAGAAGGGCGTCGCCTTAACATGGCGTCGCCGAGATAAGGCGTCGCCTAGACAAGGTGCCGCCAACATACGGCGTCGCCAAACAAGCCACCGGTAGTGTCGCTCCCCGATACCCGTGGGTAGGAAAGACCATGGAGGGAGTGACGCCACAAAGGCTTCAGGCCCGCCAAGTGCAGAAACAATGATAAAGTGAAGAGAAGATTGGCTTCAAGGCCATAGTACTAGCGCCAGTGGAGAGCAATCTGACTCGCGAAGTGCCCATGTCACCCCAGAGAGGCCCTTGGGATAGATACGACTCATGAGAGGGTCACGCCCAAGGGTAACCAGGTGCAGGGTACGAGAGGAAGGTAGATACGCTCTCAAAGCGAGTGACTAGAGGTTTGGGGGCATGAGTTGGCACCCAAAAAGTCACCCCTTGCGCCAGATGCACTCCAAGGAAGGAGGACTCACACGACGAAATACCCCCAAGTTGGGTCACGGTGCTGTGAGGCCCTCCACGTGTAATAACAGCCAAGTCAGAACAGCAACATCCATTTGTCATGTATAAGGTAATTAAAGCTATTAAAGGTAATTAAAGTTTACGTTTCGAGCGTTTTAAGGTACTTTAAATGCTTCAGGCGGTTTAAACGTTGATCCTGCCTGTTGACCAGAACGTAGGAGCTTGCCTCGTCACAGGATCGACTTGCGCACCGCTTCAAACGTCCGTCCCTCTCCAAGATCCACTTCAAGAACCTGCAAAAGAACAGAGCGGCGCCGCTGCGGCCGATCGCACTCCAACGCCCAAGTCAGTAGCCGAACCACCAAATCCTAAGAGAACAAGAACCGTGCAAATTCTCTCTCACAGTGTGCTCTAGAACTCGCAAGCGTAAAGAGTATAATCTGAACGTGCGTACCTCAGAAAGTTCGTTGAGAACTCTTATATACCTGGTTACTTTCTCTCTCCTGGCAGTTACAGACTTGGACACGTGGCTCGCATCTAGTCGTACACGTGCCTTCATCTGGAGCCTCCTTGACTTGGGCGCTGCTTCTACTCTCGTTTTGCTAAGTTACCTATGCATGGTGATGTGATTCCAATAGCCACATAGAACAAGATTCTTGACACTTTGAGGAATCACCTTGAGCTGGAAAATGTAGAGGCACTTTCTTAGAAGTTGGATCATGGTTCTAAGATCAAGAACTCACCAATAACAAGTACCAAATCCCAAACTCATTTGGATGAACCAAATATTGTCAAATTGAATCAACAAAGGAATAGAAACTAGATTAACCGAACAGAATTAAGCTACTAAACAAAAGAACCGAACAGAATTAAAAACAAAACAGGATATAGGTGCTGAAAATAGAAAAACCGAAAAACTAGACAACTCAAAAACACAAGGCAACATGAACAATTGAAGAAGAAGAAAGGAAGGAGAAGAGAATGCTCATGAAGATGGAAGATAGGTTGGATGATCACGCCACTAGAAGTATGGATGCTCCTAGATGAGTGTGGAAGCCGCCACTTGAGGAAACCATGGTCCTTCAAGATAAGACTAGAGTAGAAGCTCAAAGCTCTCCAAATGCTCACTCCAATTTTGAGTATAGTTTCTTTAGATAAATTCAAATCTGAATTTTACAAGGAAGGCACCTCTATTTATAGCCTAAGGTGCTGAAAAATGAAAGCTAAACAATTCAAAATTCCTCCAAAAGCCATCTAGAACCGGCGCTAATTGCCTAAGCAAGGAAGGTGTGATCCCTTCCTTCACTTTGGCACCCCCTATTCTACTCCTACACCTATCTACTAATACACCCCCCTAAAGGTCCTATCTAAAACCTAAAAGATGCTATAACAAAAGAGGTTTCTAAGGTTTCCCTCTAAGCACCTTCAACTAAAGACACTACAAAAAGAGAAAATAAATGTCCTCTAGCTCCCAAGGCTTTGAACATGCTTCTTGTAATCCTTTGAGGTGGACTTTGACCTCCATGGGCGTCCTCCATTTGTGCCTCCACCTCTTCTTGAGCTTGATGAGTGGCCTCCATGTTCTCTTGGGCTTGATCTCCATCATACTCCCCGAGTTGGAGAGAATTCGACCACGAATTCTGGAGACCTACAGAAAAAGGAGTTAGATCGCTGACATTAAAAGTATGACTACCTAAGAATGTATCAGGCATATCTAACTCATAAGCATTGTCATTAATCCTCTTGAGGACTTGGAAAGGTCCATCCCCTCGAGGCATTAGTTTGGACTTCCTTTGAGTAGGAAAACGATCCTTCCTCAAGTGAAGCCAAACCCAATCGCCCTCATCAAACAACAATGCTTTTCTCCTTTTATTGGCAAGTTCAGCATACTTGCCAACCTTCTTCTCAATTCTCTTCTTGATGTCTTTATGCAAAGTTTTTACAAAAGAAGCCTTTTCATCCCCATCTTTGCACAAGACATCGTCAAGAAGGGGAATAGGAAGAAGATCAAGAGGTGTTAGGGGATTAAACCCATAGACCACCTCAAAAGGAGAATGGGAGGTGGTAGAATTTACTACTCGGTTATATGCAAACTCAACATGGGGTAGTAAATTCTCCCACACTCTAGGATTCCCCGAAATAAAGCATCTCAATAGTTGTCCTAAAGTTCTATTCACCACCTCGGTTTGACCATCAGTTTGTGGGTGGCAAGTGGTAGAAAATAAAAGCTTAGTTCCAAGCTTGCCCCACAAGGTCTTCCAAAAGTGACTCAAGAACTTAGGATCTCTATCGGACACTATAGACCTAGGAATCCCATGCAAGCGAACCACTTCTTGGAAGAAGAGGTTTGCAATGTGGCATGCATCATCCACTTTTTGGCAAGGAATAAAGTGAGCCATCTTTGAAAAACGATCCACTACCACAAAAATGGAGTCCTTTCCCTTTGATGTCTTGGGTAATCCTAAGATGAAATCCATAGATATATCTACCCAAGGCATTGAAGGGATAGGAAGAGGAGTATAAAGACCATGGGGATGCATTTTAGATTTAGCTTTGCGGCAAGCTATGCATTTATCACACAAACTATGAACATGTTTATGCATATGAGGCCAAAAAAAATGTTCATGCAACACATCCAAAGTTTTAGCAACCCCAAAATGTCCCATTAAGCCCCCCTCATGAGCTTCTCTAACAAGAGATAATCTAATAGAGCATTGGGGAACACAAAGACGTTTTCCTTTAAAAAGAAAGCCATCTTGAATAAAAAAATCTTTGTGTCCTCCCTTAAGACACTCTTGATAGAGGAGAGAAAAATCAAGGTCATCATGATAAAGTTCCTTAATGTGATCAAAACCAAGATATTGAGAGGTTAAAAGATTTAGCAAGGTGTATCTTCTAGAAAGAGCATCCGCCACAATATTTATTTTGCCTTGCTTGTGTTTGATCACATAAGGAAATTGCTCAATGAATTCCACCCACTTAGCATGCCTCTTGTTAAGTTTGTTTTGGCTTTTCAAATATTTAAGAGATTCATGATCACTATGTATCACAAACTCTTTGGGAAAAAGATAGTGTTGCCAAGTAAACAAAGCCCTAACAAGTGCATATAATTCTTTATCATAGGTGGAATAGTTGAGATGACTTCCCTTCAATTTCTCACTAAAATAGGCTATGGGGTGGCCCTCTTGAAGGAGAACAGCCCCAATACCTAAGCTTGAAGCATCACACTCAATCTCAAATGTCTTAGTGAAATTAGGAAGGGCCAAGATGGGAGCATTAGTCAATTTTTCTTTCAAAGTATTAAAAGCATTTTGTTGTGCTTCTCCCCAATGAAAGACCACATCCTTTTTCACTATGTCATTGAGTGGTGCGGCAATGGTACCAAAGTTTGGGACAAATCTTCTATAGAAAGAAGCAAGCCCATGAAAACTTCGGACCTCATTCAAAGATTTCGGTGTAGGCCAATTTTGAATGGCCACCACCTTGGTTTTGTCCACATGGACCCCTTTACAACTCACAACAAACCCTAGGAATTCTATATGATCAAGAGCAAACATACATTTAGCAAGGTTAGCATACAAATGTTCCTTCCTAAGGGTTTCCAAAACTTGCCTAACATGCAACCTATGGTCATTCAAAGATAAGCTATAAATGAGAATGTCATCAAAGTAAACCACAACAAACTTACCAATGAAAGGTCTAAGAACATGATGCATGAGGCGCATGAAGGTACTTGGTGCATTAGTTAAACCAAAAGGCATAACTAACCACTCATATAAACCAAAGTTGGTCTTAAAAGCCGTCTTCCATTCATCACCCGGTTTGATACGGATTTGATTGTAGCCGCTTTTAAGATCAATCTTTGAAAAGATTTTTGAACCATGTAATTCATCCAACAAATCATCTAGTCTAGGTATGGGATGCCTATACTTAATGGTTATGTTATTTATGGCCCTACAATCCGAACACATTCGCCATGTGCCATCCTTTTTTGGCACTAAGATGATAGGCATAGCACAAGGACTCATGCTATCTTGCACCCACCCTTTTTCAATCAAAGCCTCAACTTGTTGGCGAATTTCCTTGGTTTCACTTGGATTGGTCCTATATGCGGGACGATTTGGTAAAGAAGAGCCCGGTATCAAATCAATTTGGTGCTCAATCCCTCTCAAAGGTGGAAGTCCATTTGGAGGATCTTGAAACACATCTTTGAACTCTTCTACCAAATTTTCCAAGCAATGAGGACTATCAACAAGTGTTTCTATGCTAAGAGTTCTAGGGATGGCTAAAAAAAAAGGATGATGAGCCACTATTTCCCTTTCAATGTCACGCCTAGACACAAGGAGTGTAGGCTTAGAACTCTTATCTTTTTTATCTTTTTCACTCTCCCTCTTTTTCTTCATGATAACTTGGTCCTCATGGACTTCTCTTGGAGAGAGAGATTTTAAAGTAACCTTGTGACCATGGAATTCAAAAGATAATTTGTTGGTAAAGCCATCATGTAAAACTTTTCTATCAAATTGCCAAGGCCTTCCCAAAAGAACATGAGTGGCTTCCATGGGCACAACATCACATAATACCTCATCTTTGTATTTTCCAATGGAGAAATGGATGAGGACTTGTTTATTAACAATTATTTCTCCTACTTCACTAAGCCATTGTAATTTGTAGGGCTTTGTATGAGAGATAGTAGGCAATCCAAGCTTATCTACTACTCTTGTACTAGCCACATTTGCACAACTACCCCCATCCACTATCAAGGAACAAATGTTGTTTTGAATAAGACATCTTGTATGGAAAATATTTTCCCTTTGACTTTCATCAAAAGGTTGTGAAACTTGTCCAAGAAGTCTTCTCACAACTAACAAGTCCCCTTCAAGTGGACATTCGCTCTCTTCCTCACTAGATGCATGAGAATGCAATGAATGCTTTGAAGAATCCAAATCATGCTCACTAACTACAATGCCCTCATGCATGTACATACTTCGTTTTGAAGGACAATTTGCAGCAATATGACCATAACCCATACATTTAAAGCATTTAGTGTTAGATGTTCTAGTGGGAGACTTAGGTCTAGATGTTGATGGCTTAGATTCCTTGGGTTTGAAAGAAGAATCTTTGGAAGGATGTTTTGAAAAAGAAGTTTTGTTTCTCCAAGACTTGGAGTAGTATCCATTATTGGAAGCATTTTTAAAAGAGTTTTTCTTAGCAAGTTGGGCTTCCACCTTCATTGCAAGATGAACTAAAGAGCCCAATGATGAATACTCTTGTAACTCAACAATGTCTTGGATATCCTTCCTAAGACCACTCACAAACCTAGCAACCATGGCTTCTTCACTTTCTTCTAATTCAATTTTAAGCACAAGCGTCTCAAGCTCCTTATAATATTCATCCACATTTAGCGTGCCTTGTTGAAACCGTTGGAGTCTCAACATGAGGTCTTTCCTAAAATGTGGGGGCACAAACCTAGCGCGCATATGATCCTTTAAAGAGTTCCAAGAGTCCACGGGAGGACCCTTGTGATAGATAATGTCCTTTACAATTCCATGCCACCATTTCATGGCATAATCACTAAACTCTAGGGTGGCTAGCTTGAGCTTATGCTCATCTTGGATCTCATGGATCTCAAAAATTTGTTCACACTTAGCCTCCCAATCTAAATACACATTTGGATCACTAGAACCATTAAAGCAAGGTAGTTTGACCGAAGGAAGCTTGGACTTTGCATCATGGTAGAAGCCATTGCCGTAGTGAATTCTTTCCCCTTGGTGATGATGTCTTTGTCCATGGACTTGGGGTGGAGGTCTCCTTCTCCTATGCTCATCTTCACGGCCAACATCATTTGAAGAAGCTCTTGAAGATGGTCTATGAGAATGATGTCCATCATGGATAGAAGGAGATGGTCTAGATTGTTGGACCTCCATCTTTTGCATTTTTTCCTCCAACCTTCTAATTGTTCTTTGAGCTTCATGTAATTCACCAAGAATGGAAGCTTTGGAAGGAGAATTCTGCTTGTAGGATGCATCACTTGAAGATCCAGCCATTTGTAATTAAAAAAAACAGCAAACACACAAAACAGCAAACAAGTTAAAAATTAGCAAAAACAGTGAGCTTTGCACTTGAAACTGCCGAAGTGAAATTAAGGCTGAAAAAGATATCACTCTCAAAGAAATAATGTTCTTGCTCCAATCTGATCTTGAGGCCTTGGAATCCTCAAATGAAATATGTCAAAGCAAGCACACCAATCTTAAGAGCAAACCACCACAAAACCAAAGAAACAATAAAGACAAACAAGAAAAGGTATAAGCAAGGAAAGGTAATTGCAAAAGGAATACTATATGTAAGACAAACTCAAAGAGTAAGAATGAAAGACAATCAAGAAAATAAAGAACTCAATGAGAAAAGTAGGCACACAAAAGAATACCTAAGGAAAAGCACTAGAGTAGATGAAGAAAACAAAAAATTTAGCTACTGGAAATTTTTATTTTTTTTTATGCAAACTGTGTTTGATATTCACTGATTTAACTGGAACGTTGTAGAGCGAACTGGATTATGAAATTTATACCACAGAAACTTCAAGATGTTAACTCAATAATGGCACTGGAATCAATTAAAAACAGTAAGCCAATTGAGAGAAATAAATTTTTTAAAATCACTGCCAGATTACCGTATTTTTTTCGGCAGGAATGTACACTTTTTTATTTTATTTATCATTTTTTGTGTACTTCATATTTTTGAATGATTCTTTTTTCTATTCTTTTCTAACACTTTGAATATCTCAAATCCAGAATTTCAGAATTTTACAGTACGTAAATCAGTTGCAATAAGGAAAAACAGTAAGGACTTTTTTCAGAAACAGAGGAATCCTAATAGGAATAAAAAACAGAATGATGAACTAGCAAAGACATAATAGAAAATGATGTATTGGAACTTGTATAGGTCTAGAATACAAGTATGAACTCAATTCTAAAAAGAAAATGCACAAAGGATCAACATCAATTCAGAATATTATATGACACCAAAGCAAGAAACAATCAAAACAATAAAAGTACTACTAGAAGTAATGACATATATGGAATAACATGACTAAGACACAACTTGACATGATTCAAAAATTAAAAGACACAACACAAATTCTAACAAATGAAAGGAAGCTTAAGGTAAACTCTAGGAAGGATAATGCCATTCCAAAAGAGCAACCATACTCATAAGAATTATGAGTGCCATAAACCTTTCCACAAACACTTGGAGCAAAAGAAAAACAGCAAAAAAATACTCAATTAAAATTCTAAAACAGAAACTTAAATTGCAAGAAATTAAAGAGCTCTTGAAATTAAAGTGCACACAACTCAACAATTAACAAGAATGAACCTAAGACTCATGATACCACATGATGTGATTCCAATAGCCACATAGAACAAGATTCTTGACACTTTGAGGAATCACCTTGAGCTGGAAAATGTAGAGGCACTTTCTTAGAAGTTGGATCATGGTTCTAAGATCAAGAACTCACCAATAACAAGTACCAAATCCCAAACTCATTTGGATGAACCAAATATTGTCAAATTGAATCAACAAAGGAATAGAAACTAGATTAACCGAACAGAATTAAGCTACTAAACAAAAGAACCGAACAGAATTAAAAACAAAACAGGATATAGGTGCTGAAAATAGAAAAACCGAAAAACTAGACAACTCAAAAACACAAGGCAACATGAACAATTGAAGAAGAAGAAAGGAAGGAGAAGAGAATGCTCATGAAGATGGAAGATAGGTTGGATGATCACGCCACTAGAAGTATGGATGCTCCTAGATGAGTGTGGAAGCCGCCACTTGAGGAAACCATGGTCCTTCAAGATAAGACTAGAGTAGAAGCTCAAAGCTCTCCAAATGCTCACTCCAATTTTGAGTATAGTTTCTTTAGATAAATTCAAATCTGAATTTTACAAGGAAGGCACCTCTATTTATAGCCTAAGGTGCTGAAAAATGAAAGCTAAACAATTCAAAATTCCCTCCAAAAGCCATCTAGAACCGGCGCTAATTGCCTAAGCAAGGAAGGTGTGATCCCTTCCTTCACTTTGGCACCCCCTATTCTACTCCTACACCTATCTACTAATACAACCCCCTAAAGGTCCTATCTAAAACCTAAAAGATGCTATAACAAAAGAGGTTTCTAAGGTTTCCCTCTAAGCACCTTCAACTAAAGACACTACAAAAAGAGAAAATAAATGTCCTCTAGCTCCCAAGGCTTTGAACATGCTTCTTGTAATCCTTTGAGGTGGACTTTGACCTCCATGGGCGTCCTCCATTTGTGCCTCCACCTCTTCTTGAGCTTGATGAGTGGCCTCCATGTTCTCTTGGGCTTGATCTCCATCACATGGTACTGCCCAGTACATAGCTAACTTGGGAGTGCGATCTCTACTGGAACTGGCGAGTTAGGGTGCCTTCGTACACCTTCCCTGTGGTCTCGCTGACCGCCTTCATAATCTGCACCACCTTCATCTCTGGCGATGTGCTTTCTCTGGCGATCTCCAATCACTAGGTCGCCTGAGTTTACATCTGGCGACTTCATCTCTAACCTGGTGATCGCCGGTTCTGGTATGCTGGAGATCGGAACACGCCAACTTAATAACTGGCGACTTCACGAGCCCCCCGACTTCCTTCCCTTCTGCCAACCTGGCGCCTTGTCAACACGCCTATACTGTAGCTGGATGCCACGTCATCACTTCCGACTACCAGGGCGGTACACAAGCCCCCCAGTCTTAAGCGAAGACTTGTCCAGCGAAAAGACTAGAGGAGTCACGTCAACACCGGTCTACGTGGCACTGACGCAGAAACCCAAGCGGTTGTACCTTCTGCTTCTCTGACGCTCCACCAAACCCCTCACCCATCGCTCGACACGTGGCTTCATCAACGGTTACCTTCAGTTACCGTTTGCGCTTCCCAAACCCATTTCGAAAAAACACTTAAACCCATTTTCACTCCACACTGTTCCATCACTCTTCTTCGTATTCACAAACGTTCTAACTTCCTCCTGCAAAAAACTCTCAGCGCTCTCCAACATTCTGAATCACCATCATCTTTCATCGTCTTCCTAATCATCAAAAGGTACCTACTTTCCTTCTTCTGCTGGTTTTTCTTGCATTTTAACCGATTCGCATCATCCTGTAACTGTCTGATGCATACGTTGTGGGTTGCTTTTTCCATTTCTCCTTCTGCGTAACTTAGGGCTTCGTCAATCGTCGCAACGAACCTTCGTTCGTTCGCTTTTCACCCTTCTCCCACGATCGAATCAGCCTCTGCGAACCCTGACCATTTTTCCTTTTCTTCTTCCTTTGCAGCTTCGAGAATGACCCGCTCAAAGATCACCCCGAATCCTCCTCCTTCATCGCGACACCCATCTTCTCAAGCACTCATCCCACCGCGAGCACGCGGTGCTTCATCTTCCCAGGCTGAGAGGCCTGCACCTTCCCGCCCCAACCTGGCCCAGGCGACTCCACCTATCGCCGGAGGAGCCCCCGTTCCCCCGCCAGACTTCGAAAAACTCTACCCATGGGCCAACTCGACCCTGTTGAGGGAAACGTCTTCCGTGAACACTGCTGGAGCAGTCATGCGATTGACTAAGGGGGATGAGCCTCATCAATCATTTCATAAGGAGCACGATGAAAAGATGATAGTGCTGCCTTGCCCCCCCGATCTGCCCGTTTGTGCCGACGATAAGGTGAGCGCTGACGGGCCCTTCTGCTTCGTCTACACAACCTTATTCAAGAAGGTGAAGCCCAAGTTCCCTTTCACCCGTTTCGAAAGGGAGCTCCTTACCGAGCTCAACATCGCCGCCGCCCAGCTTCATCCCAACAGCTGGGCGTTTGTGCGAGCGTTCCAAGTGATGTGCGACCATCTGGGGTTGCCCGCATCCGTGGACGTGTTTCTGTTTCTCTTCGAGGCCAAGCACCCAGGAGACCGCCTGTGGATTAGCTTGAATGCGATTGTTGGGAGGTCGATCTTCTCCATCTTCCAGCAATCCTATAAGGACTGGAAAGGGAAGTTCGTCCAAGTGCGCCCCAACGACAAAGACGACTCCCTACTCGACGGCTTCCCCTTGTACTGGGTTGACAAGGGGAAAAAAGAGTCCAAGAGCTGCTTCAGGAGACCCAGAAGTCCTGATAGTATGGGAGCGTTGGACAGAGATCTCTGCCTTTTCTGGAAAAAGGTGGCGGATGCCAACATCACCTTCTTTACCACCACCCTGATCTGCTTCGAATTCTACGAGGATCAACTCGAAATTCGAATAGGTTAGAACATTTAAACTGTTGTTTTAATACTGCTTCTGTTTAACTGTTTCTGGGCGTCTTGTGTGTCATGCGCAAGACTTTGGGTTTGTTTTTCTGCATCGATCATCTGCTTTGCTGCATACTGCCTTATGCACTTATTTTCTCTCTGAGTTAACTCACGCATTTTCGTTTTATGCAGATAACATGTTGGGCAAGGGTATGCTCGCTGAATTGAGGGCGCTCGCCCGAACCCACGGGTTGGCGACGGGCTCTCAAACAGTGCCAAATTCCATGGTGGAGATCGCCGTCACTCAGGGCCGATCGCCACCTAAGGGCCCAGCACCCTCCGACGTCCAACCCGCCGCCCAGCGAAAGAAACTTGTCCTCAAGAGAGCTAAGAGGAAAACTCCCCAGATAGTCCACGAGGATGAGGAAGAAGATGACGAGGTCACCGAGGATGGCCTTGTTACAAAGAGGAAGAGGGTGGCACCTTCTTCACCACCTGCCCCGCCCCCTCTTCCAACCTCAACAGCGCCATCCACACCTGCTCCGCCTCCAACAATGCCATCTCCACCAGCTCCCGCCTCCCCAGTCGAGGCCGCCGAAGACAATTTCTTGGAGGACCCCCCAAGCGCCTCCACGCCACATGTATCAGCTGGAGGGGGTCCTCCCTCTAACGCCTCAGCTGCAGATGCCGCTCCAATCGGGGATGAGGTTGCCCACACCTCTCCGATTCTGATCACCGAGTCCCCGACGTCGCCACCACGAGCAGAAGCACCCATTGAAGAACCAACTAAAGAGGGTGGCGACGGAAACCAACAACAGGCCCCACCAGCGCCTCTCCAAGCAGCAAACCTCCCTCTCGAGGTCACGAGGATGTGGGAGCCTTTGTCCGCTAAGCTAAAGACGATAGCGGAAGATATTCCTGCCATCATAACGAGGGCGGTGCAGAGCTCCACCAGGAAGCTCCAGGACGACCTCTTCAACCTCAAAACAGAGAACAGCACCATGAAGGTTGAGGTGGAGAAGTTGTCCTTCAACTTGACGCTCGCGGAGATTGAACACTCCCGGGTCGAAGACGCAATGAGCACTGAGCTCAGATTGGCGCGCAAGGAGGCCACAGATCTCCGCCATAAGGTGCAGCAACTGGCTCAAGAAAAGATTGAACTGGAGAGCAAGATTGTGCCTTATCGCGTCAAGGTGGCTGACCTGGAGGCTCTCATAAAAGCTGACGCCGCCAAGGTGAAGAAATTGGAGCAAAGGTCAGCCGACCGAGAGACCCTCCTTGGAAAGGTGGAAAAGGCGAGGGATGACGCCATGGCTGAGCTTGCTAAAGCCAACAAGAAAAATGGGGAGCTGGCCGCCGAATTGGGACAAGCGCAAGCAGAATCCAAGAAGGTTGCTGAAGACCTTCTCCAGGCTCGAGAAACTAATGAGCAACTCAAGAAATAAGTTGAAGAGCTGGAGCAGCAGAATAAGGAGCTGAAAGA
The DNA here is from genome assembly GCF_051622355.1 of Phaseolus vulgaris. Lineage (NCBI taxonomy): Eukaryota > Viridiplantae > Streptophyta > Magnoliopsida > Fabales > Fabaceae > Phaseolus > Phaseolus vulgaris. The sequence continues at coordinate 40,215,255 of NC_143505.1, forward strand.
GCAAACTGAAGATCTCAAGAAGCGGATTGAGGAACTTCAGAAACAGATTGAAGAGCTCAAGCTGAATTCTGCTCAAATTCTAGCTGCTGGATTCGAAGCTGCGCGGGAACAATTTGCCTGCTTGTTCCCCGACCTGGACCTCAGCATGGTGTCCCTTGATAACGAGGTAGTGGATGGAAAGGTGGTTCCTGCTGAAGATTAATCGATTCTCTCCATCTGCTACCTTCGTGCCTTTCCCTTGCATACACTTCTGTAATAAACTCACATTTTCTTGGACATGTATTTATTAAGTTGGCGTGTATTTTTTGAACTGATACTTTACTTAATGAAGTTACTTTCGCATTTCTTCTTGTAACCTCTTCGTCAACTTTTAACTTTTCCTTGCGTGATTTACTTCAACGAAATAACTTAGCAATCTCGTAGGCACGATCTTGTACTTGGCTGTTTAGAACCATCTCAACTTCGAATAATAATCACATTTATCAACTCGTAACTTAAGGCAATAAACCTTGGCGTAAAATGATACCTCAAGCAATGGACTTTAACTCAGCCCCTGGCTTTATAACGTCGCTACGCCCGATCTGCTTCATCGAAGCGGGTTTTTGACTTCTCTCCATTGCTTGATCGTTTCCTGGTCGCCAGAGACTCTTGGCAACACCAGCTTCTTCCTGCCCTCACACCTTGGCCATTGCTCTTTCATCTGGGGGTAGAGGCGCCTTTCGGATCCTTCTCCACCTCCTTGTGCTTCAGAGCAAGAGACCGGGTGGCTAGGCGTTCTCTTCAAACCCGCCTTAGCCACCCTCAGAACTTCTTCCACCCTATACACCATACCTGAACTCGTTCGGGACGAGAAGGATTTTATCTTGCCTGAACTCGCTCATAGGCGAGAAGGTCTTTAACTCGCCTGAACTCGCTCATAGGCGATAAGGTCTTTAAATCGTGCCTCTACATTGCCCCAGGGGTTACATCTCCTCCCCCCCTAGAAACACTGAGGACTTTCACTGATGCCTCTACATTGCCCCAGGGGTTACATCTTCTCGCCCCCAGAAACACTGAGGACTTTTACTGGTGCCTCTACATTGCCCCAGGGGTTACATCTTCTCGCCCCCAGAAACACTGAGGACTTTTACTCTTTCTCGCCTGCACTCGCTCGTCGGCGAGGAGGTCTTTTACTTGCCTCTACATTGCCCCAGGGGTTACATCTTCCCGCCCCCAGAAACACTGAGGACTTTTCGCTCTTCCTTGCCTGCACTCGCTCAGCGACGAGGAGGTCTTTAACTTGCCTCAGGACGCGCGAGGGCGTTGAGGTATTTTAACTGGTGCCTCCGATCGCCGAAAGACGATGAGGACTTGAAAACTTTAACTGATGCCTCCAATCGCCGAAAAACGATGAGGACTTAAAAACTTTAACTGATGCCTTCAATCGCCGAAAAACGATGAGGACTTAAAAACTTTAATTGATGCCTTCAATCGCCGAAAAACGATGAGGACTTAAAAACTTTAACTGATGCCTCCAATCGCCGAAAAACGATGAGGACTTAAAAACTTTAACTGATGCCTTCAATCGCCAAAAAACGATGAGGACTTAAAAACTTTATAGAAAGCATGCAATCTGGAAACGCCTTATACTTCGAAAACTCTTCTTTTATTGGGTGGCCTCATTAAAAACCCTCCTTAGGGAAAAAAGAGTGCCCCCTTCAAACTGTTTTATCAGAGACATTGTAATATAACTTTTGTGTTTTTCTTTACTTACAAAGCTCTTAACTATAGTACAACTTCAGGTGCGTGGCGTTCCAGGTGCGAGGAATCGCCCCTCCTTCTAGCGTTTCTAAGCGGTAGGCGCTGTTCCCGAGCGCCTCGGTTATTCTGAACGGTCCCGTCCACTTAGGCGACAGCTTATTCTCCATCTCGTACTGGTGGGCTTTTCTCATCACCAGGTCGCCTTCTCTAAGATAAGGCAGACAGAGAAGTTTTCCCTTGCCCAACATACGGTCTGCATAATGCAAAGGTACATGGGTTAGCTCAGAGAGAAAGATAAGCACATAAGTCAGTATGCAACAAAAGTAGATAAGTGGTGCAGAAAATAAAACCAAAGTCTTGTGCACAACAGACAAGACGCCCAGAAACAGTTAGCAGAAGTATCGCCAAGAGTAATGACTTAGACACTGAGGTGAGCTCGAACCTATGCGAACTTCGAGTTGATCTTCGAAGAACTCGAAGGAGATGAGCGCAGTGGTGAGGAAGGTGATATTGGCGTCTGCCACGCTCTTCCAGAAGAGGCACAGATCCTTGTCCAAAGCACCCATGCTGTCTGTACCGCCCTGGTAGTCGGAAGTGATGACGTGGCATCAAGCTACTGTATAGGCGTGCTGATGGGACGCCTGGCTGGCAGAAGGGAAGGAAGTCGGGGGGCTCGTGTAGTCGCCAGTTATTAAGTTGGCGTGCTCCGATCTCCAGCACACCAGAACCGGCGGTCACCGGGTTGAAGATGAAGTCGCCAGATGCGAACCCAGGCGACCTAGTGGTTAGAGATCGCCGAAACAAGGACATCGCCGAAGATGAAGGCAGATGGTCATTTCCCAGCTGGCCAGAGGATGAGGTCGGGGGATAGCTTACTTGAGCATATACGGTGAAACAGGTGGTGCAGATCATGAAGGCGGCCGGCGAGACCACAGGGAAGGTGTGTACGAAGGCACCCGAACTCGCCATCCAGAAGAGATCGCGCTCCAAGGAAACTATGCGCTGAGTAGTATCATGCATAAGTAACTTAGCCAAAGAAGAGTCAGAAGTAACGCCCAAGTCAAGGATGCTCCAGATGAAGGCACATGTACAGCTGGATGCGAGCCACGTGTCCAGATGTGTAACTGCCAGGAGAGAGAAAGTATCCAGGTATATAAGAGTTTCCAACGAACTTCTGAGGTACGTACGTTCAGATTGTCTTCATTACGCTTGCGAGTTCTTGAGTATACTGAGAGAGAACTGGTCACGGTTCCTTAGAGTTCTTGAGTTTTACTCTTAAGTAATTGGTGGTTCAGTCGCTAACTTGGGCGTCGGAGCGCGATCGGCCGCAGCGGCGCCGTTTCGTCTTTTGCAGGTTCTTGAGGTGGATCGCGGTGAAGGACGGAGGCTGACGCGGCGCATACGTCGATCCAAGTTTGACGAGGCAAAGCTCCAGCGTTTCGGTCAACAGGCAGGATCATCAGGCGCCCACCGTGGGGCCGTGTAAAACCTGTTCCCATCCGCAGCGTGAGTTTTTGGAGGTTTCTAAAGTTTCTGTGTGGTTGTGTGCAGGTGCAACCATTGTCCGCTGTTCGTCTAGGTTTTGTTCGGTAATTTCGCGTTTTCCACCGTTCGTTTGGGTTTTTGTTCGGTGAGGTGAAGTTTTTTGCTGCTTACGCGAGTTTTGTTCGGTGAGATCTGAGTTCTGTTGCTCGTTTGGATTCTCGTGGAAGAAGCGTTGGTTGTTGGTGGAGTTGCGGGTTTCTGTGAAGGTTCGTTGTGTTCTTGAGGTTTCTTTCGAAGTTTCGCGAAGTTCTGACCGATTGATCGCTGAATCGATCGTCGCTGAAGAAGGTGTTGTTCATTGCTCTCTGTGATTCGTCAAGTTTTCATGAGAAAAATGAGAAGCAACCGCTCAAGTCCAGTTGCGCCCATTGCTGCCGAAGGCGCCATGACTATGGCGCAGATGGTGGAAATCATGCGTTCGTTGCAGGCGAATGTGGAAGCCTCGCGTATAGAGCAGGCGAGAATGCACGAGGACCTGGTCGCCTCTCGGGCCAGGAATGATGAGCTTAGCAGAGTGACTGAAGAACTGCGTCAAGCTCTTCAGGAGCAGCTAGGGCGTCCAGTCGCTGAAGAGGTCGCGCCGTCAACGCCGCCTCGCGTTTTTCCTATGCCTTTCGCTCAGGCGATTACCGACACGCCTATCCCTGCGAGTGTGGTACCTGTGAAGGCTGTTTTTACCGGCGTGGAGGATCCTGAGGCACATCTCACCACGTTCCATACGCAGATGATGCTGTTAGGAGGGTCAGACGCCGTGTACTGCAAGATGTTTGTGAGCACACTCCAGGGAACGGCGCTGGAATGGTTTGTGAGCCTGCCTACAGGTCACATAACCAACTTCCAACAGTTTTCAAAGATCTTCGTCGAGCAGTACATCGTGAACAAGGCACCGCCTAGGGTGTCTTATGATCTGTTTGACATAAGGCAGTATCAGGGAGAGTCCCTCAGGGACTACCTGAATCGTTTTGGGGCGCAGATGGTCCGCTCGCCAGCCAAAAGACGAAGAGATGCTGGTCTACGCCTTCAAGAAGGGCGTGCTGACGGGACCATTCTGCGAGGCATTGATCAGGGCTCACCCCGCCACATTTGCTGAGGTCAGGCGACTTGCGGTGGCTCACATCGCCGATGAGAGTGAGGTCGCCGAGAGGAGGGGAAGCGTGGCTCCCGCTAGGCCACGTGCCCAGACCAGGATCTAGCCACAGAGGGTGCTGGAGACAGCGGGGGCCAGGAGGGATCAGAGGACTCGCCATCCTTATGATCTAAGGAAGAACAAGGGTAGGGGCCCAGGGCGCCCTCAACTAGCACGCCGGGAGTACAATCGCCCGCCAAAGCACAAGTTTGTCATGGGATTGGCGGACCTGATCGCCATTCCCAATATATCAGCTAGGTTGAAAGCGCCCGAGAAGGTGGGTGACAAGGTGCTGGGACCAAAGCCAGACGCCTGGTGTGAGTTCCACCAGGGCTTTGGCCACACCGTGGATTCGTGCTTGGCTTTAGGATACCAGCTCGACGATCTGGTCAAGAGCGGGTTCCTAAACGACTACTTGCTGGACAGAAGGACGGAGGCTGACGCGGCGCATACGTCGATCCAAGTTTGACGAGGCAAAGCTCCAGCGTTTCGGTCAACAGGCAGGATCATCCCTTTACTTCTTATGCTGATTTTTACTGCATTTTAACCGATTCGCATCATCCATTAACTGTCTGGTGCATACGTTGTGGGTTGTTTCTTCCATTTCTCCCTTCTCATAACTTAGGGCTTCGTCTTCGTTACAACGAACCTTCGTTCGTTCATTTTTCACCCTTCTTTCACGATCGAGTCAGCCTCTGCGAACCCTGCTCACCTCTCCTTTTCTTTTTCCTTTGCAGTTTCCGCGATGGCTCGAACAAAGACCACCGCGAATCCTCCTCCCTCGTCACGAAACCCTTCATCTCAAGCTCACAACCCACCACGAGCACCTGGTGCTTCTTCTTCCCAGGCTGAGAGGCCTGCAACCTCCCGCCCTAACCTGGCTCAGGCTACTCCACCAGTCGCCGGAGGAGCCTCCATTCCTTCCCCAGACTTCAAAAAGCTATACCCATTGGCCAGCTCGACACTGCTGAAAGAAACTTCTTCGATAAACTCTGAAACGGCGGTACTCCGACTAAGGAAAGGGGACCAGTCGGATCTTTCCTTTCACAAGGAGCACGATAGCAAGGTGATCGTGCTGCCTTGCCACCTTGAGGAGCCGATCTGTGCTGACGACAAAGCGAGCGGTGGCGAGTCGTTCTGCTTCCTCTTCACAACGTTTTTCAAGAAGGTGAAGCTCCGACTTCCCTTCACTCGTTTCGAGCGAGAGCTGCTAACCGAGCTTGATATCGCCCCCGCCCAACTTCACCCCAACAGCTGGGCGTTCGTAAGGGCGCTCCAAATCATGTGCGTGCATCTGGGGCTGCCGGCGTCAGTGGACGTTTTTCTTTTCCTTTTCGAAGCCAAACACCCGGGAGATCGCCTGTGGGTGAGTCTGAACGGGATTGCTAGGAGGTCGATCCTCTCTATCTTCCAGCAATCCTACAAGGATTGGAAGGGCAAATTTGTCCAAGTACGCCAAAACGACCAGGATGCCTCGATGCTCGACGGGTTTCCCTTGTACTGGGTAAACAAGGGAAACAAAGACGCCAAGGGAAGCTTTAGGAGGCCAAGAAGTCCTGACAGCATGGGTGCTTTGGACAAGGATCTGTGCCTCTTCTGGAAGAGCGTGGCAGACGCCAATATCACCTTCCTCACCACTGCGCTCATCTCCTTCGAGTTCTTCGAAGATCAACTCGAAGTTCGCATAGGTTCGAGCTCACCTCAGTGTCTAAGTCATTACTCTTGGCGATACTTCTGCTAACTGTTTCTGGGCGTCTTGTCTGTTGTGCACAAGACTTTGGTTTTATTTTCTGCACCACTTATCTGCTTTTGTTGCATACTGACTTATGTGCTTATCTTTCTCTCTGAGCTAACCCATGTACCTTTGCATTATGCAGACCGTATGTTGGGCAAGGGAAAACTGGCTGAATTGAGGGCGCTCGCCCGAGCCCATGGGTTGGCGTCGGGTTCCCAGACCGTGCCAAATTCAGTGGTGGAGATCGCCGCTGCCCAGGGAAGATCGGCCCATATAGGCCCAGCTCCTTCCGAGGCCCAACAACGCAAAAAACTCGTCCTCAGGAAACCAAAGAGGAAAACCCCTCAAGTGGTTCATGAGGATGAAGAAGAAGACGATGAGGCGACTGAGGATGGCCTTATCACTAAGAGGAAGAGGGTGGCGCCTTCTTCACCACCTGCTCCACCTCCTCCCCCAACATCAACACCACCTTCCACACCAGCTCCGCCTCCAACACTGCTTCCTCCCCCAGCTCTCACATCGCCAGTCCAAGCAGTTCCCCTGGCAGCTGCTCTTCCTATGGTTGAGGCTGCCGAGCCCAACTTTATGGAGAACCCCCCGAGCGCCTCCACACCCTATGTATCAGCTGGAGGGGGTCCTCCTTCAAACGCCTCAACCGCAGATGCTGCACCAGGCGGGGATGAAGGTGCTCACAACTCGCCTATCATCATCACCGAATCCCCGACGTCGCCACCACGCCAAGAAGCTCCCATTCAACAACCAACTCAAGAAGGTGGTGGCGAGAACCAACAACAAGCTCCTCTGGTGCCCCCACGAGCAAACCTCTCCCTTGAGGTAAAAAGGGTGTGGGAACCCTTCTCAGCGAAACTCAAGATGATGGCGGAGGACTTCCCCTCCATCATATCCAAAGCTGTGGAGAGTTCCAACAAGAAGCTCCAGGATGACATCTCCGTGCTCCAGGAGGAGAATCGCACAATAAGGATCGAGGCGGAGAAGTTATCCTGCAATCTCATGCTCGTGGAGATCGATCACTCCCGAGTGGAGGATGCTATGAGCACCGAGCTTCGGGAGGCACGCAAGGAGGCCACCGATCTACGCCATAAGGTGCAGCTCTTAGCTCAAGAGAAGATCGAGCTGGAGAGCAAGCTGGTCCCTTATCGCGTCGAAGTGGCTGATCTGGAGGCGTTGATCAAAGCAGATGCCGCCAAGGTAAAAAACCTCGAGAAAAGGTCAGCAGATCGGGAGGTCTTCTTGGGGAAAGTCGAAAAGGAGAGAGACGACACCATGACCAAACTCGCCAAGGCCAAAGAGGAAAATGGGAAGGTCGCCGCAGAGCTGATCCAGGCGCAGGCGGAGAATAAGAAGGTTACTGAAGACCTTCTTCAAGCTCGGGAGGGAGCTGAAGAACTGAAGCAGCAGAATGAGGGGCTCAAGAAGCAGATTGAAGAACTCGAGCTGAGCTCCGCCCAAATTCTCGTTGCTGGGTTCGAAGCCGCCTTGGAGCAGTTCGCCTGCCAATACCCCGATCTGGACCTTTCCATGGTGTCTCTCAACAACGAAGTGGTGGACGGGAAGATTGTTCCTTCTGAAGACTAGCCGCTCGCTGCTTCCCTTCACCACTTACTCATCTGCCTCTCTCTTACCCAATTTGCTTGTAATAAATTTTCCCTTTTCTGCTCATGTATCTTGAACTGATCATACTTTATTATAAAGTCTTTGTGCTTCTTCTTACGACTTCTCTGTCTGCCTTATCTCTCCTCGTATAATTCACTTCAACGAAATTAACTTAGTAACTTCGTAAGCGCAATTGTATACTATCCGCCTCGAACCATCAGTTTTCGAACAACAACACTATAACAACTTGTAACCTCAAGGTAATGAACCTTAGCGTGAAATCGCTCTTCAAATAACGAACTTCAACCCAACTAATGGCTTAAGACACAGCTCATCTGATCTGCCTTATCAAAACGGGTCTTGACTTTCTCGCCATTGCTTGAATTTCTCCTGGTCGCCAAAGACTCTTGGCGATATCAGCTTCCTCTTGCCTTCACAACTTGGCCATTGCTCCTTTATCTGGGGGTAGAGGCGCCTTTCGGATCCTTCTCTACCTCCCTGAGCTTCAGAACAAAAGACCGGGTGGCTAGGCGTTCTCTTCGAACCTACCTTAGCGACCCTCCAAACTTCTTCCACCCTTCACCATACCTGAACTCGTTCGAGACGAGAAGGATTTTATCTTGCCTAAACTCGCTCATCGGCGAGAAGGTCTTTAACTCGCCTGAACTCGCTCATCGGCGAGAAGGTCTTTAACTCGTGCCTCTACATTGCCCTAGGGGTTACATCTTCTCTCCCCTAGAAACACTGAGGACTTTTTGCTGGTGCCTCTACATTGCCCCAGAGGCTACATCTTCTCTCCTCTGGAAGCACTGAGGACTTTTTACTGGTGCCTCTACATTGCCGCAGAGGCTACATCTTCTCTCCTCTGGAAGCACTGAGGACTTTTTACTCTTCCTCGCCTGCACTCGCTCGACGGCGAGGAGGTCTTTATCTCGCCTCAGGACGCGCGAGGGCGTTGAGGTCTTTTAACTGGTGCCTCCGATCGCCGAAAGACGATGAGGACTTTAACTTTAACTGATGCCGCCAATTGCCGAAAGACGATGGGGACTTAGAAACCTTTTAGAGAGCATGCAACATAACTTCAACTTGCCTTAAATCACATATAAGTGACAAGGTCTTTCTTCAAAACTTTCGGAAAACAACAAGCATGCAATCTAAAACACTTTAAACTTCGAAAACTCTTCTTTATTGGGCGGCCTCATTAAAAACCCTCCTTAGGGAAAAAAAGAGTGCCCCCTCCAAACTGTTTTAACAGAAACATTGTAAAGCTCTTCGTGTTTGTTCTTACTTACAAAGTTATTAACTGTAATATAACTTGAGGTGCGTGGCGTTCCAAGTGCGAGGAATCGCCCCTCCTTCCAATGTCTCTAATCGGTAGGCGCCGTTCCCGAGCGCCTCGGTTATTCTGAACGGTCCCGTCCACTTAGGCGACAGCTTATTCTCCATCTCGTACTGGTGGGCCTTCCTCATTACCAGGTCGCCCTCTCTGAACTGTCTTGGCATCACCTTCGAGTTATATCTTCGTTCAATCCTTCTCTTCACCGCCTCAGCTTTCAATCTCACCTCCTCCCTGACCTCATCCAGCAAATCCAGATTCAGCCTTCTTTCCTCATTCGAGTCTTCCGCTACAAAGTTCTGGAATCTCGGCGAGCTCTCTTGGATTTCTACTGGAATCATTGCGTCGCATCCATAGACCAGGCTGAACGGGGTCTCATGGGTTCCTGACTGCTCGGTGGTGTGGTACGCCCAGACTATACGGGGTACCTCCTCAGCCCAACTTCCTTTGGCTTTCTCTAGCCTTCTCTTCCAACCTCTTAGCAACACCCGATTGGCTGACTCTACTTGGCCATTCGTCTGAGGGTGCTCGACGGATGCAAATACTTGTTGAATTCCCACCCCTTCGCACAGCTTCTTCAACAGGTGACTTGCAAACTGAGTCCCATTGTCCGACACCAGGCGCTTGGGCACACCAAACCGGCACACAATGTTCTTCCACACGAAACCCTCGATCTTGTGTGCGGTGATCTGGGCCACTGGTTCTGCTTCGATCCACTTGGTGAAATATTCAATCGCCACCACCAAGTACTTCATCTGCCTGATCGCCAGCGGGAATGGTCCCAGGATGTCGATTCCCCATGTATGAAACGGCCAAGGGCTGTAAATCGACTTCAACTCCTCGGGAGGCACCTTGTGCCAATCGGCGTGCTGCTGGCATTGTTTGCAGCACTGCGCATACTTCTTGCAGTCTTCTCTCATTGTTGGCCAGTAGTAACCTGCACGGAGATTCCTTGCGGTCAGAGCTCGACCCCCGACGTGGCTTCCGCATATCCCTTCATGGAGCTCTGCCATAATTCTTGTACATTTCTCGCCATGCACACATTCTAGGAGTGGGTGAGTGAACCCAAACCTATACAGCTCGCCATCAATCATTGTGAACTTGCTAGAATTCTTTTTTATCTTCCTGGCCTCTGTCGGATCCAGCAGGAGAAGGCCATCCGCCAGGCATGGCTTGTACTGCGTTACCCAGGTGTCTGGCTCATGTGTAGCGCAGACCTGCGTCATGTTCACCCTCTCCCCCCGACATGCTCTTATTCTCGGCGATCTCAAGGTTTCTTGAGTCAAAGACCTGTGACTCCTTGCCGCTTTCTCCGTCGATTTGCTTACCTGAAGAACCAGGTGATCTGCCACAAATGCTCTAGGCGTCTTCAGAGTTTCTTGAATCACCGTCCTCTGCTTACCCCCCTAGCCCGAACTGGCAAGCTTGGCTAGCAAGTCAGCTCGAGCATTCTGCTCCCTGGGCACATGCACCACTTCAAAGGAGACAAAGGAACTCTTCAATTCCTGTACATACTCCAGGTAAGCCGCCATTTGTGGATCTTTAGCTTGGAACTCGCTTATTACTTGTCCCGTGACTAACAGCGAGTCACTCTTAGCCATCAGCACCCTAGCTCCCATTTCCTTGGCCAGCAAGATACCGGCGATCAGCGCCTCATATTCTACTTGATTGTTGCTGGCCTTGAAGGCAAACCTCAAAGATTGTTCGATAAGCACGCCATTGGGCCCCTCCAAGATGACCCCAGCACCGCTACCCTGCTGGTTCGACGATCCGTCCACTGAAAGCACCCAACGGAAGTCATCCCCCTCAACTCGCGTCGCTTCAGACGAGAGCTCGACCACGAAGTCTGCGAAGATCTGCACCTTGATCGGACCTCGGGGCTCATACTTAATATCAAACTCCGACAGCTCCACTGCCCACTTCACCATCCTTCCCGCAACATCGGGCTTCTTCAAGACCTTCTGGATGGGCAGGTCGGTCATCACCAGTATCGTGAAGCTATGGAAATAGTGGCGTAACCTCCTTGCCGAAAAGACTACTGCCAGTGCAGCCTTCTCCAGGGCCTGATATCTCGTTTCGGGGCCCTGCAGCACCTTACTAACAAAATAAATGGGCTTTTGAGCCTGATCTTGGTCCTGGGCGAGCACCGCACTCACCGCCCTCTCAGTTACAGCAAAATACAACCTAAGAGGGGTTCCCACCAGCGGCTTGCACAAAACCGGCGGGCTCGCCAGATACTCCTTAAGCTTGACGAAGGCTTCTTCACACTCCTTCGTCCAGGCAAACTTGTTATTCCGCCTTAAACACTGGAAATATGGATGGCCCTTCTCTCCGCTAGCCGACACGAAGCGAGACAGGGCGGCCATCCGACCTGTAAGCTGTTGTACTTCCTTCACAGTGGCCGAGCTCCTCATCGCCAAGATGGCGGCACACTTATCAGGGTTGGCTTCTATTCCTCTCTCAGTTAAGAGGAAACCCAAGAACTTTCCAGCCTCCACGCCAAAGATGCACTTCTCGGGATTCAGATTCAACCTAAACTTGGCGATCGTAGTGAACAACTCCTCCAAGTCCGCAACGTGCTTGCTTTTCTCTAGCGAGGTCACGACCATGTCATCCACGTACGCTTGCACATTCCTTCCCAGCATTGGTGCAAGTACTCGATCCATCAACCTCTGGTACGTGGCCCCCGCGTTCTTCAGCCCAAAAGGCATCACCTTGTAGCAGTAGCACGATCTTTCGGTCATGAAGGCGGTCTTCTCTTCATCCATGGGATGCATCTTGATCTGGTTGTACCCCGAGAAGGCATCCAGGAAACTCAACAACTTACACCCTGCAGCACTGTCCACCAGGGCGTCTATGCTTGGTAAAGGATACGAGTCCTTTGGGCAAGCCTTGTTCAAATCAGTGAAGTCGACGCACATGCGCCATTTCCCGTTGCTCTTCCTCACCAGCACGACATTAGCCAGCCACTCAGGGTACTGGACTTCCCTGATATGGCTTGCAGCGAGGAGCTTCTGGGTTTCGTCTCTAATCGCCTGCCTCCTCTCCTCGTTGAACTTCCTTCTCCTCTGCCGCACTGGTCTCACCTGGTTGTCCATCGCCAAATGATGGCACAAGAAGTCGGGATCAATCCCGGGCATGTCCGAAGCGGACCATGCAAACGCATCCAGATGCCGCTCTATCACCTTGGCGATCTGGTCCTGGAGCTCAACCTCCAGAGATCTTCCCAGCTTGAAGATCTTTCCTCCGATCTTTCTTTCGAGCCACTGCTCGACGGGTTTTGGTCTTGTTTCTCTGGCGATCACCACCCTGGCGATTCCCAACTCCCTCGCTTCCTCAGGGCGATTCCTCGCCTCTTCTTCCTCTAGACCGGCGTTTCCCTCCCCCAGCTCAGCATCCACCATCACCACGTCACTTCCGGCAGTCTCTTCTATTATCGTCGGTCTGGGCTTCACACCAGGAGGCGGGGTGGTTGTTACGTAACTCACCGACCTCTTGTTCTTCAGGCTATTCTCATAGCACTTCTTCGCTTCTTTCTGGTCGGACTTGATGGTGATCACCACCCCCTCCACAGACGGCAGCTTCACCTTCATGTGCCGGGTCGACGGTATAGCGCCTATTCTGTTAAGCGTGGGCCTTCCCAGCAGAATGTTGTATGCTGAAGGAGCGTTCACGACAAGGTACTTGATTTTCTCTGTTCTCGAACCCGCCTCATCTGTAAACGTAGTCCTCAACTCAATGTACCCCCTGACCTCCACCTGGTCACCAGCGAAACCATACAAACACCCTCCATAGGGCCTCAGCTGGTCAAGGGGTAGCTCCAACTGCGTGAAAGTCGGCCAGAACATCACGTCTGCTGAGCTTCCTTGGTCCACCAGAACCCTGTGGACCTTCCTTCCTGCTGTGATCAGCGAGATGACTATGGGGTCGTTGTCATGAGGCACAACGTCCCGAAGATCTTGCTTTGTGAATGTAATGTCCACATCCGGCGAGTGGTCTTCAAACATATCCACCGTCATCACAGACCTCGCATACTTCTTCCTCTGTGACGCGGTGCATCCACCACCCGAGAAACCTCCTGCAATGGTGTGGATTTCCCCGTGAGTAGGCATCTCGTGCTGCTGAGCCTCACCACCTGCTGGTTGGGAGCTCGACGCGCCCCCCGTCCTTCTGTCCAGCAAGTAGTCGTTTAGGAACCCGCTCTTGACCAGATCGTCGAGCTGGTATCCTAAAGCCAAGCACGAATCCACAGTGTGGCCAAAGCCCTGGTGGAACTCACACCAGGCGTCTGGCTTTGGTCCCAGCACCTTGTCACCCACCTTCTCGGGCGCTTTCAACCTAGCTGATATATTGGGAATGGCGATCAGGTCCGCCAATCCCATGACAAACTTGTGCTTTGGCGGGCGATTGTACTCCCGGCGTGCTGGTTGAGGGCGCCCTGGGCCCCTGCCCTTGTTCTTCCTTGGATCATAAGGATGGCGAGTCCTCTGATCCCTCCTGGCCGCCGCTGTCTCCAGCACCCTCTGTGGCTGGATCCTGATCTGGGCACGTGGCCTAGCAGGAGCCACGCTTCCCCTCCTCTCGGCGACCTCACTCTCATCGGCGATGTGAGCCACCGCAAGTCGCCTGACCTCAGCAAATGTGGCGGGGTGAGCCCTGATCAATGCCTCGCAGAATGGTCCCGGCAACACGCCATTCTTGAAGGCGTAGACCAGCATCTCTTCGTCTTTTGGCTGGCGAGCGGACCATCTGCGCCCCAAAACGATTCAGGTAGTCCCTGAGGGACTCTCTCTGATACTGCCTTATGTCAAACAGATCATAAGACACCCTAGGCGGTGCCTTGTTCACGATGTACTGCTCGACGAAGATCTTTGAAAACTGTTGGAAGTTGGTTATGTGACCTGTAGGCAGGCTCACAAACCATTCCAGCGCCGTTCCCTGGAGTGTGCTCACAAACATCTTGCAGTACACGGCGTCTGACCCTCCTAACAGCATCATCTGCGTATGGAACGTGGTGAGATGTGCCTCAGGATCCTCCACGCCGGTAAAAACAGCCTTCACAGGTACCACACTCGCAGGGATAGGCGTGTCGGTAATCGCCTGAGCGAAAGGCATAGGAAAAACGCGAGGCGGCGTTGACGGCGCGACCTCTTCAGCGACTGGACGCCCTCGCTGCTCCTGAAGAGCTTGACGCAGTTCTTCAGTCACTCTGCTAAGCTCATCATTCCTGGCCCGAGAGGCGACCAGGTCCTCGTGCATTCTCGCCTGCTCTATACGCGAGGCTTCCACATTCGCCTGCAACGAACGCATGATTTCCACCATCTGCACCATAGTCATGGCGCCTTCGGCAGCAATGGGCGCAACTGGACTTGAGCGGTTGCTTCTCATTTTTCTCATGAAAACTTGACGAATCACAGAGAGCAATGAACAACACCTTCTTCAGCGACGATCGATTCAGCGATCAATCGGTCAGAACTTCGCGAAACTTCGAAAGAAACCTCAAGAACACAACGAACCTTCACAGAAACCCGCAACTCCACCAACAACCAACGCTTCTTCCACGAGAATCCAAACGAGCAACAGAACTCAGATCTCACCGAACAAAACTCGCGTAAGCAGCAAAAAACTTCACCTCACCGAACAAAAACCCAAACGAACGGTGGAAAACGCGAAATTACCGAACAGAACCTAGACGAACAGCGGACAATGGTTGCACCTGCACACAACCACACAGAAACTGCAGAAACCTCCAAAAACTCACGCTGCGGATGGGAACAGGTTTTACACGGCCCCACGGTGGGCGCCTGATGATCCTGCCTGTTGGCCGAAACGCTGGAGCTTTGCCTCGTCAAACTTGGATCGACGTATGCGCCGCGTCAGCCTCCGTCCTTCACTGCGATCCACCTCAAGAATCTGCAAAAGACGAAACGGCGCCGCTGCGGCCGATCGCGCTCCGACGCCCAAGTCAGCGACTGAACCACCAATTACTTAAGAGTAAAACTCAAGAACTCTAAGGAACCGTGACCAGTTCTCTCTCAGTATACTCAAGAACTCGCAAGCGTAAAGAAGACAATCTGAACGTACGTACCTCAGAAGTTCGTTGGAAACTCTTATATACCTGGATACTTTCTCTCTCCTGGCAGTTACACATCTGGACACGTGGCTCGCATCCAGCTGTACATGTGCATTCATCTGGAGCATCCTTGACTTGGGCGTTACTTCTGACTCTTCTTTGGCTAAGTTACTTATGCATGATACTACTCAGCGCATAGTTGCCTTGGAGCGCGATCTCTTCTGGATGGCGAGTTCGGGTGCCTTCGTACACACCTTCCCTGTGGTCTCGCCGGCCGCCTTCATGATCTGCACCACCTGTTTCACCGTATATGCTCAAGTAAGCTATCCCCCGACCTCATCCTCTGGCCAGCTGGGAAATGACCATCTGCCTTCATCTTCGGCGATGTCCTTGTTTCGGCGATCTCTAACCACTAGGTCGCCTGGGTTCGCATCTGGCGACTTCATCTTCAACCCGGTGACCGCCGGTTCTGGTGTGCCGGAGATCGGAGCACGCCAACTTAATAACTGGCGACTACACGAGCCCCCCGACTTCCTTCCCTTCTGCCAGCCAGGCGTCCGATCAACACGCCTATACAGTAGCTTGATGCCACGTCATCACTTCCGACTACCAGGGCGGTACATCCTTCTTTGTGTTTGGTTCGGTGCATTTTAATTTCCAGCACTCTTATTCAGTTTCCTTGCCTTTTAATTCATTTTGTTCGGTTCATTGTTGTTCCTTTTCAATTCTATACGGTGCTTTTTGATTTTTACCTCTTTTTGTTGGTTCAATTTGACAATATGAGGAACTTCCATATGAGTTTGGATTTGGTGCTAGTTTTGGTGAGTTCTTGACTTAGAACATTGATCCAATTCTAAGAAAAAGTGCCTAACTATTGTCCAACTCAAGTTGATTCCTAAGAATGTCAAGAATCATTCTCTTCTTTGCTATTGGAATCACATCAGAAGGTGTCCCTAGCTGACGGGCAAGGTTGCCCACCAAGACGTACCCAGGTCAACCAGCCGGAACAGGTCTCTTTATACCTCAAGTCAAAAGAGATGAGATTTTAATTGATAAACCTTCATCTAAATGGACTGAGACTGAAAGTAAAAGAGCCAAGTTTGATTGGATTGCCAAGAATATAATAATCTCTGCTTTAAGTTGTGATGAATTTTTCAGGGTTTCACAATGTAGCTCTGCAAAGGAAATGTGGGACATCCTAGAAGTCACACATGAAGGAACAAACAATGTCAAGCGAGCTAGAAAGCATGCTCTGATTCAAGAGTATGAACTTTTTAGAATGCAGAAGAGAGAAACCATATGTGATGTGCAAAAGAGGTTCTCTCACATTGTGAATCACTTGATGAGTCTTAGTAAGACTTTTTACAAGGAGGAGTTGAACATCAAGATACTGAAATGTCTTGATAGATCATGGCAGCCAAAGGTTACTGCCATCTCTGAATCAAAAGATCTAACATCAATGAGTGTTGCATCACTGTTTGGTAAGTTTAGGGAACATGAGCTTGAAATTAATAGGCTTGTTGTTCAAGAAAGTGAGGACAAGCACAACAAGGGCATAACATTCAAAGCTTGCAATCACAAGCAACAACCAGACTCAAGTAGAAGTGATGAAGACAACATAAGTTTGTTATCAAGAAAATTCAACAAGTTCTTGAAGAAAAGACAAGTTTCAAATAGGTATGGTTCAAAAAAACCTAGTGAATTTAATACTAACAAGTACATTTGCTATGACTGTGGAGAACAAGGTCATATTAAAGGTTGAATGCCCCAATAATGAAGTCAAAGAAAAGGCAGACTTCAAGAAAGAGAAAAAGGGAAAAGCCAAGAAGGCCTATGTAGCATGGGATGACAACGAAGTCTCATCCTCAAGCTCTTCAGATGATGAAGAAGCAAATCTGTGCCTTAATGCTTCAGTATCAAGTAGCATGAGTTCTTCATCCTCAAGTAAAGGTAACAATTACTATCAATTGTTTGATGTCTTTAATGAAACTCATGAAGAAGCTAACCGATTGGCACTTTCTCTCAACCGGTTGAAAGGTTTATGTACTGGCCAAGACCTCGGTCATCGGCACCAGAGAAAGACATCGGACATCGATGGACCGATAGCAATAGTGGGCCACGTAAGCTGGGCCCCACAAACAGCATGAGTTAAACGTGAGTTAACACCCATATGCCAAAAAGACCTAAGTCACGAGAGGATCATGCATGGGGTGTGTATGGTACATTCGGGTACGGCACAAGCAAGTGATCCCTGGAGGCGCTAAGGCCCGTTAGGGTTAGGGTTTCCAAGGAAAGACTGCATGCATGGCACATGAATACTTAGGGAACCAAAAGAACAGATGATGTCGCAGTGCTGGTACATGAGTAGGTACCCTGGCGGCTACGCTGTTAGGTCTATGCACTCTAAAAAGGGAGTCCTATGCGCCAGATTACGCTAAGATTGTGTAATAATGGTGCAAGGACATTCTCTCAAGAACCCTAAGCCCACCAAGAGACGTGGGAACAACACAGAAGTAACCCTAGATACAACCTATGAAAAGGGGGGTAAGAACTCTAGCAAGGTATGTCGTTTCTAAGACTGAAACTGCTTTACACACATTACTGTTTCTTTAGCCCTTACTGACTTGAGCGTCGGAGTGCACACGACCGTAAGGGCGCCCTTTTGTCTCTACAGGTAAAGCGTCTCAGGAAGTTCGAGAGAAAGAGGAGACAGGCGGGGCCTGAAGTTGCCGTTCGAGTCAATCAGCAACCAAGTCAACCGGCGAGAACATTTGGCGCCCATCGTGGGGCCTGATAAAACATGGTCCCATACGCAAACGTGTTGAGAGCCACCAACAACATGAGAAGCACAAGTCAAGGATCCGTTGCGCCCATCGGAGGGGACAACGTCACCATGCAACAACTCATGGAGACCATACGCGCCCTTCAGGAGGCGATAGCAGCGTCCAGAGTCGACCAGGATCGTTTCCAGATTGATCTGGCCACATCGCAAGCGAATAACGAAGAGTTACGCAGAACCAATGAAGAACTGCACAGGAATTTGCATAATGTAGGAGAACACACCATGGATGAGCGAGCCCCGCCGCTACCAGTTAAGTCTCGCCCCATGTCATTCTCTCAAGTGATCATGGGCACCCATAGAACAAATGGCCCCACAACATTGGTGCATGAGTTGGTACCTTGGCGGCCATACTATTAGTCGTTGCACTCTAGTAAAGGGAAGTCTTATGTGCCAAATTACGCTAAGATTGTGTAATAGCGGCGCAAAGACGTTCTCCCAGGAACTGTAGATATGGGTAACGAAACAGAAGTAACCCTAGTTACAACCTATATAAAGGGTGGTAAGAACCCTTGCAAGGTACAGTTTCTAAGACTGAAACTACTTTATTCACTTACTGTTTCTTTTCCCCAGTACTAACTTGAGCGTCGGAGTGCAAACGACCGCCAAGGCGCCCTTTTGTCTTTGCAGGTGAGAAGTTCTTCAACCCAAGGAAGTTCGATTCTCAGGTGGAGACAGGCGAGCCAGAGACTGTCATTCGAGTCAACCGGCAATCGAGTCAACCAGCGAGAAGAGTTCCTGACTTTTGGAGTTTCAATGAAGATAACTAAATCATGAATATTGGAAGTGTTAAGCTAAAAGGAATAAATAAGACAAAGTTACTTATCAAATATTGCGTTAGATAGTCTTTAAATTCAAAGACACCAGATATCTTTGTAATAGATTTTTCTACTAGCCTAATTTTTGTTTCAGCTTAGGTTCATTCATTTGTAGTATTTCGTTTCATAATCTTATAAATAGAGAGTAGTAGAAGTGAAACATAAAAATTGACATAGATATGATTGCATATTTACCTTTCAATTTTTATAGTTTAGTTAGTTTTCTGTTTTTTACATTATACACTTTACAGTTTTGGCTATTGCGAGTTATTTGTTTCCTCTCTTCCCTATTTCATGTTTCTTCTTCTATTTGTTACATTTTATCTTCTTTTACGTTTTCTATTATGCAAATTTACATTCGGGAGGTGATTGAATTCTTGAAATAGGTAATAACAAACATGAAATATGTTAGACTATGCTCTGTTCAAGTTCTTTTCTTCTGTTTAATCGTTTTAGAACTAAGTTCTTAATTAAGAATTGTTTTTTTAATATTATACAAACTGATTCGTTTGTACTATAACTGATCCTGCCTGTTGACCGGGACGCAAGAACCTTGCCTCGTCAAACCTGGATCGACTTCTGCGCCGTGTTAGCCTCCGTCCTTCACCGCGATTCACCTCAAGAACCTGCAAAAGACAGAACGGCGCCGCTGCGGCCGATCACGCTCCGACGCCCAAGTCAGCGACCGAACCACCAAATACTAAGAGAAAAACTCAAGAACTCTAAGGAACCGTGCAAAAGTTCTCTCTCAGCGTACTCAAGACTCGCAAGCGTAAAGAAACAATCTAAACGTGCGTACCTCAGAAGTTCGTTAGAATCTCTTATATACCTGTGCACTTTTTCTCTCCTGACAGTTACACATCTAGACATGTGGCTTGCATCCAGCTGTACACGTGTCACCATCTGGAGCATCCTTGACTTGGGCGCCACTTCTTACTCATCAAGGTTTTGGCTAAGTTACTTATGCATGACACAACTCAGTGCATAGTTGCCTTGGAGCGTGATCTCTTCTGGGTGGCGAGTTCGGGTGCCTTCGTACACACCTTCCCTGTGGTCTCGCCGGCCGCCTTCATGATCTACTCTTCTTGCTTCACCGTGTATGTTCATGTGAGCTATCTCCCGAGCTCATCCTCTGGCCAGCTGGGAAAGACTATCTGACTTCATCTTCGGCGATGTCCTTGTCTTGGCGATCTCTAGTCACTTGGTCGCCTGAGTTCACATCTGGCGACTTCATCTTCAACCCGGTGACCGCCGGTTTTGGTATGCTGGAGATCGGAGCACGCCAACTTAATAACTGGCGACTACACGAGCCCCCCGACTTCCTTCCCTTCTGCCAGCCAGGTGTCCCATCCAACACGCCTATATAATAGCTCGACGCCACGTCATCACTTCCGACTACCAGGGCAGTACAATAACTGGTATACGGTCTAGTAAATAAATGATCTAATAATTGTACTTAGTTTTTATACTTCATGAATTCATCTATGTTTTACTTATTGCTTTAAATTTATATTGTAATTTTTAATTTGATTTTATGTTCATAAATTACTTGAATTGTTTAATACATTTTTATTTTAGGGTTTAGGGTTTAGTATAGACTTTATTGTAGTTTAATTCCTATAATTTCAGTGTGTTAATTATTCCAAATTTTTACGTTTCTAGTTCTCATTTAATTCTTTTGCACAATTCTATTTAATTTTTCAGTTTTTATAGTTTAATTGTTGCTAAACGATCTAATAGACAATTGTCATTAAATAATATACTTCATTACTTTGTTTTTTTTCATTTTTTGTAAACAATTGTCATTAAATAATATACTTCATTACTTTGGGTTTTTTTTTCATTTTTTGTAATGTTTTAGATTGTTATATGCTTTCGATTCAAAACTTCACCCAACCCCTAATTTTAATTTTCGAAAGAATGATCGTTAAATAATAGATTTAATTAACATGTGTTCTCAAGATTTGACCTAGGTTAGTTTTTTGTATTATATTAAAAGAAAGAACTTAGTTTTTCCTTGAAAAACTTAATGCGACAAAAGAGTTTATGATCCAAAATAATACGCATGATTTTTAGTTAGGAGAGACTAAGTGTCAAAAAGTACTTGATAGGATAAACAAAAAATCGTTACGACCCAAAAGATTACTCGTACAAAGTCAGTCAATAGTGATTGTGATATGAAAGAATACCTATCTATACTTTAAACAATAATCTGTCTACTTAAATTTAACTAGTTGATAAAGAATAAAACGTAGTTAACATTATCCACTGAAATGTAGTCTACTGAACCAATATAAATATAAGTAATATTTTTTTCTCTTAAAACTTTTATATTACATGTTATTTAATTGATATTACATGTTATTTAGTTTGCACTAATCAAAGAAAGAGTTTGCGAAAAGGATATTTGAAATCTGAGTAGTAGATTGCCTGTCACATGAAACCATTGTAGATTAAAGTTGGTGATTGGGTCTATCTGAAAATTCGCCCTCATAAACTAATTTCTATGCGCCTACACGGTTACTTTTGAAGTTGTCAGCACCTTATTACGAGCCATATCTTGCCCTAAAACTGGGATCCATGGCTTATCGACTACAACTCCCCAAGGGCTTCTCACATACATCTAGTTTTCCAAACGAACTCAAGGACAAGTTTCTATTTTGTTTTCCAAACCAAATTCTAGATAGTAGGACTATACAACTTAAAGATGAACCAATACAAGCGTGACTCTTTCTTCCTACACCTCCATACCTTCTTGTGCCACCCCATACTAAATATGAAAATACCATTTTATCCTTTTTTTTTCACCCCCTTGGATTTGAAATAATAAGCCTATGGATTATGTAATCCGGATAAATTCCGGATTACATAATTCGGAAGTCAATTTCATATTTAGAAAAGACTTCCGGATTATGTAATCCGAAAGCTAATAACACATCGAAAAAAAAGACTTCCGGATTACATAATCCGGAAGCTAATCTTATGTATAGAAAAGACTTCCGGATTATGTAATCCGGAAGCTAATCACAAAAGACTTCCGGATTACATAATCCGGAAGCTAATTTTGAATCTGAAAAATGACTTCCGGATTATGTAATCCGGAATATTGAAAAGGGTATTTTTGGAATAAGAAAAATTTATGGGGGTGGCACAAGAAGGTATGGAGGTGCAGGAAGAAGCAGCCTACAAGCGTTTGTGCAATGGAATAAAAGAGGCCCAGAAGCGGCTACATTGGAAGAAGTTTCCACATTGCAAGACCAATTTCTAGAGTTCAACCTCGAGGACAAGGTTGTTCCAGCATCGGCAAGTAATGATAGACAAGGGAGCAATAAAAGGGGTTGGAAAGCATACTATAGAAAAGAAATTTAAGAATAAAAGTAGTTAACTGTTATGGGAACTGAGACCTTTTGAAAGTCCTTAAGTGTGCCTCAACCCTTATCCATAACTTAAGGACCTTTTGAAAGTCTATATATTCTTATTTTCTTATCTTGAGGGGAGTTAAGACAAGAAAAAAAAGGAGATTCGTTGTGACAAGGAATGACCCGTGAGAAAGGAAGACATTTCCTTTGTAAATAGATGCTTGTGGATAACCGTTGAATAATACAAATTAAGGGACTCTCCCTACGATTTCTCTATTTCATTTTATCTTCTCTTTTGGAGACACGATCACATTCTCCCTTTTCTGAATCACCATCTCATGGCAATAATATGAGATCTCGAATCCACATAATTTGTACTCGTTAAACCAACTAATATCTTCAAATTATGAATAGTGAAAGCGCTATAAAGACCACAAACGATACACAGGAAATGTCTTCACGGACAACAGGGAAATGATAAAGGGCAATAGTCAGCCAAGTATCTGATTGTAAAGACAAAAAATGCAATTTCTTTTCGATGTATAAAGAAAACATGCAGCACAAGCATGATAAAATATCACAGGAGATCCACATAATAGTAATCCAGATTAAAGGGTTATGTTAGCTGTCTAGAAATTAAGGGATGGACACTGTTTCCGAGCATGTTCTGGAACAAGTTTGCATAGCAGCTCCAAAGTCACTCCCTTCAGCTCTAATTGATGTGTCATCATTCAAAAGACATGATATCAGAAAGTTGTTTTATGGCCCTTAAACCAGAAATAAGAGTATATGAAAAGCACACTACCTTGAGGTTTGAAATTAAACAGGGGTGGCATAGGGCGCCCATTAGGGAGACGGGTATTAGGGTCGCGGAGTTCATCAAAAAATGGGTGGACACATGCATCCAACTGCCAAAAATTACAGTAAAAAATGATCAACTCAGTTGAATTGTGAAACTGTTAATGTACTACAAATAAGTCAACAAATTTTAAATATTTTCATAATACATATTCTTCCAGGAATAACAAACACTCACAGCGGTACTTCGTAAATTTGGAGAATACTGGAGAAGCCTTGAAACAAGATCTACTGCTTCTGGGGGCATACGCTTGTGGAATATCTATTTTAAAATAATTGCCAAGTCAATACAAACAGTATTACATTACTAATACAATTGGTTAGTCTGCAAGTCATGGAATTCAATTCACCTTATGCCAGGGGTGAGCTTTGATTTGAGGGAACTTGAACTCTGTGTAATTTGGATTCATGCATTTTATTTCCTCACGAGTTGGAGTCCCGAGTACCTAAAACATAAAAAAATAATTCACAATTTTAGAGAAGCTAATGAAACAAATGTCTACATCCTATACAATGGTTAAGGTATCATATTCTAGGTCAGGTCAAAAAAGCCAAAAGCAAACAATTTTACCTTGATAATTTCAACAAGTTGATCAACTCCACTATCTCCTGGAAACAGAGGCTACAAATTACAGATGGCGAACAGTTAAGAGGACTTGTTAGTAACATCATATTGACCCTTTCAAAATTCCAAAAGAAACAAGAAGAAAATTAATGAATGAGTATTGTTTTGCAAACCTGGCCCAGGAGCAGCTCAGCCAGCACACAACCAACAGACCACATATCAATTGCAGTAGTATACTCAGTGGCCCCAAATATGAGTTCGGGAGCTCGATAGTATCGAGAGCAGATATATGATATGTTAGGTTCACCCTTCACCTACTCCAAAATAATTGTGAAGCAAATATATATTACTTAAAAGGCTAACAAAATAAAGCAATTCAATAAATGAATTCCAAACCCATTTAAGTGATGGAAACATATTGAAGAGCTTTCTCTTTACCCACTACATTCATTTTGCATAGAAAACTCAAATGAGGCCCACAACCCTTGCTAGAGTCTTGGTATATAAACTCTCTGAAAGAGTATAAACTAAGCAAAGTGGAATTTGGAGCCTTTTGGAATCCTCAAATTACAACACCTAAATAATTACACACTAAACATTCCCAGCTAATCAGATATGCAAGGACACAAAAAACTGGTCCAGAAAAGCTATACCCTGCCATTTTATCCAAGTGACCGAAATGTGCTAAATATCAGTCAATTGATTACTTTGTGAATAAATGCCAAATAAAATAAAAGACAATTTACGGATGCAAGAACATAGATCATGAAACATAAAATAATAAATCATGATAGATGTCACTTGACATTAGACAGAAGTGGAACATACCAGAACTTTTGCACTCCCAAAATCACAAAGTTTGACCTGATGTGTATGAGGATTTACCTGCACAAAAGATTGTACTGATAACAAATCACCAAACTAAGAATATGAAAATTTTCTGAAGTGATACCAACCAGTAGATTCTGTGGCTTAATGTCCCTGTGGCACACTCCAACACATCCATGAATATAAGCCAAGGCTCTACAAATCTATCAAAGAAGAAAGGAACACATCCCAAGTAAAAAACAATAATGACCATACATGGATTTTAAGACACATTATAAAAGAAAACAATCTGCCACTTAGCACAGATGAATCTCAACATAGTTACACTACAGCAGTTTTCTGGTATTCAGTGAGCTGCCTTCCAATTTCAGAAAGTATAATCAGTCTTAAGGTTTGATGCCTAAGGAACCCATAGCTAGAACTAAAACCCAGAGAAATTCTACTTTAAATTTTCCAGTTCTTTTCATTCAATTTTCTAAGGTACCATCAACCCTAAATTAAAAATTAGCTAATTGTATAACAACCATATGGTTCCACAGGTTAACCACTATAAAGTTCACCCTTGAACAAAAAAGGCCATAATGTATTACTTTTATTATGTAAAAAATAAGCAACTATCGACAATATATAGTCCTAAATCCTATTAAAACAGGAAGCAACATATCCAAAGGAAATAACGTTGTTATGTTCAAAAAACAGCAATAAATAAAAATAACAATAATAATAATTCATAAAATTAAAGGATCTTAAGAACAAGTGTTCACACATGCACATATATATTGTTATGAACTTACTAACCTAGTAATCTTCCATATGTCTATTTCAGTCATTCAAAAATGTCAAATTTAAAATATATCAACAATAAATCATGTACTAATAGTCTTTTCCATTCAAAGTTCAAAAGGAAGACAAGTTTGTTATGGCAGTAAAACTAAGTTTTGGTTATACAGGTAAAACAATTACTATCAGAATCAAGATTGCCTACCAAACTATGCCTTACGTTTTTAACCCTGTTGTTGCATCACTATTGTGGACTAATGGCCACAATTTCCACCACAATAACGCTGGGCCACTCCACAATGCACAATCACTATAGCATTATTTTTAGCACACTATTCAGTACTCTGATTGGAACATACATCTATAGTTCAAGTATTCAAGTGAATAAGAGAAGAAAGAACAGCACAGAATATGGAAGAAAATAAGGGTCAATTTCCTGATATGCAAATTAACAAAGGACCAAATTTAGGTTACAATCTTGAGAAGTTTTCTTAAATAAAATTATTAGTAATTGATGATAGCCTTAGAAATTTAGTGCTCATATTATCATACACACTTCTTAAATGATCAGCACAGGGATTTAACTAACAGAAGTATGTTATCATAAAAGTAATAGGTTAAGAACCTGATATGTGTAAAGTTTAACATATATTAGGGGCATCCGCTGATTTGCCTTGCTATAGTGCTTCACCACACGATACACAGTCTCAGGTACATATTCAAGTACCAAATTGAGATAGAGTTCATCTTTGTCTGTGGTGGAAAAGAAGCAATGTTTGAGTGATACAACATTAGGATGATCAAGAAGGCGCATTGTTTGCAATTCACGATTCTTGTATCTTTTATCCTGCAAAACTAACTTGATTGCTACAGTTTCTCCAGTTTCAAGACATTTAGCCTGCAAAACAAATATTCTGAAATCAACTTTATATTAGCTATCTTAGAGCAATTAATCAAAACTGCAACTTATCAATTAAATGCCACCTGAAACACAATACCAAATGAGCCTTGTCCAACAATACGTTCTGCCATGTAACTTATAGTCTGTGGCACACGAATAACAAGAGAAACATTATGATAGAAAGGAGATTGAAATAAGGAATAAAATTAACTCATAAACTGAATGATATTAGGTGAGTCAAAAGCTAGATAAAATCTTTCAAGGAAATTGTTCAGAAACTCTTCTAAGAGAAAGTTGTTGCTCTGACTTGGTCCTAAACAAACATTCTCCAATAGGACCCAAGACATTGAGTTTCAATGAGTCTTGCTTGTAGAGTAGTAGGACTTTCCTGGTGATCAAGAGGCTAACATATTTAAGATGGGGAGTTTGACCACTCACAGACTTTCCCCAATATTCCCTTACCTAACCAAAACACAATTGCATGGTTTTTCCTACTATCTTCAATTCATTATTTACTAGTGTGCTACATATGATAAAACTTGTCAGTCTTTTGTCTGGAAGCCTAAACTTTAGGGACATCTGCATTCTCAAATAAAAATAGTATCAAAATATTGTATTCTCCCCCTTAATAGCTTGCTCTTTGACGGTAGGCTCTCCAAGTGCTCTGGTGCTTATCAATTGGTATCGAAGCTGGCTGTTGGTACCCCAAGTGCTCTGGTGCTTATAAATTGGTATCGAAGCTGGCTGTTGGTATCTCAGCACGGAACGGAACAGCTACTATGAAAGGTTTCAACGAGGGAGCTGAGTGATGTGTCACAACAGCTACTATGGAAGGTTCTGACAAACGATGGAGTTGGGGAGTTGAGGAGTTCAGTGAAGTGTCACAAAGTGACGTAACGTGAGGTATTTTGAGGAGAAGAAGTCTCACATCAAATAGTATGGAATGCTTGGTGGAGGTACTTAAGTGTTTGGCTTCCCCTTGGGGGGAAATCTCCTGTTCACACATAATGAGAATAAAAGGTATGGAACACAAAACAAGACCAGAAATGAAAACTAGCAAAAAACATGATGTCACATAGTTTGGTACCCGTTACCTACATCCATGGAACAGTTGTGGATTCTCCAAGAGTCAAGAAACATGGACCTCTATAACAAAATTAAGCTTTTTCTTTCTTATTCTAAGGGATACATGAGTTGTGCAGTCCAGTTTAATTAACTTCAAAGCCAATATGATAATATAATTCAACTATATTTTAAAAATAATCTACCTGTTTGGGTTGACCTAGTCGACCACCAATAGTGGTCACAATAATACGGCCAGTTTCAGTTCCATTTCCATCCACCATTGCAGTATCCATTTCCTACCAAAAACATAGAATTTGGGATCAGGGGCTGAAGCGTACGTGAGGATCAAAGCTTGATGTATACAAAGCCACACGCAGTACAGAAAAGATAAAATCCAATACCTTTTCATCCTTGATCTTCATTTCATTAATCTCCTCCGGGAGCTTTTCAACAATCATGGAATCATCATCTGGTATACCAATAGTAGAGGCCATACTTGCTGAACCAGGATAGAGAATCAGACCTTTCTTCAGTTTATTAAAATCTTCAAATCAACACTGTAGACCAGCAACAACACAACCTGAAATATTTGAGAACGAAAATGTCAAACATAATCTGTAAGACAGTAAACAATAATCTAATGTAAGGAAGAGTCAACAGGCACTGAGCAAAAAGAAAGCACCATAAACTCACAGTACGCTTAAGTTAGTACCCCCAACCACGTTCCATTTGAATGTAAATCATATGAGTCTATATCAGCAATACATAACAATTCTTTAATGTAGGCACCAGTCCAAACAGAAGAAGAAAAAGGCTAACATTTATTTTGTAATCATTAGCAATTATACAAGTACCAGTCTCAATGTTAAATGAGTTGAAAATTGCACGACTCGTATTATTCACTGGAGAAGGCCCACACGGGCTTGCACATACATTGTGAACATTATTATCGATTACCAAACCAGATAACAACTTCCAATGTTTGGCTTCTAAGAAGACGCAAAAAAATAAGCTACAAAATCTCCTTACCACCAAACATCCCAAAAAACTCAATGACAATCAGTCATTGATTCAACTTTACAAGAGTTAAAAACTAACACCACGTCTAGACAAGACTATACACGCAGAAGAAAAATCACCATAACCGAGCTACACTTGTTTGAGAAAACCCAACACTGAAAAGGAGAGAATAAAAAGTTTTTTTTTCTCGCAAGAAGACCCTTAACCTACCTAATAAGCCGCGAGACCCTCGCATTTTGCCATCCAAAAGAAACCTCCACTTGGAGAGAGTGAAAGAGAGAGAGAGGAAGAAGTTTACTCCAAAAAGAAAATGATTTCTTGCATTAAAAGAAAAGCGCGTGAGAGAGTGAGTGTTAGCTTCAGTTCGAGAGACGTTTCTTGCAGGTTTGACTGAGGTGCGAGCTTTGGTGGAGAATGAGTAGAATAGATTGGAACATGGATGAGCACAGCACGCACGAAGCGGAACTAACTGCTTTTATTAAATTTTGTTAAGAGGCAGTTTCGACGTCCGCACTGATTTGTTGGCCACATGGGAAGAGAGAGAGAAAGTCACTGTTGTCTTTAAAGTCTGTCATGGCGTCAGGTCAGGTAAAAGGACCTATTCTGTATTGGCTACTAGGCTTTAAGATGAGTAAGACACTGTCACATATACGACAAACTCTAAAACACAAAAATTATGAACTAGAGCAGGTTTTTGTGCCTATTCTCTTCTTTCTTGCGCTCCTTGTTCACCGGCCACTGCCCAAATGCAAACCCAATACATAGATATCTTTTATGATGATACATAGATATCTGAGATAATGAATAATGTATTCTTAAATCTTAACCAAGGTAATGCAAGACATGGCAAAATTTTGGCTTATCTTTTAATGTAAGTTCGGATCCAGTGAATACTATTGATTTATATAGAAAGGCATTGATTTTAGAAGATAAAAATGTGTTTGTATCAAATAAATTATGAGAAAATGAAAGCACAGAAAAAAGTAAATGTTTTCAAAAATGTTTCTTATATTATATATATATGTTGAGATTTAAGAGGAAAGCTAGATAGGAGTGACATATTTTTTTCTCCAAATAAACTGAGCATAATGACAGCAGTGTCATTTTTTCATTAGATATATTTTGCTTTTGTTATTTATTTATTTACATTTTCTTGTTTTTTTATTTACATATCTTTACAAAATATCAATTTATAATTTAAATTTAAAATTAATTTTAAAATATTTTAAATTCATTTATTATATATATATATATAAATATTATAATTGATTATATAATATAATACTATAATATTTAATAAATTTATTA
This sequence comes from Phaseolus vulgaris, assembly GCF_051622355.1. Classification (NCBI taxonomy): domain Eukaryota; kingdom Viridiplantae; phylum Streptophyta; class Magnoliopsida; order Fabales; family Fabaceae; genus Phaseolus; species Phaseolus vulgaris. Next base: position 40,244,765 of record NC_143505.1, read on the forward strand.
ATAAAAATAAATATTAACAATTAATAATAATGAAAATATAATTATTTATAATAAAAACATAAATTTATACAATAATAATGTTGATTATAAAAATATAAATATTATTGATCCTGCCGGTTGACCAGAACGCAAGAGCCTTGCCTCGTCAAATCTGGATCGACTTTGCACCGTGCTAGCTTCCGTCCTTCACCTTGATTCACCTCAAGAACCTGCAAAAGACAGAACGGCGCCGCTACGGCCGATCGCGCTCCGACGCTCAAGTCAGCGGCTGAACCACCAAAATACTAAGAGAAAACTAAGAACTTCAGGAACCGTGCAATGTTCTCTCTCAGCGTACTCAAGTTCTCGCAAGCGTAAAAGAAGTATTCTAAAACGCGCGTACCTCAGAAGTTCGTTAGGATCCCTTATATACCTGTGCACTTTCTCTCTCCTGACAGTTACACATCTGGACACGTGGCTCGCATCCAGCTATACACGTGTCACCATCTGGAGCATCCTTGACTTGAGCGTCACTTCTTACTCTTCAGGCTTTTCGACTGAGTTACCTATGCAGGAAGCAACTCAGCGCATAGCTGCCTTGGAGCGCGATCTCTTCTGTGTGGCGAGTACGGGTGTCATCATACACACCTTCCCTGTGGTCTTGCCGGCCACCATTATATTCTACTTTACTTACTTCACTGTGCATGTCGGGTAAGCTATCCCCCGACCTCAACCTCTGGCCAGCTAGGGAATGACCATCTGACGACTTCATCCCTTGCTTCGAAAGCCTGGAACAAGCTTTCCTGATCTTTCGGCGATGTCCTCCTCTCGGCGATCTCCAATCGCCTTGTCGCCTGGGTTCACATCCGGCGACTACGACACAAACTTGGTGACCGCCGGTTTAGGTACGCTAGAGATCGGGGCACGCCAACTTAACGACTGGCGACCACACGAGCCCCCCGACTTCCTTCCCTTCTGCCAACCAAGTGTCCCGTTCAACACGCCTATATTATTGCTTGCTGCCACGTCATCAATTCCGACTACCTGGGCGGTACAATTATTATCTGATCCTGCCTGTTGACCGGAGCGCTGGAGAATGCCTCGTCAAAGGATCGACGTGCGCGCCGCTTCTCACTTCCGTTCCTCCTCTGGATCTATCTCAAGAACCTGCAAAGAAACGACACGGCGCCGCTGCGGCCGATCGCACTTCGACGCTCAAGTCAGTGACGGTATCACCAAATACTAAGAACTGGAACCGTGCAAACTCTCTCTCACAAACAGCTCTGTCACTCGCAAGCGTAAAGTGTATGAACTGAACGCGCGTACCTTAGGAAATCTGTTAAGAACTCTTATATACCTGGTGATTTTCTCTCTCCTGGCAGTTACAGACTTGAACACGTGGCTCGTATCCAACCGTACACGTGCCATCATCTGGAGGCTCCCTGACTTGGCGCTGCTTCTATTCTCATTTTGGCTAAGTTACCTATGCATGGTACTGCCCAGCGCATAGCTAACTTAGGAGTGCGATCTCTACTGAAACTGGCGAGTTAGGGCCTTCATACACCTTCCCTGTGGTCTCGCCGACCGCCTTCATAATCTGCTTCTCCTTCGTCTTTCGGCGATGTGCTTATTCTGGCGATCTCCGACTGCCTGGTCGCCTGAGTCTACATCTGGCGACTTCATCTTCAACCTGGCGATCGCCTATTCTGGTAAACTGGAAATCGGAACACGCCAACTTAACAATCGGCGACTACGCGTGCCTCCCGACTTCCTTCCTAACTGCCAACCTGGCGCCTTGTCAACACGCCTACACTGTAGCAGGGTGCCACGTCATCGCACCCGACCACCAGGGCGGTACATTATCATTTAAATTTGAAATAAAAATTACTTTTAATTAAAATTTTGTAAAGCAGTGTCATTTAAATATTATTTATTTTTATATAATAATAATATTAGTAATTTATATTTGTTTTCGTCGGTTGACTTGAGTGGAAAGCTTTTCTCCTAACCTGTCTCCTATAGATTTTGTTTTACGTCTTCTCGTCGTACTGGATCGTGGGACAAAGGGGCCTATACCTGTTGATCACACTCTGACGATCAAGTTAGTGAGGGCTTACGAAAATAAGATAAGTATTCAATTTGAGTTTAGTATTCAGAAACAGCGTACCTTTATCGAGGGTCTCAAGCCTTTTTTATAACTATCTCTTTAATAACTTTCTCCTAAAAGAATATAATCTCAATTGAAAGCATAACAAAAACAATATTCTGCCTACAGCCACCTTTACTCATGATGCTAACTTGCAGAAGATAATCTCATGCACCCTTATTCTCGGGTGTTCACCATTTAACTAATATCGTCAGATATTCAATTAACAACCTTATTCAGATATTTATTTAGCTAACAACTCTACGTATGTTCACATATATTCTATTCTAACAACTTAATATATATCGACATATATATTTAACTAACAACTTTATATTAATATATGACCAAACTTATTATTTTAATCATTCTCCATCGGGCTTACCAACAAAACTGGGTCAAACTCATGGCCCACCCTCTGGGCCTAAAAGCCGAGCTGACCATACCCACATGTCATGACGGTTTCTTAGTGGGTAGGTGTGGGGCGGTGCATGAAGCATTTCTAAGGCGACGTCTTACCACACTTAATCTAGTGCAAACACGTGGCATCCTAATCGGTGGTGGGAAAGCATTACCGCTTGACATTCCCAACGTTCGAAAACTTATTCTCATTTTATTGTTTCTGATCCTGCCTGTTGACCGGAGCGCTGGAGACTGCCTCGTCAAAGGATCGACGTGCGCGCCGCTTCCCGCCTCCGTTCCTCCTCTGGATCTGTCTCAAGAACCTGCAAAGAAACGATACGGCGCCGCTGCGGCCGATCGCACTCCGACGCTCAAGTCAGTGACGGTATCACCAAATACTAAGAACTGGAACCGTGCAAATCTCTCTCACAAACAGCTCTGTCACTCGCAAGCGTAAAGTGTATGAACTGAACGTGCGTACCTTAGAAAATCTGTTAGGAACTCTTATATACCTGGTGGTTCTCTCTCCCCTGGCAGTTACAGACTTGGACACGTGGCTCGTATCCAACTGTACACGTGCCATCATCTGGAGGCTCCCTGACTTGGCGCTACTTCTACTCTCATTTTGGCTAAGTTACCTATGCATGGTGCTGCCCAGTGCATAGCTAACTCAGGAGTGCGATCTCTACTGAAACTGGCGAGGTAGGGCCTTCATACACCTTCCCTGTGGTCTCGCCGGCCGCCTTCATAATCTGCTTCTCCTTTAACTACGGCGATGTGCTTGTTCTTGCGATCTCCGACTGCCTGGTCGCCTGAGTCTGCATCCGGCGACTTCGTCCTCAACCTGGCGATCGCCTATTCTGGTAAGCTGAAGATCGGAACACGCCAACTTAACTATCGGCGACTACACGTGCCTCCCGACTTCCTTCCCAACTGCCAACCTGGCGCCTTGTCAACACGCCTACACTGTAACAGGATGCCACGTCATCGCATCCGACCATCAGGGCGGTACACAAGCCCCCCAGTCTTAAGCGAAGACTTGTCTAGCGAAAAGACTGAAAAAGCCTTCGTTAACACCGGTCTACGTGGCATGGGCGCAGAATTCCAAGCGGTAGTACTTTCTGCTGCTCTGACGCTCCACCAAACTCTTCGCGCATCGTTCGACACGTGGCTCTCATCAACGGCCATCTTCATCTGCCGTTAGCGCTTCCCAAAACCGTTCGAAGACCCTTAAACCCCTTACGCTCCTACTGTTCCATCACTTTCTTCACACTTGCATACGCTCTCATTTCTTTCTGCGAAAGCTCTCGACGTTCCTCGGCGCTCTAGATCACCACCTCCCTTTAACATTCTCCCGATCATCGAAAGGTAACTACTTTCCTTCATCTGCTGGGTTTTCTTGCATTTTCACCGATTTGCATCATCCTGTAACTATCTGGTGCATACGCTGTGGGCTGTTTTTCCATTTCTCCTTCTGCGTGACTTAGGGCTTTGCCGATTGTCGCAACGAACTCACATTCGTTCGTCTTTCACCTTCCTTTCATGATCGAGTCAGCCTTTGTAACCCTCCTGATTATTTTTCCTTCCTCCTTCGTTTGCAGTTGCTACCATGACTCGCACGAAGATCACCCCGAACCCCCCTCCGTCAGCGCGAAACCCTCCTTCACAAGCACACGACTCTACGCAAGTTCGTGGTGCTCCCTCTTCGCAGGCTGTGAGGCCCGCGTCTTCTCAAACCACTCTGGCCCAGGCGACTCCACCAAACGCTGGAGGAGCCCCCACCCCACTGCCAGACTTCAAGATGTTATACTCATGGGCTAACTCAACCCTCTTAAAGGAAACGTCGTCGGTGAACACCGCGGGAGCGGTTCTGCGATTGACCAATGGGGACGAGGCCCACCAATCATTCCACAAGGAGCACGATGAGAGAATGATGGTGCTGCCTTGCCCAGCCACTCTGCCAGTGTGCGCCGATGATAAAGTGAGCGCCGACGGGCCCTTCTGCTTCGTCTACACCACTCTCTTCAAGAAGGTTAAACTCAGGTTCCCTCTCACTCGATTTGAGAGGGAACTCTTAACCGAGCTCAACATCGCTGCCGCCCAGCTTCACCCCAACAGCTGGGCGTTTGTCCGAGCTTTTGAGGTAACGTGCGCCCACCTGGGGTTGCCCGCGTCAGTGGACGTGTTTTTATTCCTGTTTGAGGCCAAGCACCCAGGAGATCGCCTGTGGGTCAGCCTGAACGCCATTGCTGGGAGATCCATTTTCACCATCTTCCAGCAGTCGTACAAGGATTGGAAGGGGAAATTCATCCAGGTTCGCGCAAACGACAAAGACCCTTCCCTTCTCGACGGTTTCCCCTTGTACTGGGTGGACAAGGGGAAAAAGGAGTCCAAGAGCTGCTTCAGGAGGCCCAGAAGTCCTGATAGCATGGGAGCTTTGGACAGAGACCTTTGTCTCTTCTGGAAGAGGGTGGCAGATGCCCACATAACATTCTTGACCCCCACCCTGATTTCCTTCGAGTTCTTTGAGGACCAGTTGGAATTTCAAATAGGTTAGGACGATACATCTTTGTCTTGACATTGCTTCTGATATTGTTTCTGGGCGTCTTGTGCAATACACACAAGACTTTGGTTTTATCTTTTCTGCATATGCCTGCTTTTGCTGCCTTATTGTCTTGTACACTTACCCCTTTCTCCTTTGAGCTAACTTATGCACTTTCATTTCATGTAGACACCATGTTGGGTAAGAACATGCTCGCCGATTTAAAGGCGCTCGCCCGCAATCATGGGTTGGCGACCGGCTCCCAGACGGTTCCCAACTCAGCGGTCGAGAAGGCCATCATCCAGGGGCGATCACCGCCTAAGGCGCCCACCCAACGAAAGAAACTGGTCCTTAAGAGGCCAAAGCGGAAGGCCCCCCAAGTTGTCCAAGAGGATGAGGAAGAGGACGACGAGGTCACAGAGGATGGCCTTGTCACGAAAAGGAAGAGGGTGGCACCATCTTCTCCACCTGCCCCGCCCCCTCTTCCAGCTTCAACACCACCATCAACACCCGCTCCTCATTCTTCACCACCAGCACCACAAGCCCCTTCACCACCAGTCCAAGCAGTTCCATTGGCCACTGCGCCACCTGCAAATGGGGCCCAAGAGCCAAACTTCTTAGAGGACCCCCCGAGCGCCTCTACACCACATATATCAGCAGGAGGGGGCCCTCCTTCCAACACTTCAGCTGCAGGAATCGTTCCAATCGGGGATGAGGTCGCTCACACCTCTCCAATCCTAATCACCGAGTCCCCGATTGCGTCGCCACGCCAAGAAGCAACCACCGAAAACATTGCTAAGGAAGGTGGCGACGAGAACCCCCAACAAGCCCCCCTGGCGCCTCTCCAAGCCGCAAACCTTTCCCTCGAGGTCACAAGGATGTGGGAACCTCTGACTGCTAAACTCAAAACCATTGTAGAGGATATCCCATCAATCATAACGAAAGCTGTGGAGAGCTCCACCAGGCGGCTACAGGATGATATCTACAACCTCAAGACCGAGAACAGCACAATGAAGGTCGAGGTGGAGAAGGTGTCATTCAGCCTAACGCTCGCGGAAATGGAACATTCTCGAGTGGAGGATGCCCTAAACACCGAGCTTAGGCTTGCGCGCAAGGAAGCTGTTGACCTTCGCCGCAAAGTCCATGAACTTGCCCAAGAAAAAGTCGAACTTGAAAGCAGAATCGTGCCTCTACGTACCAAGGCGAGCGACCTGGAGGCTCAAATTCAAGCCAATGCCGATAAGGTACAGAAGCTGGAGCAAAGGTCGATCGACCGCGAGAAGCTACTTGGGCAAGTAGAGAAAACAAGAGACGACGCCATGGCTGATCTCTCCGAGGCAAACAAAGAGAAGGTGAAGATGGCTGCCGAGTTGGCCCAAGCTCAAACAGAATCCAAGAAGGTGGCTGACGACCTTCTTCAAGCTCAAGAGACAAACAAACAACTCCGAAAACAGGTCGAAGAGCTGGAGCAGCAGAACAAGGAGCTTAAGCAGCAGGTTGAAGGATTTCAAAAGCAAATTGAAGAACTTAAGCTAAGCTCCGCTCAGATTCTGGTTGCCGGGTTAGATGCCGCTCGAGAACAGTTCGCACGCCTATTCCCTGATCTCGACCTCAGCATGGTGTCATTAAACAATGAAGTAGTAGATGGAAAGGTCGTTCCCGCCGAAGGCTCAACCAATTCCACCCCATCTGCTTCTTTATAAATTCACCTGTATTTGCCTTGTAAAAAACTCTTGCACACGTATTTTGAACAGCTTCTTATTTCAATAGCGAAACTTGGACATTTCTTCTGACTCCTTTTGAGCGCTTTACTTTCTTTGTATGTTTAACTCTGCTGCGTTTAACTTAGCGATTTTGCAAACATGACCTTTGGCGTAACTGCTTCGAGCCGATTCAAACTTAAGCAATAATCGCTTTAAACAACTTGTACCCCTGAGGCACTAACCTGGTCGTAAGAAAAGTTCCAAGCAACGAACTGTGATCCAAACATCGGTTCAAACAACGTCCCACTCGACCCGCTTTATCAAACAAGTCTTTCAACCTTCTCGCCGTGTTTGAACTTTTCGCGATCACGTAGACCTCTTGGTAACACCAGCTTTCCTTAGCCTCAGGCTTTGGCCGTCATTTCTTTATCTGAGGCAGAAATGCCCTTTGGGATCTTCCTTTACCTCCCTGAACCCCAGAGCTAGAGACTGGCTGGCTAGGCGTTCTCTTCGAACCTACCTTAGCCACCTTCCAAGCTTCTTCCACCCTCTTCGCCATACCTGAACTCGTTCAAGACGAGAAGGATTTTATCCTGCCTATACCCGCACACAAGCGAGAAGGTCTTTTAACTCGCCTGAACTCGCTCATCGGCGAGAAGGACTTTTACTCGCCTGAACTCGCTCATCGGCGAGAAGGACTTTAAACGGCCTTAACTCGCTCGACGGCGAGAAGGACTTTGTCTGGTGCCTCAACTTGCCCAGGGTGTACATCTCCTCCCCCCTGGATGCACTGAGGACCTTTTCTTTCTCACGCCTGCACTCGCTCGACGGCGAGGAGGTCTTTGATGGGCCTTAGTTCGCACAACGGCGATAAGGACTTTATCCGGTGCCTCAACTTGCCCAGGGCGTACATCTCCTCCCCCCTGGATGCACTGAGGACCTTTCTCGCCTGCGCCCGCACAATGGCGAGGAGGTCTTTAACTTGCCTCTACGTTGCCCCGGGAGTTACATCTTCTCGCTCCCAGAAACACGGAGGACTTTTTCTCTTTCTCGCCTGCACTCGCTCAACGGCGAGGAGGTCTTTTAACTTGCCTCAAAACGCGCGAGGGCGTTGAGGTCTTCCATCTGGTGCCTCCGATCGCCGAAAGACGATGAGGACTTAAAAACTTAACTGGTGCCTCCAATCGCCGAAAGACGATGAGGACTTTGTACTTTTTAGAAAGCATGCGATATATCTTTTCGTGCCTTAAATCATGTACGAATGACAAGGTCTTTCTTCGAAACTTTTGGAAATAACACATATGCAATCTGAAAACACCTTATACTTTCGAAAACTCTTCTTTTATTGGGTGGCCTCATTAAAAACCCTCCTTAGGGAAAAAAGAGTGCCCCCTTGAAACTGTTTTAACAGAGACATTGCAATGTAATATTTGTGTTTGTCTTTACTTACAAAGCTCTTAGCTATAGTACAACTTCAGGTGTGTGGCGTTCCAGGTACGAGGGATCGCCCCCCCTTCCAACGTCTCCAAGCGATAGGCTCCGTTCCCGAGTGCCTCGGTTATTCTGAACGGTCCCGTCCACTTGGGTGATAGCTTATTCTCCATCTCGTACTGGTGGGCCTTTCTCATCACCAGATTGCCTTCTCTAAACTGCCTTGGCATCACCTTTGAGTTGTACCTTCGCTCGACCCTTCTCTTCACCGCCTCAGCCTTCATCCTTGCCTCCTCCCTGACTTCGTCCAGCAGATCCAGGTTCAGTCTTCTCTCTTCATTCGAGTCTTCCTCTACAAAGTTCTGGAATCTCGGCGAGCTCTCCTGAATCTCGACTGGAATCATGGCATCACACCCATAGACCAAGCTAAACGGGGTCTCATGGGTTCCTGACTGCTCGGTGGTGTGGTACGCCCAAACTATTCGGGGTACCTCCTCAACCCAACTTCCCTTGGCTTTCTCGAGCCTTCTCTTCAAACCTCTCAGCAACACCCGGTTAGCTGATTCCACCTGGCCATTAGTCTGAGGGTGCTCGACGGATGCAAACACTTGCTGAATTCCGACCCCTTCGCAAAGCTTCTTCAACAGGTGGCTCGCAAACTGAGTCCCATTATCTGATACCAGGCGCTTAGGCACTCCAAACCGGCACACAATATTCTTCCATACGAAGCCTTCGATCTTGTGCGCGGTGATCTGGGCCACTGGTTCTGCTTCAATCCATATGGTGAAATACTCAATCGCCACCACCAAGTACTTCATCTGCTTGATCGCCAGTGGAAAAGGTCCCAGGATGTCGATTCCCCAAGTATGAAACGGCCAAGGGCTATAGATCGACTTCAACTCCTCGGGAGGTGCCTTGTGCCAATCGGCGTGCTGCTGGCATTGTTTGCAGCACTGGGCGTACTTCTTGCAATCTTCTCTCATGGATGGCCAATAGTAGCCTGCACGGAGAGTCCTCGCGGCCAGAGCTCGACCCCCGACGTGACTTCCACATATTCCTTCGTGGAGCTCTGCCATAATCCTCGTGCACTTCTCGCCGTGTATACATTCCAGGAGTGGGTGAGTGAATCCAAACCTGTACAGATCGCCATCAATCAATGCATACTTGCTGGAATTTTTCTTTACCTTCCTAGCTTCTGTTGGATCTAGCGGGAGGAGGCCATCCGCCAGGCACCGCTTGTACTGTGTTATCCAAGTGTCTGGCTCGTGGGTGGCACAGACATGCATCACGTCCACTTTCTCTCCTCGACATGCTCTAATTCTCGGCGATCTCAGAGTTTCTTGCGTCAAGGACTTATGGCTTCTCGCTGCTCTCTCCGTCGACCTGCTTATCTGAAGGACCAGGTGATCTGCTACAAATGCCCTCGGCGTCTTCAAAGTTTCTTGAATCACTGTCCTCTGCCTACCCCCCTTGCCTGAGCTGGCGAGCTTAGCAAGCAAGTCAGCTCGGGCATTCTGTTCTTGGGGCACATGTACCACTTCAAAAGAGGCAAAGGAACTCTTCAATTCCTGCACATACGCCAAGTAAGCCGCCATTTGTGGATCTTTAGCCTGGAACTCGCCTGTTACTTGCCCTGTGACTAGCAGCGAGTCACTCTTAGCCATCAGCACTCTGGCTCCCATTTCCTTAGCCAGCAGAATCCCGGCGATCAGCGCCTCATACTCTGCTTGATTGTTGCTGGCTTTGAAGGCGAATCTCAACGATTGTTCGATCAGCACGCCGTTGGGTCCTTCCAATATGACTCCAGCACCGCTACCCTGCTGGTTTGACGATCCATCCACCGAGAGTACCCAACGGAAATCGTCTCCTTCAACCCGCGTCGCCTCTGAAGAGAGCTCGACTACAAAATCTGCAAAGATTTGCCCTTTGATCGGGCCTCGAGGCTCATATTTAATGTCAAACTCTGACAACTCCACTGCCCACTTCACCATTCTTCCTGCAACGTCAGGCTTCTTCAAGACCTTCTGGATGGGCAGGTCAGTCATCACCAGTATTGTGAAGCTGTGGAAGTAGTGGCGCAACCTCCTCGCCGAAAACACCACCGCCAGCGCAGCCTTCTCCAAGGCCTGATACCTCGTTTCTGGGCCCTGCAACACTTTACTCACGAAATAAATAGGCTTCTGAGCCTGGTCTTGGTCCTGGGCGAGCACGGCGCTCACCGCCCTCTCAGTCACCGCGAAATACAATCTGAGAGGGGTTCCCGCCAGTGGTTTGCACAGAACCGGCGGGCTCGCCAAATATTCCTTCAGCTTGACGAAAGCTTCCTCGCACTCTTTCATCCAAGCGAACTTGTTATTGCGCCGCAGACACTGGAAATAGGGATGCCCCTTTTCTCCGCTTGCTGACACGAAGCGGGATAGTGTTGCCATCCGACCTGTCAGCTGCTGGACCTCTTTTACTGTAGCCGGGCTTCTCATCGCCAAGATGGCGGCACATTTGTCCGGATTGGCTTCTATTCCTCTTTCAGTCAAGAGAAAACCCAAAAACTTTCCAGCCTCCACGCCGAAAATGCATTTCTCCGGGTTGAGCTTCAACTTGAACTTGGCGATCGTCGTGAACAATTCTTCCAAGTCTGCAACGTGCTTGCTTTTCTCCTGCGAGGTCACGACCATGTCATCAACGTAGGCTTGCACGTTCCTTCCCAGCATCGGTGCAAGTACTCGATCCATCAGCCTCTGGTACGTGGCCCCTGCGTTCTTCAGCCCGAACGGCATCACCTTATAGCAGTAGCACGACCTCTCCGTCATGAAGGCTGTTTTTTCTTCATCCATGGGATGCATCTTGATCTGATTGTAGCCCGAGAAGGCATCCAGGAAACTTAGCAGCTTGCACCCTGCAGCACTATCAACCAGGGCATCAATGCTTGGTAAAGGATACGAATCCTTTGGGCAAGCCTTATTCAGATCGGTGAAATCGACGCACATGCGCCATTTCCCGTTGCTCTTTTTTACCAGCACGACATTTGCCAGCCACTCAGGGTACTGGACTTCCCTGATGTGGCTTGCAGCGAGGAGTTTCTGGGTCTCATCCTTGATCGCCTGCCTCCTCTCTTCATTAAATTTCCTCCTTCTTTGCCGCACCGGTCTCACCATGTTGTCCATCGCCAGATGATGGCACAAGAAGTCGGGATCGATTCCGGGCATGTCCGAAGCGGACCAGGCAAACGCGTCCAGATGCCGTTCAATCACCTTGGCGATCTGGTCCTGGAGATCGACCTCCAGAGATCTTCCGAGCTTGAAAACCTTCCCCCCGATCTCCTTCTCGAGCCACTGCTCGACGGGTTTGGGCCTGGACTCTCTGGCGGCCACCGCCTTGGCGATTCCCAGCTACCTTGCTTCCTCCGGGCGATTCCGCGCCTCTTCTTCCTCCAGGCCAGTACTCCGCTCCCCCAGCTCAGCATCTACCATCTCTACGTCCCTTCCGGCGGCCTCCTCCATTATCAGCGGTCTGGGCTTCACACCGGGCGGTGGGGTGGTTGTGACGTAGCTCACTGATCTTTTATTTTTCAGGCTATTCTCATAGCACTTTTTCGCTTCCTTCTGATCAGACTTTATCGTGATTACCACCCCTTCCATGGACGGCAGCTTCACCTTCATGTGCCGAGTCGATGGAATTGTGCCTATCCTGTTAAGGGTGGGCCTTCCCAGCAGGATGTTATATGCTGAAGGGGCGTTTACGATGAGGTATTTGATTTTCTCCGTCCTCGACCCAGCCTCATCGGTAAACGTGGTTCTCAGCTCAATGTACCCCCTGACTTCCACCTGGTCGCCAGCGAACCCGTACAAGCACCCTCCATAGGGCCTCAGCTGGTCAAGGGGCAATTCTAGCTGCGTGAAAGTCGGCCAGAACATCACGTCTGCCGAACTTCCTTGGTCCACCAGAACTCGGTGAACCTTCCTCCCCGCCGTGATCAACGAAATAACAACGGGATCGTTGTCGTGAGGCACAACGTCCCGAAGATCCTGCTTGGTGAACGTAATGTCCACTTCGGGCGAGTGATCTTCAAACATGTCCACCGACATCACCGATCGCGCGTACTTTTTCCTCTGCGATGCGGTGCATCCACCACCTGAGAAACCCCCTGCAATGGTGTGGATCTCCCCATGGATAGGCATCTCGTGTTGCTGGGCTTCTCCCCTTGCCGGCTGGGAACTCGACGCTCCTCCGGTCCTTCTGTTCAGCAGATAGTCGTTTAGGAACCCGCTCTTAACCAGATCGTCGAGCTGGTAGCCTAAAGACAAACACGAGTCCAGGTTGTGGCCAAAGCACTGGTGGAACTCGCACCAGACGTCCGGCTTCGACCCTAGCACCTTGTCGCCCACCTTCTCGGGCGCCTTCAACCTAGCAGATATGTTAGGGATGGCGATCAGGTCCGCTAGTCCCATGACGAATTTGTGCTTAGGCGGGCGATTGTATTCCCGGCGTGCTGGTTGTTGGCGTGCTGGCGGTTGGCGCGCTTGACTTCTTCCCTTGTTTCTCCTATCGTAAGGATAGCGAGTCCTTTGATCCTTTCTGGCCGCCGCTGCCGTTTCCAGCACCCTCTGTGGCTGGATCCTGGTCTGGGCGCGGGGCCTGACGGGAGCCACACTGCCTCTCTTCTCGGCGACCTCACTCTCGTCGGCGATGTGAGCCACCGCAAGTCGCCTGACTTCAGCAAACGTCGCTGGATGAGCCCTGATCAAGGCTTCGCAGAATGGCCCTGGCTGCACGCCCTTCTTGAAGGCATAAACCAGCATTTCTTCATCCTTGGCCGGCGATCTTACCATCTGTGCTCCGAAGCGATTGAGGTAGTCTCTGAGGGACTCCCCATGGTACTGCCTTATATCAAACAGATCATAGGACACTCTGGGCGGTGCCTTGTTCACAATATACTGCTCGACAAAGATTTTCGAGAATTGCTGAAAATTAGTTATGTGGCCATTAGGCAGGCTCACAAACCACTCCATCGCCGTTCCCTGGAGCGTGCTCACGAACATCTTGCAATAGACCGCATCCGACCCCCCTGACAGCATCATCTGTGTGTGGAACGTGGTCAGATGAGCCTCTGGATCTTCCACGCCAGTAAAAACAGCTTTAACCGGGACCACGCTCGTGGGAATTGGCGTGTCGGTAATCGCCTGAATGAAAGGCATTGGGAAAACACGAGGCGGCGTCGACGGTGCCACCTCTTCAGCGGAAGAACGAACCTGCTGCTCCTGAAGAGCTCGACGTAGTTCCTCAGCTACCTTGCTGAGCTCCTCGTTTCTGGCGCGAGAGGCGACCAGGTCTTCATGTATCCTTGCCTGCTCGACGCGCGAGGCTTCTACAGTGGCCTGCAATGAGCGCATCATTTCTGCCATCTGCGCCATGGTCATGGCGGCGTCGCCTTCAGCTGCGACGGGAGCCACGGGACTGGAACGATTGCTTCTCATCTTTCTCATTAACTTCAGCGAACCACAGAAGTACAGCAAATAACACTTCAACCACGAACAAATCAGCAACCGATCGGAGAAGATTCAAGAAACTGCGTAAGAACTTCAAGAACACCGCAAACCTTTGAAGAAAATCGCAGCTTCACCAAAAACCACCGTTTCCCCGCGAACCAAACAACCACTCGAAAGAACTCGAATCCACCGATCGAAAAGCCAAACGAACGGTTTAAAACACAAACTTCACCGAACGAAACTCAAAGAAACCAAGAACGACGGTTGCACCAGCACACAACCGCGCAGAAAACCTCGAAAACCTCCACGAACTCACGCTGTGGATGGGAGCACGTTTTACACGGCCCCACGGTGGGCGCCTGATGATCCTGCCTGTTGACCGGAGCACTGGAGACTGCCTCGTCAAAGGATCGACGTGCGCGCCGCTTCCCGCCTCCGTTCCTCCTCTGGATCTGTCTCAAGAACCTGCAAAGAAACGATACGGCGCCGCTGCGGCCGATCGCACTCCGACGCTCAAGTCAGTGACGGTATCACCAAATACTAAGAACTGGAACCGTGCAAATCTCTCTCACAAACAGCTCTGTCACTCGCAAGCGTAAAGTGTACGAACTGAACGTGCGTACCTTAGAAAATCTGTTAGGAACTCTTATATACCTGGTGGTTCTCTCTCCCCTGGCAGTTACAGACTTGGACACGTGGCTCGTATCCAACTGTACACGTGCCATCATCTGGAGGCTCCCTGACTTGGCGCTACTTCTACTCTCATTTTGGCTAAGTTACCTATGCATGGTGCTGCCCAGTGCATAGCTAACTCAGGAGTGCGATCTCTACTGAAACTGGCGAGGTAGGGCCTTCATACACCTTCCCTGTGGTCTCGCCGGCCGCCTTCATAATCTGCTTCTCCTTTAACTACGGCGATGTGCTTGTTCTGGCGATCTCCGACTGCCTGGTCGCCTGAGTCTGCATCCGGCGACTTCGTCCTCAACCTGGCGATCGCCTATTCTGGTAAGCTGGAGATCGGAACACGCCAACTTAACTATCGGCGACTACACGTGCCTCCCGACTTCCTTCCCAACTGCCAACCTGGCGCCTTGTCAACACGCCTACACTGTAACAGGATGCCACGTCATCGCATCCGACCATCAGGGCGGTACAGTTTCATTTCTCTTAAACCTTTAAACCCTCTCAAACTTCTCAACTTCTTCTCCACGGTTCCACTTCCTCACTTCAGAAACTTTCGCGCATTCGAGATCCTCCATACCATAGAAAACTCTTCCTCCCAATCACTTAACGTAACAAGTATTTTCTCTTTACCATTCTCCATCATCGAGCATTCATTTACCGATTATACTGCCTGAGCTCATCATCAAGCATTTCATATTATTAATCACATTAACTAAGCTGGGATTCTTTCTGGATTCACCATTTTCTGTTGATGATTGTTGCTTACTTGCCGATTGTGTTGTATGAACTTAAAACATGCCCTAATTTTACTCTGAATTTGCTCATACTGCTTGGTCTAAAAAATGTTTGTATATGTTTTGCGTTTGTGTTTTAGATATAATCTGCAATGGATTACAAAACCTTGTATCCCTAGGCACTCCCCCAAATCTTTTAGATGAAACCTCTTCTTATACCTCGCATGAGCTTATCGTAACCTTAAGAAAAAGCAGTTGTCACTTTGGTAAAGAGGATAATAGATTGAGAATAGTTTCATGTAGGGAGGATGAGCCAGTATGCTGCGAAGAATCTGTTGAATCAAGTGTGATCAAAAGCGAAGAATCCAAATCCTAGTGTTTGATGGAAGGTCGAAGTTGCTGCTGTGTTTAGAGTATGATCTGGGTAGTTTATCTGTGTAATTCACTCTTTGTTGAATCTAAAGCTAAAGTGTTTTCAAATCTTTTAAGTTTAAATTGTTTTTCAAACTAAGTGAAAAACAACTTGTTGTTTTGTCGAAACAACCGATTGTTTTACTCTTAGGTGTTTTTGAAAAGGTTGAAAACTATTTTGGTTGGTTGACTTGCTGTCAAACCAAAACAATCGATTGTTTGTTTGAAAATCCTTACAAAATCTGTTTTGTTAGTTGAGTGTGCTTTAAATGATTTTCAAACTAAATGCGCTCCTGTTTTAAATGCTTTGACCAATCTTTGAAAGCTATAAATAGTTTGTTTATGTTTTGTAACAAACAAGGAAAGTGATCCGATCGGTCATCGGTAGTCGATGACGTCAGCAGCAGAGAACCACGTGGACCACTCGAAGGGTGACACGTGGACCGGGTGGCAGAGAGGTCGGGGGGACGATCGCCAAGAGAGGTGATCGGTGGTCAGTAACCAAGTTACCACCGACAGATCAAGCGGCAGAGAGGTCGGGGGACAGATCACCCAGAATGGTGATCGGTGGTCAGAAGCCAAGTGGCCACCAGCAGACCAGTTCCCAGACTCGCGCCTGGAGGTAGAGCGCGATAAGCAAATAAACACTGATCAGTCATCGGGTGTATTGTCATCGGGGTCTCGTGTTACACGCAGTTAAACTGGGACTGAGGTTCCCAACGAGAGCGTTACACATGGACCTCGCATGAGCACACCTCAGGGAATCATGCACGAGAGTGGCCTGAGGGAATTAGTAAGCCAATCAGTGATTGGTGATTCCCTCAACCCATTACGTGCGTGGCATCGTGAAGGGTAAGTCGCCTACGCAGAGAGCAACGTTTGGTGAGTGTGCCTAGACCAGCCGCACCCGACGTTTTCCTAGGAGTATGCGACTTGCCCAGATAAGAGAAACATCCTAAGTTACTCCGCAAGGGCGTAACTTAGGCACACAAGGAGAAGCGCTAGAGCCCTTCCAGTGAGTGACACGTGTGTGGTTAGATGTGAGTTGCAGGCCTCCACGTGTCATCATCTGAGAGGGGTGCGGTCCAGACAAAAGAGCACTCCGTACCACTGAAGGTACAGACAGGCGCAGCCAAGCGCAGAGACGCGCAAACATGCGCAGACTCTCACGCTCCCCACTGCTGATTCTGAAGGTACGCTTTCTCTGAAAAGCATAACAGGGTTCTGACACATGCCAGAAAAGCATAACAGAATTCTGTTATGCCCAGAAGCAGAAAAAGAAAGTTAAAAGAGAGAATCAGGGGAGAGTGAAAGAGGAGAGACGAAAAAAACAGAGCAAGAGTTTTTTCACACACACATTACTAGTTTTCTAGTTTCTGGTGGTTCTGTTGGACTAACTTGATCGTCGGAGTGCAAACGGCCGCTAGAGGCGCCGTCTGTGTGTTTTGCAGGTCACGTTTGGAACACCAAGAGAAGGTCCTGAGGGTGATTCTGCAGAAGACACAGTCGCGTAGACAGGGCAGAGAGTGCTACGAAGCGATTCCTCCCCGTTCGAGTTGCCGGCAGGATCAGAAAGAGAAAAACATATTTGAGTTTTTCAGAGATTGCTTTCAAGATTTGAACTTTCACTATTCAGCTTTGGTTTTCTCAAGAGAGAGTGGAATAGGATTACATCTGTATTGATTTCAGTTCATTCTGTAATAAGTGTAATTCATTTTGAATACTTTGTAAATTTTGGTGTTGTAAGCCAAGGAGTGTTGTGTGCTCTTGAGGTTATCAAGATCAACATTCTTGGTCTGTGCTGAGACAAAGGAAGTGTGTTTCTTGAGGGGTTCAAGTTCACTTCTTTGGTGGTTTTGTGTGTAATCTGTAATTGATTGCTTAGTGGATTGCCCAGTGGATTCTGGGGACTGGATGTAGCTCTTGGTTTAAGAGTGAACCAGTATAAACTGTTTGTGTATCTCTTTCTTTCCTTAAACTCATTTAAATTCAGTTGTTTTTTATTTGCTGGTATAAACAATCGATTGTTTCGAAGAAACAACCGATTATTTTTCTGGTGCTTTGTTGTTTTGTGCTTTGTTTCTTGGCTAACTGAATTCCTAATCTGGTTTCTTGAAAAGAATTTCATTCTAGCTGAAAAAGTTTTTGAAAACCCTCTTTAAATAATTCACCTCCCCTCTCGTTTAAGGCCATATATTCTAACAATTGATATCAGAGATTGGTACTTGAAAAATACTCAAGTTTGATCCTAAAATCTTTTTTCAATGGCTGAAAAACTACCTTTTGGAGAGGGTGCTTCAATTAACAGACCACCTATGTTCTGTGGTTTGAATTATCAATTTTGGAAAGTTAGAATGAAAATCTTTGTTGAATCTCTTGACAAAGGAATTTGGGATGCAATTGAAAATGATCCTTTTATTCCAAAAATTGAAAAAGATGGATCTTCCATTAAAAAACCTTGGTCCCAATGGACTGATTCTGAAAACAAGAAGGCCAAATTTGATTGTATTACTAAGAACAATATAACATCTGCCTTGAATTGGGATGAATTTTTCAGGATTTCTCAATGCTCATCGGCCAAGGAGATGTGGGACACTTTGGAGGTGACTCATGAAGGAACCAATGATGTGAAGAGTGCTAGAAAGCATACTCTAATACTCTAATTCAGGAATATGAAATGTTTAGAATGCTTAAGGGTGAGTCAATTGCTGAAGTACAAAAGAGGTTCACTCACATCATCAACCACCTTATGAGCCTTGGGAAAACCTTTGATAAAGAAGAACTAAACGTCAAGATCCTCAAGTGTCTTGATAGATCTTGGCAACCTAAGGTGACAACAATTTCTGAATCAAAAGATTTGACATCCTTGACAACGGCTTCATTTGGTAAGCTTAGAGAACTTGAGTTAGAAATGAATAGACTCAATGTTCAAGAAAGTGAAGACAAGCATGTGAGAAGCATTGCCTTGAAAGTTGCCAAGCACAAAAGCAAACAAGATTCAAGTGATGAAAGTGAAGAAGAAAACCTTAGCTTGCTATCCAAAAAGTTTAATAGATTCTTGAAAAGAAATCGCAACAAAGAAACCAACAAAGAAAGGTATGGTAACAAGAAAACTAGTGATTTCATCTCTAACAATTATACTTGCTTTGGTTGTAGTGAACAAGGGCATATAAAAGTTGATTGCCCAAATAAAGAAAGCAATGAAAAGAAATCAAGCTACAAGGAGAAAAAGGGATGATCCTGCCTGTTGACCGGAGCGCTGGAGAATGCCTCGTCAAAGGATCGACGTGCGCGCCGCTTCCCACCTCCGTTCCTCCTCTGGATCTATCTCAAGAACCTGCAAAGAAACGATACGGCGCCGCTGCGGCCGATCGCACTCCGACGCTCAAGTCAGTGACGGTATCACCAAATACTAAGAACTGGAACCGTGCAAATCTCTCTCACAAACAGCTCTGTCACTCGCAAGCGTAAAGTGTATGAACTGAACGTGCGTACCTTAGAAAATCTGTTAGGAACTCTTATATACCTGGTGGTTCTCTCTCTCCTGGCAGTTACAGACTTGGACACGTGGCTCGTATCCAACTGTACACGTGCCATCATCTGGAGGCTCCCTGACTTGGCGCTACTTCTACTCTCATTTTGGCTAAGTTACCTATGCATGGTGCTGCCCAGTGCATAGCTAACTCAGGAGTGCGATCTCTACTGAAACTGGCGAGGTAGGGCCTTCATACACCTTCCCTGTGGTCTCGCCGGCCGCCTTCATAATCTGCTTCTCCCTTTAACTTCGGCGATGTGCTTGCTCTGGCGATCTCCGACTGCCTAGTCGTCTGAGTCTGCATCTGGCGACTTCGTCCTCAACCTGGCGATCGCCTATTCTGGTAAGCTGGAGATCAGAACACGCCAACTTAACTATCGGCGACTACACGTGCCTCCCGACTTCCTTCCCGACTGTCAACCTGGCGCCTTGTCAACACGCCTACACCTTAACAGGTTGCCACGTCATCGCATCCGACCATCAGGGCGGTACACAAGCCCCCCAGTCTTAAGCGAAGACTTGTCTAGCGAAAAGACTGAAAAAGCCTTCGTTAACACCGGTCTACGTGGCATGGGCGCAGAATTCCAAGCGGTAGTACTTTCTGCTGCTCTGACGCTCCACCAAACTCTTCGCGCATCATTCGACACGTGGCCCTCATCAACGGCCATCTTCATCTGCCGTTAGCGCTTCCCAAAACCGTTCGAAAACCCTTAAACCCCTTACGCTCCTACTGTTCCATCACTTTCTTCACACTTGCATACGCTCTCATTTCTTTATGCGAAAAGCTCTCGACGTTCCTCGATGCTCTAGATCACCACCTCCCTTCAACATTCTCCCGATCATCGAAAGGTAACTACTTTCCTTCATCTGCTGGGTTTTCTTGCATTTTCACCGATTTGCATCATCCTGTAACTGTCTGGTGCATACGCTGTGGGCTGTTTTTCCATTTCTCCTTCTGCGTGACTTAGGGCTTTGTCGATCGTCGCAACGAACTCACATTCGTTCGTCTTTCACCTTCCATTCATGATCGAGTCAGCCTTTGTAACCCTCCTGATTATTTTTCCTTCCTCCTTCGTTTGCAGTTGCTACCATGACTCGCACGAAGATCACCCCGAACCCCCCTCCGTCAGCGCGAAACCCCCCTTCACAAGCACACGACTCTACGCAAGTTCGTGGTGCTCCCTCTTCGCAGGCTGTGAGGCCCGCGTCTTCTCAAACCACTTTGGCCCAGGCGACTCCACCAAACGCTGGAGGAGTCCCCACCCCACTGCCAGACTTCAAGACGTTATACTCATGGGCTAACTCAACCCTCTTAAAGGAAACGTCGTCGGTGAACACCGCGGGAGCGGTTCTGCGATTGACCAATGGGGACGAGGCCCACCAATCATTCCACAAGGAGCACGATGAGAGAATGATGGTGCTGCCTTGCCCAGCCACTCTGCCGGTGTGCGCCGATGATAAAGTGAGCGCCGACGGGCCCTTCTGCTTCGTCTACACCACTCTCTTCAAGAAGGTTAAACTCAGGTTCCCTCTCACTCGATTTGAGAGGGAACTCTTAACCGAGCTCAACATCGCTGCCGCCCAGCTTCACCCCAACAGCTGGGCGTTTGTCCGAGCTTTCGAGGTAACGTGCGCCCACCTGGGGTTGCCCGCGTCAGTGGACGTGTTTCTATTCCTGTTTGAGGCCAAGCACCCAGGAGATCGCCTGTGGGTCAGCCTGAACGCCATTGCTGGGAGATCCATTTTCACCATCTTCCAGCAGTCGTACAAGGATTGGAAGGGGAAGTTCATCCAGGTTCGCGCAAACGACAAAGACCCTTCCCTTCTCGACGGTTTCCCCTTGTACTGGGTGGACAAGGGGAAAAAGGAGTCCAAGAGCTGCTTCAGGAGGCCCAGAAGTCCTGATAGCATGGGAGCTTTGGACAGAGACCTTTGTCTCTTCTGGAAGAGGGTGGCAGATGCCCACATAAAATTCTTGACCCCCACCCTGATTTCCTTCGAGTTCTTTGAGGACCAATTGGAATTTCAAATAGGTTAGGACGCTACATCTTTGTCTTGACATTGCTTCTGATATTGTTTCTGGGCGTCTTGTGCGATACACACAAGACTTTGGTTTTATCTTTTTTGCATATGCCTGCTTTTGCTGTCTTATTGTCTTGTACACTTACCCCTTTCTCCTTTGAGCTAACTTATGCACTTTCATTTCATGTAGACACCATGTTGGGTAAGAACATGCTCGCCGATTTAAAGGCGCTCGCCCGCAACCACGGGTTGGCGACCGGCTCCCAGACGGTTCCCAACTCAGCGGTCGAGAAGGCCATCATCCAGGGGCGATCACCGCCTAAGGCGCCCCACCCAACGAAAGAAACTGGTCCTTAAGAGGCCAAAGCGGAAGGCCCCCCAGGTTGTCCAAGAGGATGAGGAAGAGGACGACGAGGTCACAGAGGATGGCCTTGTCACGAAAAGCAAGAGGGTGGCACCATCTTCTCCACCTGCCCCGCCCCCTCTTCCAGCTTCAACACCACCATCAACACCCGCTCCTCCTTCTTCACCACCAGCACCACAAGCCCCTTCACCACCAGTCCAAGCAGTTCCATTGGCCACTGCGCCACCTGCAACTGGGGCCCAAGAGCCAAACTTCTTAGAGGACCCCCCGAGCGCCTCTACACCACATATATCAGCAGGAGGGGGCCCTCCTTCCAACACTTCAGCTGCAGGAATCGTTCCAATCGGGGATGAGGTCGCTCACACCTCTCCAATCCTAATCACCGAGTCCCCGATTGCGTCGCCACGCCAAGAAGCAACCACCGAAAATATTGTTATTGAAGGCGGCGACGAGAACCCTCAACAAGCCCCCCTGGCTCCTCTCCAAGCTGCAAATCTTTCCCTCGAGGTCACGAGGATGTGGGAACCTCTGACTGCTAAACTCAAAACCATTGCAGAGGATATCCCATCAATCATAACGAAAGCTGTGGAGAGCTCCACCAGGCGGCTACAGGATGATATCTACAACCTCAAGACCGAGAACAGCACAATGAAGGTCGAGGTGGAGAAGGTGTCATTCAGCCTAACGCTCGCGGAAATGGAACATTCTCGAGTGGAGGATGCCCTAAACACCGAGCTTAGGCTTGCGCGCAAGGAAGCTGTTGACCTTCGCCGCAAAGTCCACGAACTTGCCCAAGAAAAGGTCGAACTTGAAAGCAGAATCGTGCCTCTACGTACCAAGGCGAGCGACCTGGAGGCTCAAATTCAAGCTAATGCCGATAAGGTACAGAAGCTGGAGCAAAGGTCGATCGACCGCGAGAAGCTACTTGGGCAAGTAGAGAAAACAAGAGACGACGCCATGGCTGATCTCTCCGAGGCAAACAAAGAGAAGGTGAAGATGGCTGCCGAGTTGGCTCAAGCTCAAACAGAATCCAAGAAGGTGGCTGACGACCTTCTTCAAGCTCAAGAGACCAACAAACAACTCCGAAAACAGGTCGAAGAGCTGGAGCAGCAGAACAAGGAGCTTAAGCAGCAGGTTGAAGGATTTCAAAAGCAAATTGAAGAACTTAAGCTAAGCTCCGCTCAGATTCTGGTTGCCGGGTTTGATGCCGCTCGAGAACAGTTTGCATGCCTATTCCCTGATCTCGACCTCAGCATGGTGTCATTAAACAATGAAGTAGTAGATGGAAAGGTCGTTCCCGCCGAAGGCTCAACCAATTCCACCCCATCCGCTTCTTTATAAATTCACCTGTATTTGCCTTGTAAAAAACTCTTGCACACGTATTTTGAACAGCTTCTTATTTCAATGGCGAGACTTGGACATTTCTTCTGACTTCTTTCGAGCGCTTTACTTTCTTTGTATGTTTAACTCTGCTGCGTTTAACTTAGCGATTTTGCAAACATGACCTTTGGCGTAACTGCTTCGAGCCGATTCAAACTTAAGCAATAATCGCTTTAAACAACTTGTACCCCTGAGGCACTAACCTGATCGTAAGAAAAGTTCCAAGCAACGAACTGTGATCCAAACATCGGTTCAAACAACGTCCCACTCGACCCGCTTTATCAAACAAGTCTTTCAACCTTCTCGCCGTGTTTGAACTTCTCGCGATCACCTAGACCTCTTGGTAACACCAGCTTTCCTTAGCCTCAGGCTTTGGCAGTCATTTCTTTATCTGAGGCAGAAATGCCCTTTGGGATCTTCCTTTACCTCCCTGAACCCCAGAGCTAGAGACTGGCTGGCTAGGCGTTCTCTTCGAACCTACCTTAGCCACCTTTCAAGCTTCTTCCACCCTCTTCGCCATACCTGAACTCGTTCAAGACGAGAAGGATTTTGTCTTGCCTATACTCGCACACAAGCGAGAAGGTCTTTTAACTCGCCTGAACTCGCTCATCGGCGAGAAGAACTTTTACTCGCCTGAACTCGCTCATCGGCGAGAAGGACTTTAAACGGCCTTAACTCGCTCGACGGCGAGAAGGACTTTGTCTGGTGCCTCAACTTGCCCAGGGTGTACATCTCCTGCCCCCTGGATGCACTGAGGACCTTTTCTTTCTCACGCCTGCACTCGCTCGACGGCGAGGAGGTCTTTGATGGGCCTTAGTTCGCACAGCGGCGATAAGGACTTTATCCGGTGCCTCAACTTGCCCAGGGCGTACATCTCCTCCCCCCTGGATGCACTGAGGACCTTTCTCGCCTGCGCCCGCATAACGGCGAGGAGGTCTTTAACTTGCCTCTACGTTGCCCCGGGAGTTACATCTTCTCGCTCCCAGAAACACGGAGGACTTTTTCTCTTTCTCGCCTGCACTCGCTCAACGGCGAGGAGGTCTTTTAACTTGCCTCAAAACGCGCGAGGGCGTTGAGGTCTTCCATCTGGTGCCTCCGATCGCCGAAAGACGATGAGGACTTAAAAACTTAACTGGTGCCTCTAATCGCCGAAAAATGATGAGGACTTTAAAAACTTGACTGGTGCCTCTAATCGCCGAAAAACTATGAGGACTTTAAAAAACTTAACTGGTGCCTCTAATCGCCGAAAAACGATGAGGACTTTTAAAAACTTTAGAAAACACGCGACATATCTTTTCGTGCCTTAAATCATGTACGAATGACAAGGTCTTTCTTCGAAACTTTTGGAAATAACACACATGCAATCTGAAAACACCTTATACTTCGAAAACTCTTCTTTTATTGGGTGGCCTCATTAAAAACCCTCCTTAGGGAAAAAAGAGTGCCCCCTTGAAACTGTTTTAACAGAGACATTGCAGTGTAATATTTGTGTTTGTCTTTACTTACAAAGCTCTTAGCTATAGTACAACTTCAGGTGTGTGGCGTTCCAGGTACGAGGGATCGCCCCCCTTCCAACGTCTCCAAGCGATAGGCTCCGTTCCCGAGTGCCTCGGTTATTCTGAACGGTCCGGTCCACTTGGGTGATAGCTTATTCTCCATCTCGTACTGGTGGGCCTTTCTCATCACCAGATTGCCTTCTCTAAACTGCCTTGGCATCACCTTTGAGTTGTACCTTCGCTCGACCCTTCTCTTCACCGCCTCAGCCTTCAGCCTTGCCTCCTCCCTGACTTCGTCCAGCAGATCCAGGTTCAGTCTTCTCTCTTCATTCGAGTCTTCCTCTACAAAGTTCTGGAATCTCGGCGAGCTCTCCTGAATCTCGACTGGAATCATGGCATCACACCCATAGACCAAGCTAAACGGGGTCTCATGGGTTCCTGACTGCTCGGTGGTGTGGTACGCCCAAACTATACGGGGTACCTCCTCAGCCCAACTTCCCTTGGCTTTCTCGAGCCTTCTCTTCAGACCTCTCAGCAACACCCGGTTAGCTGATTCCACCTGGCCATTAGTCTGAGGGTGCTCGACGGAGGCAAACACTTGCTGAATTCCGACCCCTTCGCAAAGCTTCTTCAACAGGTGGCTCGCAAACTGAGTCCCATTATCTGATACCAGGCGCTTAGGCACTCCAAACCGGCACACAATATTCTTCCATACAAAGCCTTCGATCTTGTGCGCGGTGATCTGGGCCACTGGTTCTGCTTCAATCCACTTGGTGAAATACTCAATCGCCACCACCAAGTACTTCATCTGCCTGATCGCCAGTGGAAAAGGTCCCAGGATGTCGATTCCCCAAGTATGAAACGGCCAAGGGCTATAGATCGACTTCAGCTCCTCGGGAGGTGCCTTGTGCCAATCGGCGTGCTGCTGGCATTGTTTGCAGCACTGGGCGTACTTCTTGCAATCTTCTCTCATGGATGGCCAATAGTAGCCTGCACGGAGAGTCCTCGCGGCCAGAGCTCGACCCCCGACATGACTTCCACATATTCCTTCGTGGAGCTCTGCCATAATCCTCGTGCACTTCTCGCCGTGTATACATTCCAGGAGTGGGTGAGTGAATCCGAACCTGTACAGATCGCCATCAATCAATGTATACTTGCTGGAATTTTTCTTTACCTTCCTAGCTTCTGTTGGATCTAGCGGGAGGAGGCCATCCGCCAGGCACCGCTTGTACTGTGTTATCCAAGTGTCTGGCTCATGGGTAGCACAGACATGCATCACGTCCACTTTCTCTCCTCGACATGCTCTAATTCTCGGCGATCTCAGAGTTTCTTGCGTCAAAGATTTATGGCTTCTCGCTGCTCTCTCCGTCGACCTGCTTATCTGAAGGACCAGGTGATCTGCTACAAATGCCCTCGGCGTCTTCAAAGTTTCTTGAATCACTGTCCTCTGCCTACCCCCCTTGCCTGAGCTGGCGAGCTTAGCAAGCAAGGCAGCTCGGGCATTCTGTTCTCGGGGCACATGCACCACTTCAAAAGAGGCAAAAGAACTCTTCAATTCCTGCACATACGCCAAGTAAGCCGCCATTTGTGGATCTTTAGCCTGGAACTCGCCTGTTACTTGCCCTGTGACTAGCAGCGAGTCACTCTTAGCCATCAGCACTCTGGCTCCCATTTCTTTAGCCAGCAGAATCCCGGCGATCAGCGCCTCATACTCTGCTTGATTGTTGCTGGCTTTGAAGGCGAATCTCAACGATTGTTCGATCAGCACGCCGTTGGGTCCTTCCAATATGACTCCAGCACCGCTACCCTGCTGGTTTGACGATCCATCCACCGAGAGTACCCAACGGAAATCGTCTCCTTCAACCCGCGTCGCCTCTGAAGAGAGCTCGACTACAAAATCTGCAAAGATTTGCCCTTTGATCGGGCCTCGAGGCTCATATTTAATGTCAAACTCTGACAACTCCACTGCCCACTTCACCATTCTTCCTGCAACGTCAGGCTTCTTCAAGACCTTCTGGATGGGCAGGTCAGTCATCACCAGTATTGTGAAACTGTGGAAGTAGTGGCGCAACCTCCTCGCCGAAAACAACACCGCCAGCGCAACCTTCTCCAGGGCCTGATACCTCGTTTCTGGGCCCTGCAACACTTTACTCACGAAATAAATAGGCTTCTGAGCCTGGTCTTGGTCCTGGGTGAGCACGGCGCTCACCGCCCTCTCAGTCACCGCGAAATACAATCTGAGAGGGGTTCCCGCCAGTGGTTTGCACAGAACCGGCGGGCTCGCCAAATATTCCTTCAGCTTGACGAAAGCTTCCTCGCACTCTTTCGTCCAAGCGAACTTGTTATTGCGCCGCAGACACTGGAAATAGGGATGCCCCTTTTCTCCGCTTGCTGACACGAAGCGGGATAGTGCTGCCATCCGACCTGTCAGCTGCTGGACCTCTTTTACTGTAGCCGGGCTTCTCATCGCCAAGATGGCGGCACATTTGTCCGGATTGGCTTCTATTCCTCTTTCAGTCAAGAGAAAACCCAAAAACTTACCAGCCTCCACGCCGAAAATGCACTTCTCCGGGTTGAGCTTCAACTTGAACTTGGCGATCGTCGTGAACAATTCTTCCAAGTCTGCAACGTGCTTGCTTTTCTCCTGCGAGGTCACGACCATGTCATCGACGTAAGCTTGCACGTTCCTTCCCAGCATTGGTGCAAGTACTCGGTCCATCAGCCTCTGGTACGTGGCCCCCGCATTCTTCAGCCCAAACGGCATCACCTTATAGCAGTAGCACGACCTCTCCGTCATGAAGGCTGTTTTTTCTTCATCCATGGGATGCATCTTGATCTGATTATAGCCCGAGAAGGCATCCAGGAAACTCAGCAGCTTGCACCCTGCAGCACTATCAACCAGGGCATCAATGCTTGGTAAAGGATACGAATCCTTTGGGCAAGCCTTATTCAGGTCGGTGAAATCGACGCACATGCGCCATTTCCCGTTGCTCTTCTTCACCAGCACGACATTCGCCAACCACTCAGGGTACTGGACTTCCCTGATGTGGCCTGCAGCGAGGAGTTTCTGGGTCTCATCCTTGATCGCCTGCCTCCTCTCTTCATTAAATTTCCTCCTTCTTTGCCGCACCGGTCTCACCATGTTGTCCATCGCCAGATGATGGCACAAGAAGTCGGGATCGATCCCGGGCATGTCCGAAGCGGACCAGGCAAACGCGTCCAGATGCCGTTCAATCACCTTGGCGATCTGGTCCTGGAGATCGACCTCCAGAGATCTTCCGAGCTTGAAAACTTTCCCCCCGATCTCCTTCTCAAGCCACTGCTCGACGGGCTTGGGCCTGGACTCTCTGGCGGCCACCGCCTTGGCGATTCCCAGCTCCCTTGCTTCCTCCGGGCGATTCCGCGCCTCTTCTTCCCCCAGGCCAGCATTCCTCTCCCCCAGCTCAGCATCTACCATCTCTACGTCCCTTCCGGCGGCCTCCTCCATTATCGGCGGTCTGGGCTTCACACCGGGCGGTGGGGTGGTTGTGACATAGCTCACTGATCTTTTATTTTTCAGGCTATTCTCATAGCACTTTTTCGCTTCCTTCTGATCAGACTTTATCGTGATTACCACCCCTTCCATGGACGGCAGCTTCACCTTCATGTGTCGAGTCGATGGAATTGCGCCGATCCTGTTAAGGGTGGGCCTTCCCAGCAGGATGTTATATGCTGAAGGGGTGTTTACGATGAGGTACTTAATTTTCTCCGTCCTCGACCCAGCCTCATCGGTAAACGTGGTTCTCAGCTCAATGTACCCCCTAACTTCCACCTGGTCGCCAGCGAACCCATACAAGCACCCTCCATAGGGCCTTAGCTGGTCAAGGGGCAATTCTAGCTGCGTGAAAATCGGCCAGAACATCACGTCTGCCGAACTTCCTTGGTCCACCAGAACTCGGTGAACCTTCCTCCCCGCCGTGATCAACGAAATAACAATGGGATCGTTGTCGTGAGGCACAACGTCCCGAAGATCCTGCTTGGTGAACGTAATGTCCACTTCGGGCGAGTGATCTTCAAACATGTCCACCGACATCACCGATCGCGCGTACTTTTTCCTCTGCGATGCGGTGCATCCACCTCCTGAGAAACCCCCTGCAATGGTGTGGATCTCCCCATGGATAGGCATCTCGTGTTGCTGGGCTTCTCCCCATGCCGGCTGGGAACTCGACGCTCCTCCGGTCCTTCTGTCCAGCAGATAGTCGTTTAGGAACCCGCTCTTAACCAGATCGTCGAGCTGGTAGCCTAAAGACAAACACGAGTCCAGGTTGTGGCCAAAGCACTGGTGGAACTCGCACCAGACGTCCGGCTTCGACCCTAGCACCTTGTCGCCCACCTTCTCGGGCGCCTTCAACCTAGCAGATATGTTAGGGATAGCGATCAGGTCCGCTAGTCCCATGACGAATTTGTGCTTAGGTGGGCGATTGTATTCCCGGCGTGCTGGTTGTTGGCGTGTTGGCGGTTGGCGCGCTTGGCTTCTTCCCTTGTTTCTCCTATCGTAAGGATAGCGAGTCCTTTGATCCTTTCTGGCCGCCGCTGCCGTTTCCAGCACCCTCTGTGGCTGGATCCTGGTCTGGGCGCGTGGCCTGACGGGAGCCACACTGCCTCTCTTCTCGGCGACCTCACTCTCGTCGGCGATGTGAGCCACCGCAAGTCGCCTGACTTCAGCAAACGTCGCTGGATGAGCCCTGATCAAGGCTTCGCAGAATGGCCCTGGATCTTCCACGCCAGTAAAAACAGCTGGAACGTGGTCAGATGAGCCTCTGGATCTTCCACGCCAGTAAAAACAGCTTTAACCGGGACCACGCTCGTGGGAATTGGCGTGTCGGTAATCGCCTGAATGAAAGGCATTGGGAAAACACGAGGCGGCGTCGACGGTGCCACCTCTTCAGCGAAAGAACGAACCTGCTGCTCCTGAAGAGCTCGACGTAGTTCCTCAGCTACCTTGCTGAGCTCCTCGTTTCTGGCGCGAGAGGCGACCAGGTCTTCATGTATCCTTGCCTGCTCGACGCGCGAGGCTTCTACAGTGGCCTGCAATGAGCGCATCATTTCTGCCATCTGCGCCATGGTCATGGCGGCGTCGCCTTCAGCTGCGACGGGAGCCACGGGACTGGAACGATTGCTTCTCATCTTTCTCATTAACTTCAGCGAACCACAGAAGTACAGCAAATAACACTTCAACCACGAACGAATCAGCGACCGATCGGAGAAGATTCAAGAAACTGCGTAAGAACTTCAAGAACACCGCAAACCTTCGAAGAAAATCGCAGCTTCACCAAAAACCACCGTTTCCCCGCGAACCAAACAACCACTCGAAAGAACTAGAATCCACCGATCGAAAAGCCAAACGAACGGTTTAAAACACAAACTTCACCGAACGAAACTCAAAGAAACCAAGAACGACGGTTGCACCAGCACACAACCGCGCAGAGAACCTCGAAAACCTCCACGAACTCACGCTGTGGATGGGAGCACGTTTTACACGGCCCCACGGTGGGCGCCTGATGATCCTGCCTGTTGACCGGAGCGCTGGAGAATGCCTCGTCAAAGGATCGACGTGCGTGCCGCTTCCCACCTCCGTTCCTCCTCTGGATCTATCTCAAGAACCTGCAAAGAAACGATACGGCGCCGCTGCGGCCGATCGCACTCCGACGCTCAAGTCAGTGACGGTATCACCAAATACTAAGAACTGGAACCGTGCAAATCTCTCTCACAAACAGCTCTGTCACTCGCAAACGTAAAGTGTATGAATTGAACGTGCGTACCTTAGAAAATCTGTTAGGAACTCTTATATACCTGGTGGTTCTCTCTCTCCTGGCAGTTACAGACTTGGACACGTGGCTCGTATCCAACTGTACATGCCATCATCTGGAGGCTCCCTGACTTGGCGCTACTTCTACTCTCATTTTGGCTAAGTTACCTATGCATGGTGCTGCCCAGTGCATAGCTAACTCAGGAGTGCGATCTCTACTGAAACTGGCGAGGTAGGGCCTTCATACACCTTCCCTGTGGTCTCGCCGGCCGCCTTCATAATCTGCTTCTCCCTTTAACTTCGGCGATGTGCTTGCTCTGGCGATCTCCGACTGCCTGGTCGTCTGAGTCTGCATCTGGCGACTTCGTCCTCAACCTGGCGATCGCCTATTCTGGTAAGCTGGAGATCGGAACACGCCAACTTAACTATCGGCGACTACACGTGCCTCCCGACTTCCTTCCCGACTGTCAACCTGGCGCCTTGTCAACACGCCTACACCTTAACAGGATGCCACGTCATCGCATCCGACCATCAGGGCGGTACACGGGAAAATCAAGAAGAGCATATATTGCTTGGGATGAAAATGAAGTTTCCTCATCAAGCTCCTTATCAAGTGAAGATGAAAAAGCAAACATATGCTTGATTGCAGAAGGAGATGATGAGTCATGTAGCTCAAGCAATGTAAGTTCATGTGCTTCCCTAAGTGCTGAAAATTATAGTAAACTGCTTCAAGCTTTTCAAGAAAATCATGAAGAAGCAAACCGATTGGTTCTCTCAAACAACCGATTTAAAGGGCTAAACAACTGGCTTGAAAAGAGGATTAAGACACTTGAAGAAGAGCTGAAAAAATCAAAAATTGATTTTGAAAAGCATTGCAAAAACTCTTCTCATGTGTGTGTCTCTCTTGTTTGTGAAAATCTTGAAAAGAAAGTTCATTATCTTGTTAGAACTGTGGATAAGCTTTCAAAGGGAAAATCCAACTTTGAGAATGTCTTGGCATCTCAAAATTGTGTTTTTGGAAGAGTTGGATTAGGTTTTAATCCACAGAACAAGC
The DNA here is from genome assembly GCF_051622355.1 of Phaseolus vulgaris. Classification (NCBI taxonomy): domain Eukaryota; kingdom Viridiplantae; phylum Streptophyta; class Magnoliopsida; order Fabales; family Fabaceae; genus Phaseolus; species Phaseolus vulgaris. The sequence continues at coordinate 40,275,919 of NC_143505.1, forward strand.
AAGATAAGTTTTCAAAGAATTTATCAAAACAATCGATTGTTAAGTGAAAACAACTGGTTGTTACATGCTTTTATTGCATGAAAATAGGCCATTCAGTCAGATTCTGCAAAATAAGGAAATATTCTTGTACCGCCCTGGTAGTCGGGAGTGATGACGTGGCATCAAGCTACTGCATAGGCGTGTTGATGGGACGCCTGGCTGGCAGAAGGGAAGGAAGTCGGGGGGCTCGTGTAGTCGCTAGTTATTAAGTTGGCGTGCTCCGATCTCCAGCACACCAGAACCGGCGGTCACCGGGTTAAAGATGAAGTCGCCAGATGTAAACCCAAGCGACCAAGTGATTAGAGATCGCCGAAACAAGGACATCGCCGGAGATGAAGGCAGACAGACATTTCCCAGCTGGCCAGAGGATGAGGTCGGGGGACAGCTTGCTTGAGCATACACGGTGAAACAGGTGGTGCAGATCATGAAGGCGGCCGGCGAGACCACATGGAAGGTGTATACGAAGGCACCCTAACTCGCCAATCCCAGTAGAGATCGCGCTCCAAGACAACTATGCACTGAGTAGTATCATGCATAAGTAACTTAGCCAAAAAGAGAGTCAGAAGTAGCGCCCAAGTCAAGGAGGCTCCAGATGATGGCACGTGTACAGCTGGATGCGAGCCACGTGTCCAGATGTGTAACTGCCAGGAGAGAGAAAGTGTCCAGGTATATAAGGGTTTCCCAACGAACTTCTGAGGTACGCCCGTTCAGATTGTCTTCTTTACGCTTGCGAGTTCTTGAGTATACTGAGAGAGAACTGGTTCACGGTTCCTTGAGAGAGTTCTTGAGTGTTACTCTTAGTATTTGGTGGTTCAGTCACTGACTTGGGCGTTGGAGTGCGATCGGCCGTAGCGGCGCCGTTATGTTCTTTTGCAGGTTCTTGAGGTGGATCGTGGTGAAGGACGGAGGTTGACGCGGCGCACACGTCGATCCAAGTTTGACGAGGCAAAGCTCCAACGTTTTGGTCAACAGGCAGGATCATCAGGCGCCCACCGTGGGGCCGTGTAAAACCTGTTCCCATCCACAGCGTGAGTTCTTGGAGGTTTTCGCAGTTTTCTGTGTGGTTGTGTGCTGGTGCAACCATTGTTCGCTGTTCGTCTAGGTTTTGTTCGGTGATTTCGCGTTTTCCACCGTTCGTTTGGGGTTTTGTTCGGTGAGGTGAAGTTTCTTGCTGATTGCGCGAGTTTCGTTCGGTGAGATCTGAGTTCTTTGGCTCGTTTTGCTTTTCGTGGGAGGAGCGGTGGTTTCTGGTGGAGTTGCAGGTTTCTGTGGAGGTTCGCCGTGTTCTTGAGGTTTCTTGCGACGTTTCGCGAAGTTCTGACCGATTGATCGCTGAATCGATCGTCGCTGAAGGAGGTGTTGTTCATTGCACTCTGTGATTTGCCAAGTTTTCATGAGAAAAATGAGAAGCAACCGTTCAAGTCCAGTTGCGCTCGTTGCTGCTGAAGGCGCCAGCGCCATGACTATGGCGCAGATGGTGGAAATCATGCGTTCGTTGCAGGCGAATGTGGAAGCCTCGCGTATAGAGCAGGCGAGAATGCACGAGGACCTGGTCGCCTCTCGGGCCAGGAATGATGAGCTTAGCAAAGTAACTGAAGAACTGCGTCAAGCTCTTCAGGAGCAGCGAGGGCGTTCAGTTGCTGAAGAGGTCGCGCCGTCAACGCCGCCTCGTGTTTTTCCTATGCCTTTCGCTCAGGCGATTACTGACACGCCTATCCTCGCGAGTGTGGTACCTGTTAAGGCTGTTTTTACCGGCGTGGAGGATCCCGAGGCTCATCTCATGGAACGCAGATGATGCTGTCAGGAGGATCAGACGCTGTGTACTGCAAGATGTTTGTGAGCACACTCCAGGGAACGGCGCTGGAATGGTTTGTGAGCCTGCCTACCGGTCACATAACCAACTTCCAACAGTTTTCAAAGATTTTCGTCGAGCAGTACATCGTGAATAAGGCACCGCCCAGGGTGTCTTATGATTTGTTTGACATAAGGCAGTACCAGGGAGAGTCCCTCAGGGACTACCTGAATCGTTTTGGGGCGCAGATGGTCCGATCGCCGGCCAAAGATGAAGAAATGCTGGTCTACGCGTTTAAGAAGGGCGTGCTGCCAGGACCATTCTGCGAGGCATTGATCAGGGCTCACCCTGCCACGTTTGCTGAGGTCAGGCGACTTGCGGTGGCCCACATCGCCGATGAGAGTGAAGTCGCCGAGAAGAGGGGAAGCGTGGCTCCCGCCAGGCCACGTGCCCAGACCAAGATCCAGCCACAGAGGGTGCTGGAGACAGCGGCGGCTAGGAGGGATCAGAGGACTCGCCATCCTTACGATCCAAGGAAGAACAAGGGCAGGGGCCAAGGACGCTCTCAACCAGCACGCCGGGAGTACAATCGCCCGCCTAAGCACAAGTTTGACATGGGATTGGCGGACCTGATCGCCATTCCCAATATATCAGCCAGGTTGAAAGCGCCCGAGAAGGTGGGCGACAAGGTGCTAGGACCAAAGCCAGACGCCTGGTGTGAGTTTCACCAGGGCTTTGGCCACACCGTGGATTCGTGCTTGGCTTTAGGATACCAGCTCGACGATCTGGTCAAGAGCGGGTTCCTAAACGACTATTTGCTGGATAAAAGGACGGGGGGCGCGTCGAGCTCCTCGCCAGCAGGTGGAGAAGCTCAGCAGCACGAGATGCCTACACACGGGGAAATCCACACCATTGCAGGGGGTTTCTCGGGTGGTGGATGCACCGCATCACAGAGGAAGAAGTACGCGAGGTCTGTGATGACGGTGGATATGTTTGAAGACCACTCGCCAGATGTGGACATTACGTTCACCAAGCAAGACCTTCGGGATGTTGTGCCTCATGACAACGATCCCATAGTCATCTCGTTGATCACAGCAGGAAGAAAGGTCCACAGGGTGTTGGTGGACCAAGGAAGCTCGGCAGACGTGATGTTCTGGCCAACTTTCACGCAGTTGGAGCTACCCCTTGACCAGCTGAGGCCTTATGGAGGGTGTTTGTATGGTTTCGCTAGCGACCAGGTAGAGGTCAGGGGGTACATAGAGTTGAGGACTACGTTTACAGATGAGGCGGGTTCGAGAACAGAGAAAATCAAATACCTTGTCGTAAACGCTCCTTCAGCATACAACATTCTGCTGGGAAGACCCACGCTCAACAGAATAGGCGCTATACCGTCGACCCGGCACATGAAGGTGAAGTTGCCGTCTATGGAGGGGGTGGTGATCACCATCAAATCCGACCAGAAAGAAGCGAAGAAGTGCTATGAGAATAGCCTAAAGAATAAGAGGTCGGTGAGTTACGTGACAACCACCCCGCCTCCTGGGGTAAAGCCCAGATCGACGGTAATAGAAGAGACCGCCGGAAGAGACGTGGTGATGGTGGATGCTGAGCTGGGGGAGGGGAACGCTGGTCTGGAGGAAGAAGAGGCGAGGAATTGCCCTGAGGAAGCGAGGGAGCTGGGAATCGCCAGGGCGGTGATCGCCAGAGAAACCAGACCAAAACCCGTCGAGTAGTGGCTCGAGAGAGAGATCGGAGGAAAGATCTTCAAGCTCGGAAGATCTCTGGAGGTCGAGCTCCAGGACCAGATTGTCAAGGTGATAGAGCGGCATCTGGATGCGTTTCCATGGTCCGCTTCGGACATGCCCGGGATCGATCCCGACTTCTTGTGCCATCATTTGGCGATGGACAACCAGGTGAGACCAGTACGACAGAGGAGAAGAAAGTTCAATGAGGAGAGGAGGCAGGCGATCAGGGACGAAACACAGAAACTCCTCGCGGCAGGCCACATCAGGGAAGTCCAGTACCCTGAATGGCTGGCAAACGTCGTATTGGTGAAGAAGAGTAATGGGAAATGGCGCATGTGCGTCGATTTCACTGATCTGAATAAGGCTTGTCCAAAGGACTCATACCCTTTACCAAGCATAGATGCCCTGGTGGATAGTGCTGCAGGGTGTAAGTTGTTGAGTTTCCTGGATGCCTTCTCGGGGTATAACCAGATCAAGATGCATCCCATGGATGAAGAGAAGACTGCCTTCATGACCGAGAGATCGTGCTACTGCTACAAGGTGATGCCGTTTGGGCTGAAGAACGCGGGGGCCACGTACCAGAGGTTGATGGATCGAGTACTTGCACCCATGCTGGGAAGGAATGTGCAAGCATACGTGGATGACATGGTCGTGACCTCGCCAGAGAAAAGCAAGCACGTTGCGGACTTGGAAGAGTTGTTCACTACGATCGCCAAGTTCAGGTTGAAGCTGAATCCGGAGAAGTGCATCTTTGGCGTGGAGGCTGGGAAGTTCTTGGGTTTCCTCTTAACTGAGAGAGGAATAGAAGCCAACCCTGATAAGTGCGCCGCCATCTTGGCGATGAGGAGCCCGGCCACTGTGAAGGAAGTACAACAGCTTACAGGTCGGATGACCGCCTTGTCTCGCTTCGTGTCAGCTAGCGGAGAGAAGGGCCATCCCTATTTCCAGTGCTTAAGGCGGAATAACAAATTTGCCTGGACGAAGGAGTGTGAGGAAGCCTTCGTCAAGCTTAAGGAATATCTGGCGAGCCCACCGGTTTTGTGCAAACCGCTGGTGGGAACCCCTCTCAGGTTGTATTTTGCTGTGACTGAGAGGGCGGTGAGTGCGGTGCTCGCCCAGGACCAAGATCAGGCTCAGAAGCCTATTTATTTTGTTAGTAAGGTGCTGCAGGGCCCCGAAACGAGATATCAGGCCCTGGAGAAGGCTGCGCTGGCTGTGGTATTTTCGGCGAGGAGGTTGCACCACTATTTCCATAGCTTCATGATACTGGTGATGACCGACTTGCCCATCCAGAAGGTCTTGAAGAAGCCTGACGTTGCTGGGAGGATGGTGAAGTTGGCAGTGGAGCTGCCGGAGTTTGATATTAAGTATGAGCCCCGAGGACCGATTAAGGGACAGATCTTCACAGATTTCGTAGTCGAGCTCTCATCTGAGGCGACACGAGTTGAAGGGGACGACTTTCGTTGGGTACTCTCAGTGGACGGATCGTCGAACCAGCAGGGTAGCGGTGCTGGTGTCATCTTGGAAGGACCCAACGGCGTGCTGATCGAACAATCCTTGAGGTTTGCCTTCAAGGCCAGCAACAATCAAGCAGAGTATGAGGCGCTGATCGCCGGAATCTTGCTGGCCAAAGAGATGGGAGCTAGGGTCCTGATGGCAAAGAGTGACTCGCTGCTAGTCACGGGGCAAGTAACAGGCGAGTTCCAGGCTAAAGATCCACAAATGGCGGCTTACCTGGAGTATGTACAGGAATTGAAGAGTTCCTTTGCGTCCTTTGAAGTGGTGCATGTGCCCAGAGAGCAGAATGCCCGAGCTGACTTGCTAGCTAAGCTCGCCAGTTCAAGCAAGGGGGGTAGGCAGAGGACGGTGATTCAAGAAACTCTTAAGACGCCGAGAGCATTTGTAGCAGATCACCTGGTTCTTCAGATAAGCAAGTCGACGAAAAAAGCGGCGAGGAGTCACAGATCCCTGACTCAAGAGACCTTGAGGTCGCCAAGAATAAGAGCATGTCGAGGAGAGAAGGTGAACATGACGTAGGTCTGCACGACCCATGAGCCAGACACCTGGGTGACACAGTATAAGCGGTGCCTGGCAGATGGCCTTCTCCCGTTGGATCCGACAGAGGCCAGGAAGATAAAGAAGAATTCTAGAAAGTTCACAATGATTGATGGCGATCTGTACAGGTTTGGGTTCACTCACCCACTCCTGGAATGTGTGCATGGCGAGAAATGTACGAGAATTATGGCAGAGCTCCATGAAGGGATATGCGGAAGCCACGTCGGGGGTCGAGCTCTGGCCGCAAGGACTCTCCGTGCAGGTTACTACTGGCCAACAATGAGAGAAGACTGCAAGAAATATGTGCAGTGCTGTAAGCAATGCCAGCAGCACGCCGATTGGCACATGGCGCCTCCCGAGGAGTTGAAGTCGATCTATAGCCCTTGGCCGTTTCATACATGGGGAATCGACATCCTGGGACCATTCCCGCTGGCGATCAGGCAGATGAAGTACTTGGTGGTGGCGATTGAGTATTTCACCAAGTGGATCGAAGCAGAACCAGTGGCCCAGATCACCGCACACAAGATCGAGGGTTTCGTGTGGAAGAACATTGTGTGTCGATTTGGTGTGCCCAAGCGCCTGGTGTCGGACAATGGGACTCAGTTTGCAAGTCACCTGTTGAAGAAGCTGTGCGAAGGGGTGGGAATTCAACAAGTGTTTGCATCCGTCGAGCACCCTCAGACAAATGGCCAAGTAGAGTCAGCCAATCGGGTGTTGCTAAGAGGTTTGAAGAGAAGGCTAGAGAAAGCCAAAGGAAGCTGGGCTGAGGAGGTACCCCGTATAGTCTGGGCGTACCACACCACCGAGCAGTCAGGAACCCATGAGACCCCGTTCAGCTTGGTCTATGGATGCGACGCAATGATTCCAGTAGAAATCCAAGAGAGCTCGCCGAGATTCCAGAACTTTGTAGCGGAAGACTCGAACGAGGAAAGAAGGCTGAACCTGGACTTACTGGATGAGGTCAGGGAAGAGGCGAGATTGAAAGCTGAGGCGGTGAAGAGAAGGATTGAACGAAGATATAACTCGAAGGTGATGCCGAGACAGTTCAGAGAAGGCGACCTGGTGATGAGGAAAGCCCACCAGTACGAGATGGAGAATAAGCTGTCGCCTAAGTGGACGGGACCGTTCAGAATAACCGAGGCGCTCGGGAACGACGCCTACCGCTTAGAAACATTGGAAGGAGGGGCGATTCCTCGCACTTGGAACGCCACGCACCTCAAGTTATATTACAGTTAAGAACTTTGTAAGTAAAGACAAACACGAAGTTATATTACAATGTTTCTGTTAAAACAGTTTGGAGGGGGCACTCTTTTTTCCCTAAGGAGGGTTTTTAATGAGGCCACCCAATAAAGAAGAGTTTTTGAAGTTTAAAGTGTTTTAGATTGCATGCTTGATGTTTTCCGAAAGTTTTGAAGAAAGACCTTGTCACTTATATGTGATTTAAGGCAAGTTAAAGATATATTGCATGCTTTCTAAAAAGTTTCTAAGTCCTCATCGTCTTTCGGCGATTGGAGGCACCAGTTAAAGTTAAAGTCCTCATCGTCTTTCGGCGATCGGAGGCACCAGTTAAAGGTAAAATCCTCATCGTCTTTCGGCGATCGGAGGCACCAGTTGAAAGACCTCAACGCGCTCGCGCGTTCTGAGGCGAGATAAAGACCTCCTCGCCGTCGAGCGAGTGCAGGCGAGGAAGAGTGAAAAGTCCTCAGTGTTTCTGGGGGGAGAAGATGTAACCCCTGGGGCAATGTAGAGGCACCAGCGAAAAGTCCTCAGTGTTTCTGGGGGGAGGAGATGTAACCTCTAGGGCAATGTAGAGGCACCAGCAAAAAGTCCTTAGTGTTTCTGGGGGAGAGGAGATGTAACCCCTGGGGCAATGTATAGGCACGAGATAAAGACCTTCTCGTCGATGAGCGAGTTCAGGCGAGTTAAAAGACCTTCTCGCCGATGAGCGAGTTCAGGCGAGTTAAAGACCTGATCGCCGATGAGCGATTTAGGCAAGATAAAATCCTTCTCGTCTCGAACGAGTTCAGGTATGGTGTAAAGGGTGGAAGAAGTTTGGAGGGTGGCTAAGGTAGGTTCGAAGAGAACGCCTAGCCACCCGGTCTCTTGTTCTGAAGCTCAGGGAGGTAGAGAAGGATCCGAAAGGCGCCTCTACCCCCAGATGAAGGAACAATGGCCAAGTTGTGAAGCCAGGAAGAAGCTGATATCGCCAAGAGTCTTTGGCGACCAGGGAAAGTTCAAGCAATGACGAGAAAGTCAAGACCCGTTTTCATAAGGCAGATCAGATGAGCGGTGTCTTAAGCCATTAGTTGAGCTGAAGTTCGTTATCTGAAGAGCGATTTCACGCTAAGGTTCATTGCCTTGAGATTACAAGTTGTTAGAGTGATTGTTATTCGAAAGTCAGTGGTTCAAAGCAGTTAAGTATATAATCGCGCTTACGAAGTTACTATGTTAATTTCTTTGAAGTAAATCGTGCAAGGAAAGGTAAAGCAGACAAAGAAGTTATAAGAAGAAGTACAAAATACTTAATCGTAAAGTAAACATCAGTTCAAGGTACATATACAGAAAAATAGAAAGTTTATTACAAGCAGATTGGGTAAGGGAGAAAGCATAGGAATCGTGGATGGAGGGAAGCAATCAGTCTTCAGCAGGAACAACCTTCCCGTCCACCACCTCGTTGTTGAGAGACACCATGGTAAGATCTAAGTCGGGGTACAGGCAGGCGAACTGTTCTCGGGCGGCCTCGAATCCAACAGCAAGAATCTGGGCAGAGCTCAGATCAAGTTCTTCGATCTGTTTCTTTAGCCTCTCGTTCTGCTGCTTCAGCTCTTCAGCTTGTTTCTTAAGTTCTTCAATGGTTTCCCGAGCTTGAAGAAGGTCTTCAGCAACCTTCTTGGATTCTGCCTGCACCTGGGCCAGTTCTGCGGCGATCTTCCCGTTTTCTTCGTTGGCTTCAGCGAGCTTGGCCACGGTGTCGTCTCTTTCTTTCTCCACCTTCCCCAAAAAGACCTCCCGATCGGCTGACCTTTTCTCGAGGTTCTTTACCTTGGCGGCGTCAGCTTTGATCAACGCCTCCAGGTCAGCCACTTTGACGCGATAAGGTACCAGCTTGCTCTCCAGCTCAATTTTCTCTTGAGCCAAGAGCTGCACCTTATGGCGTAGATCGGTGGCCTCCTTGCGCGCCACCCGGAGCTCGATGCTCATGGCATCTTCTACTCGGGAGTGTTCGATCTCGGCGAGTGTTAGATTGCAGGATAACCTCTCCGCCTCAATCCTTATGGTGCTATTCTCAGTTCGGAGTGCGAAGAGGTCATCCTGGAGCTTCCTGGTGGAACTCTCCATAGCTTTAGATATGATGGAGGGGAAATCCTCCGCCATCATCTTCAGTTTTGCTGAGAAGGGCTCCCACACCCTTTTGACCTCAAGAGAGAGGTTTGCTTGTGGAGGCACCGGGGGGGCTTGTTGTTGGTTCTCGTCGCCACCTTCTTGAGTTGGTTGATCAATGAGGGCTTCTTGGTGTGGTGGCGACGTCGGGGATTCAGTGATGAGGATTGGAGAGTTGTGAGCACCTTCATCCCCGACTGGTGCAGCATTTGCGGTTGAGACATTTGAAGGAGGACCCCCTCCAGCTGATACATAAGGCATGGAGGCGCTCGGGGGGTTCTCCATGAAGTTAGGATGGGCGGCCTCAACCACAGGGGGTGCAGACGCCAGAGGAATCGCTTGGACTGGCGAGGTGGGAGCTGGTGGAGGAAGCAATGTTGGAGGCGGAGCGGGTGTGGATGGTGGTGTTGATGTTGGAGGAGGAGGTGGAGCAGATGGTGAAGAAGGCGCCACCCTCTTCCTCTTGGTGACGAGGCCATCTTCAGTCGCCTCGTCGTCTTCTTCTTCTTCCTCATGAACCACTTGAGGGGTTTTCCTCTTTGGTTTCCTGAGGATAAGTTTCTTGCGCTGGTTGGCGGGCTGGGCCTCGGAGGAAGTTGGGCCTTTGGGTGGCGATCTGCCCTGTGCAGCGGCGATCTCCACCACTGAGTTTGGCACGGTCTGGGAACCCGATGCCAACCCGTGGGCTCGGGCGAGCGCCCTTAGTTCAGCAAGTTTTCCCTGGCCCAACATACGATCTGCATAATGCAAAGATACATGGGTTAGTTCAGAGAGGAAGATAAACACATAAGACAATATGCAGCAAAAGCAGATGAGTGATGCAGAAAGTAAAACCAAAGTCTTGTGCACAACACACAAGACGCCCAGAAACGGTTAGCAGAGGTAATGTCAAGGTAATGACTTAGACGTTGAGGTGAGTTCTAACCTATGCGAACTTCGAGTTGATCTTCGAAGAACTCGAAGGAGATGAGCGTGGTGGTGAGGAAGGTAATGTTGGCGTCTGCCACGCTTTTCTAGAAGAAGCACAGATCCTTGTCCAAAGCACCCATGCTGTCCGGACTCCTTGGCCTCCTGAAGCTGCCTTTGGACTCTTTAGTCCCCTTGTTTACCCAATACAAGGGGAAGCCGTCGAGCAGTGAGGCGTCCTTGTCGTTTGGGCGCACCTGGACAAACTTGCCCTTCCAGTCTTTGTAAGATTGCCGGAAGATGGAAAGGATTGACCTCCCAACAATCCCGTTAAGACTCACCCACAGGCGATCTCCTGGGTGTTTGGCTTCGAAGAGGAAGAGAAAGACGTCCAGTGACGCTGGCAGCCCCAGGTGGTCGCACATGATCTGGAACGCCCGCACGAACGCCCAGCTGTTGGGATGGAGCTGGGCGGCGGCGATGTCGAGCTCGGTGAGTAGCTCTCTTTCAAAGCGAGTGAAGGGAAACCTAAGTTTCACCTTCTTGAACAGGGTGGTGTATATGAAGCAGAACAACCCGCCGGTGTTCCCTTTGTCGTCGACGGACACTGGCATGTCGGGGGAGCAAGGTAGCACCACCATCTTGTCGTCATGCTCCTTGTGGAACGACAGGTGAGGCTCGTCCCCTTTCTTCAATCGAAGAACTGCCCCAGCAGAGTTTACAGAGGAGGTTTCCTTCAACAAGGTCGGGGTGGCCCATGGGTATAATTTTTTGAAGTCTGGGGAAGGAACGGAGGCTCCTCCGGCGACAGGTGGAGTAGCCTGAGCCAGGTTGGAGCGGGAGGGTGCAGGTCTCTCAGCCTGAGAAGAAGAAGCACCAGGTGCTCGCGGTGGGTTGTGTGCTTGAGTTGAAGGGTTTCGTGACGAGGGAGGAGGATTTGGGGTGATCTTTGAGCGAGCCATCGCAAAAGCTGCAAAGGAAGAAGAAAAGAAAAGGTGATCAGGGTTCGCAGAGGCTGACTCGATCGTGAAAGAGGGGTGAAAAACGAACGAACGAAGGTTCGTTGTAACGAAGACGAAGCCCTAAGTTACGAGAAGGGAGAAACAGAAAAAACAGCCCACAGCGTATGCACCAGACAGTTAATGGATGATGCGAATCGGTTAAAATGTAGGAAAAATCAGCAGAAGAAGTACAGGAAGTACCTTTTTATGATCGGAAGAACGATGAAGGACGTTGATGATTCAGGGGGTTAAAGAAAGTCGTGAGCTTTTGCAGAGGAAGCTTGAAGCGTTTGAGAATACGAAGAAAGTGATGGAACAGTGGAGTGAAATGGGTTTAAGGGTTTTTCGAATGGGTTTGGGAAGCGCAAACGACAATTGAAGGTAACCGTTGATGAAGCCACGTGTCGAGCGATTGGAGGAGTGGTTGGTGGAGCGTCAGAAAAGCAGAAAGTACAACCGCTTGGAATTCTGCGCCAGCGCCACGTAGATCGGTATTGACGTGACTCCTTTAGTCTTTTCGCTGGACAAGTCTTCGCTTAAGACTGGGGGGCTTGTGTACCGCCCTGGTAGTCGGGAGTGATGACGTAGCATCAAGCTACTGCATAGGCGTGTTGATGGGACGCCTGGTTGGCAGAAGGGAAGGAAGTCGGGGGGCTCGTGTAGTCGCCAGTTATTAAGTTGGCGTGCTCCGATCTCCAGCACACCAGAACCGGCGGTCACCGGGTTAAAGATGAAGTCGCCAGATGTAAACCCAAGCGACAAAGTGATTAGAGATCGCCGAAACAAGGACATCGCCGGAGATGAAGGCAGACAGACATTTCCCAGCTGGCCAGAGTCGGGGGACAGCTTGCTTGAGCATACACGGTGAAACAGGTGGTGCAGATCATGAAGGCGGTCGGCGAGACCACAGGGAAGGTGTATACGAAGGCACCCTAACTCGCCAATCCCAGTAGAGATCGCGCTCCAAGACAACTATGCACTGAGTAGTATCATGCATAAGTAACTTAGCCAAAAAGAGAGTCAGAAGTAGCGCCCAAGTCAAGGAGGCTCCAGATGATGGCACGTGTACAGCTGGATGCGAGCCACGTGTCCAGATGTGTAACTGCCAGGAGAGAGAAAGTGTCCAGGTATATAAGGGTTTCCCAACGAACTTCTGAGGTACGCACGTTCAGATTGTCTTCTTTACGCTTGCGAGTTCTTGAGTATACTGAGAGAGAACTGGTTCACGGTTCCTTGAGAGAGTTCTTGAGTGTTACTCTTAGTATTTGGTGGTTCAGTCACTGACTTGGGCGTTGGAGTGCGATCGGCCGCAGCGGCGCCATTCTGTTCTTTTGCAGGTTCTTGAGGTGGATCGCGGTGAAGGACGGAGGTTGACGCGGCGCACACGTCGATCCAAGTTTGACGAGGCAAAGCTCCAACGTTTTGGTCAACAGGCAGGATCAATTCTGTTCCCAGAGGTTTTATGAAATGGATTCCCATAGGTTGTGAGGTTTCAAATGATAAAAATAAATCAAATGGACCCACATTTGTAAGGGGACCAAATCTTGTTGCCTGAATTCATTTTAATGCAGGGATACTAGAAGAACATGAAGCTCTGAGTCATCTGATCAGGTTCTTGGAAGAAAAGGATTGAGACTGGAACTAAATTAAGGGTGTGCACTAGTCCAAGCTTTTTCAAAAAGTCAAAAGAAGCATTCTTGATCACAAAAACGATGACTCATTGAAGGGACTTCATAAAAGGATAAGACCTTGCTTATCTTTGCCTTTGTTTTTAATTACTGATTCATGTTTAATTTTCTTTTTCAAATGAGCATTTAGATCTGTTTTGAACCTTTCTCAGTCTATGCTTGAAAATCACAATCTGTCAACATGTTGCAG